>NC_141918.1:47989772-48292803 GCF_057802395.1 Ceratotherium simum simum | reverse complement strand
AATGAGAAAATTAAGGAAGAGAGACTGAGTAACAAAAATACCGCTGTGATCAAAGAAATTATCTTGTTATTAAGCAAATCAAGATGGAAGTCTCAGCATTATTGCCCAATTATTAAATATTTGTTTGTTAGTGAAGTTGGAGTGATTTATAATAGTGATAGATACAAAAAGACCCTCTAATGATATGCCAACAAATTAGTTTTCTTGTGTTAAAGTGATCTGTGTCTGTTAGCATTATTAAATGATTCCCATGCTTTCCATTATAACATTATTGTTTTTTGAATTTGCATTATTAACCATTATATTTTTTTCTATGTATAAACAGTATATAAATTTCTCTTTGATATTTAATGGCCTATCTTTGTGTAAGGCTGCAGGGAGAATTGGGTTATCCATAGAGCAGTTTTGAAATTAGAGTTAACTCTCTGCTATCTTCCTGTGTGTGACCTTCATAATGGCTCATCTTGTAGTATTTTAACTCCAAGGCTCTCTTAAGAACCCCTTACACATACCACATATCTTTAATCCCGGACCACTTGTTAAACCTAACTAGTTCGTGTTCTGAAAATGTAAACATTAACCCAAGGAAAAAAATGAAATTACCTTTTCATTGCATGTCAGAATACTATATAAAACAACAAAAAAGAGGAAAATAAAGAATTTTATATAAAATTTTCTGCTTCACAGGATTTATATATATATATAAGTATGATTTGTCTTTACCCTATTGCAATCACTTCTTCGTATCTCGTCTGTCTCCTGGGGGTGGCCCTCTGTCCATTACACTACTGTGGACATAGTCTTTTTAAGACACACATTTCACTTGTGTGCCTTACTTATAAGGTGAGTCGGGATCCTCGGCATAGCATACAATGCCAGTTGTTACTAAGTATTGTTTACCTCTCTAGCTCTTAGCATCCCTGTCTTAGACCTGATACTGCCCCCAAACAAAGTTAATCCCATTTTAGTTATCTCTGTTTTTGTACGGGCTGTTTTCTTTGTCTGGCTGTCTTCATTCTTCCTTCAAAACTTAGTTCATATGTCAGATTTTCTGTGAAGTCTTTGTTGAACACCTACCCAAGTGCAGTGGTTATTAATCACTTATCCTGTAACTATACACACGGTGTATATTTCTCATATTGTAATGATTTACTTATATTTCTCTAGCCCTCTTTATGGCAGCCACTTTTTTGTCTCTGTAGTTCCAATATCTAGTGCAGTACTGGTACTAATGGTACTTCAATAAATGTTTATTGAATTGAGTTCTTTACTGGTAACTAGGTTCCCTGAGCTCTGATGTCACCTACAAAGATATTATCAGCCCCAAACATAATCCCAACCATCACAAATTTAACACAACCAAGTTTTTTTTTAATCACACATATAAGAATGTAGTTTTTCATCTTATATTTTCAATTATTTGCAACAGTTTTTATTAAAGCCACACAGGCTACTGTGACTGAGCAAATAAACACCCAGAGTCTTTTACAAATAGGGACTTATTGTTATTGCAATCATAACAATTGTTGGATTAGGCTTTTTTTTTTTTTTTCTTTTTTTCTGGTGAGGAAGATTGGCCCTGAGCTAGCATCTGTGCCACTCTTCCTCTATTTTGGATATGGGATGCTGCCACAGCATGGCTTGATGAGCGGTGTGTAGGTCTGCACCTGGGATCCAAACCTGTGAACCCCGGGCCTCTGAAGTGAAGTGGTCGAACTTAAACACTGCGCCACCGGGCCGGCCCCAGGGTGCATTTTTTTATGGCGTTATCTTCAACAAGGCTCCACTGCCTCTTGGGTTCAGGTGCTGCTCCTTAGCTCCAGTCTGTTCTCTCAGAAGAGAATGGGACGTGACAAATGGAAATTATCCTCAAGAATCTTCTCTACCTAAGTGATTTGTGAGAATAATGTTTTTTCCCCTCAATATACGTCTCAAATGGCACCGTTTTCATTACTGAAATATGAATATTCTTTTCTGTTTACTAAAATAATAAACTGTTATTCATTAAACGGAAATGCTTGGCAGTTGTGTTGTGGCCTTGGACCCTAAGCACAAGTGAAGTTTTCATATGATGCCTCATCCAGATTTTTCTCAAGAATAAATACTAAAATTCTTAGAAGAACATCTCTTCTTCTTTTTCATATGGAAGCTTTGGCGTGGGAGAACTCTGATGTCGTTGAGAAGGAGGTTTAGAGAATAGCTCTGTCAGGCTGTGCCGGCCCTGGAATCATGCGAGCCAGCGGGCAGAAATTAATGCAAGTTTATCCAAGGAAAACAACGATTACCTGATTTAGTAACACTTCCCTAATCTAGACTGTGTGTTTATGAAGAGTCTCTGCCATTTCCTCATTCTGCCGTATGTCATCAAGACCTCAGTTGCTTTTGTTTTTTAAATGGATTGAATAATACACAAGCCTTGGAATCAGAGAGATAGAGGTTTCAATTTACTGATTAATAGCTTTGTAGCCTTAGCCAAATCTATGAACTGTTGTGCATCTCAGTTTTCTGAACTGTAAAAAGAGAACATTTTCACTGACTCTATTTGTACATATTAAATTAAACTAAATACTCATATCAAATGAAAGAATTATGGAAAGGAACATTTGTAAATATTAAATGAAATAATATAAAATCAAATGAAATGTTTGTAAATATTAAATAAAAGTACTACCTACGTTGTCAGACACATAATATATAATTTACAAAAAATACCTGTTTCTTTCTTTCTTTTTTAAACATTTGATCTTTTCTTGAAGTTTTTGCTTTCTCTTATTTTCAACCACATTTAGAAAAGTGTAGAAATGGCTTTATTACGTTAGATCAACTGGACAGAGCAAGAAAAGAACTAGTCTCCAGAAGATGAGGTTTTGAAAATAAGTAGTGGCAGAGTAATCCAAGTTCTTGTCTATTTGATTCATTTTTTAAAAATTAGGTGAATGACATACAGTATCTGCTATCTTTAAAAAATCTTACACTGAAGAAATTTCATTTGTGCGCACTAGCAAAAAAAAATATTTAAAAAATTAAATTGGCTGATGGAGGCAAGCTGAACAATAAACATTGCAGGGTGGTGTGCAATGGAGAAAAAAGAATTGTTGCACTAGAGGAGAGGGGCCTAGGGTAGAGTCTTTCATTATTTACTGAGTCTGGGAAAGTCAATTAACCTTAGAGAGTCCCCAGTGTTAAGAGGAGTCTAAGATACCTTTCCCACCTGGAGAGAGGGAGCTGATTCCAGTAAACTCTTATGTCCCTTCTAGTTCTGATACTTCCATAGCAGGAGTTGGAGAAAATGCAGCCTTTTTCTATGAGCATCTACTGTACTTAATATTACAAATATATTTAGTATGAATAAGCTTGTCCCTTAGAGTTTGGGAAGTATCACATAGAATTTGTTTCTCTATGCAGTCCCTCTTAAAGGCTGAATGGAGTCAGTTTCCTTGTTCTCCAAGTTGTGACCCATAAGACATCAGAATCCCAGGACTGTATTTTCTGCTTCCTTTAATGACCTATTAACTTTTATTAGTCTTTTTTTTTTTGATCAAGGTTTTTAAGGTCAATTAAATAGGATAGACACAGAAAAATTAAGAAGCAGACGTCAGATTGAGTAAGAAAAAGTCAACAGAAATGAAGCTTTGTTTTAAAAAGTTGGCTGGTTGTGGGAAGGTAATCCTCATACGATGATCATATAGGTTAAGCTTCACATATATACACCTATAGGCCTCCTGCTTAAGTAAACCTAGATTGTGGTCTAGGTTAAATAAAAAGTGACCTGTGCTTAAATGATCCTTAAAATCGTTTCGAATTCTGAAGTCTAAAGGTTGTATTGCACTCGATAGGATACAGTCTTTGGGAAGATCAAATTTCTCAAAAGTGTTGTGCCATTCCATCTGAATTGTTCAAAGCCATCATGGTGGAATACCATTGATACCACAGAGGTCCTGCCTTAAGATGAAGGGTGTGAAAATATCCAAGCAGATGCAGAGAGGCCATCTGTCCTGAGATCTGGGGGACATTCCTATCCTGGGTGGAGAATTGTACTCAATGGGTTTGAGGATCTTTTGCAACTCCTCACATTTTCACATTCCTTCATTTTAAATAAATGAGTGTTTAGAACAAGTAGAGCCCTGCATTTTCCTAGAAAACTAGGGTGGACTTCATTGAGGTAAGGAACCAATGAATGTTCTTTTATGCACTGGTCTGAGGAGCACTCTACATGGATGGACACTTGGCAGATACCCTTGATATGATGTTTCTCTTTCTTTATGGGATTGCTTTGAACTCTGTCAGGAGTCAGGTTTGAATGTCACTGTCTTGTCCTGCTTTAGAGATATGTAGGCGGGCTTAAATACAGTCGCCATCCTCAAATAGCTAGTTCTAGTAAATTAAATACCCTCTACTATTGAGGAAATGTATGGGTTGTAGATGCTGAAATAAACTGGGTTAAAAATATTTATTACACAAAAGAGATGCTAACTGAAAGAGGCACGCATCCTTGCTCTCCCAACAATTTCTCACTCATAAATGGCATCTCTGAAGAGATGTCCAAATTCCTAGTGTGTGCCTGTGGAGCAGACAGCTGAGTCACAGCTGCTAAAATGAGACCGTGCCTCCTTCCCTTTCTCCAAGAGAAGAAACAGGGAGAAAGAAGTGAAAGAGAACTAGTGCCGATGGCTTACTTAAAATTGACTGACTTGAGAAGTCTGCGAGATTCTTGGTCCAAGAGGAAGCCATTACTCGACAACGTGGGAGAGTTTGGAGCATGAAATCTGCTTTTCCTAAGGGAACTCTTGTCACTGGCCACAGTTTGGTCAAAAATGTATCTTCTTTCTCCAGAAATCTTTCCTGCATTTTTGGGACTGCCCATGGTTTCTGGCCTATGGTTTGTGGCTGCTTGTTTAGTCTGCATTTTTGACTTGGTAATACCTGGCTTGACTCTTGGCTTTCTCCTCAAATTTGATGCTTCTCTTCCCTTTTTAGTGCTTATTTCTATCCATTTGAAGAAAGTTCGGAAATGCCAACTTTGCTTTGATTTGGTTCCTGGATTGGTGCCTTACTAGCAATGTGACCTTGAACAAATCACTTGAGCTCGGTAAACTAAGCTTACCTTAGTTTCTTCATCTATAAATTGAACATAATAATAGTACCCACCTTTTTAGGTTGTGGTGAGGATTAAGTGAATGACTTCACAGAACGTGCATAGCACAATGCCTGGTACGTAGTAGCCAGTCGTCATTACCTGCTATCATTGCTGTTCCTGCTGTTCCCGCTGCTGCAGTTTCATCTCTACCAGAGGAACATCTATTTCTACATCTATTTCTGTCACTGCTTCTGACATTGTTAGAGCCTCTGTCACTACTCTTATCTTGTGCCTAAAGAATATCCCCTTTTGGAAGGAGCACTGAAGATGAGTGGAAAGAGAGCTTAATCTATCAATAAAGTAACTGAATTCCAGCTAATAGGAAGAGTGCTAAAAAATCAACGTGTTCAATATCACCATTATTAATATGGTTTACAATTTCTTGTGGAGTCAAATAAATATACACACACACACATACACACAAAGGAGAACAAACTTAGCATTATTTAGACTGTATGAATTTATACTTAGAAGTCCCAGTAGCATCAAACTGTAACATTATTAGATTTAGAGCAGTAGAAAAATGGGTAGGTACAGTAAATTTTCAAAAAGTAGGTGGCTTTCCTAAATATCGGCACTAAGCAGGAAGGAAATATAATGTTGGAAAACCTAGAAAGAAATATACACCAAAGTGTTAGGGTTGATTGTCTTTGGTTGGTGGGACTATATGTGATTTTTTTTTTTTTTTCTTGGTGAGGAAGATTGCCTCTGAGCTGACATCTGTTGTCAATCCTCCTCTTTTTGCTGAGGAAGATTGGCTCTGAGCTAACATCTATACCCGTCTTCCTCTATTTTGTATATGGGATGCTGCCACACATGGCTTGATTAGTGGTGCATCAGTCTGCACCCGGGATTCGAACCCGCAGACCCCAGGCTGCCGAAGCACACAGTGCAGACTTAACTGCTACGCCACCAGGCGGGCCCCTATCTGTGACTTTTTTTGATTAAAAA
Organism: Ceratotherium simum simum; assembly: GCF_057802395.1. NCBI lineage: Eukaryota > Metazoa > Chordata > Mammalia > Perissodactyla > Rhinocerotidae > Ceratotherium > Ceratotherium simum. The sequence goes on along the minus strand of NC_141918.1, from coordinate 48,286,715 downwards.
TATACAACTGATGTTTATTTAGTACTTACTATGTGCTGTGAACTGTGTTAAATATTTTTTGTATGTTAAAAATAACTGTTGGCAGACCGGCCCCGTGGCTTAGTGGTTAAGTGCGCACGCTCTGCTACTGGTGGCGCGGGTTTGGATCCCGGGCGCGCACCGACACACCGCTTCTCTGGCCATGCTGAGGCTGCGTCCCACATACAGCAACTAGAAGGATGTGCAGCTATAACATACAACTATCTACTGGGGCTTTGGGGGAAAAAATAAATAAATAAAATTATAAAAAAAAAAACTGTTGGCTTTACATTGTATTTATTCTGATCAAATATTTTCATTAATCTCCCCTGAGAACCATATAGCCTTGCTGAGTTTTGTTTGTGAACTCTAATGCATCTAAAGATTGTAATTGCAGAACTGCAGACCGAATGGCACATATTGTAATTTGCTGTTACTTATATCTGCTTGAAGCTGTCAATATGTAGAGAATAGATTTGATCACAGGATTGAAGTAAAACTGCTCTCTATTCAGGAGTGGAAACTTTAGAAAATACATGTTTGTGTGTTCTGGTGAATAATGTATACAATAATGTTGACTGGTTTAGATTTGACTTTTCTCCATGGTAACGCAGAGATTTGGAGAAAGTAGTATATGCCTTACACTCTGGGTCCTTGGAGAGATTTACTTTGTATCTTAAATGTTTAAGAGGGGAGGGTGTGTTCATTTGATTTTCTTTGGAGGCTGTGGTTGTTATTGTGATTATAAATTTAAGGCTGGGAAGAAAGTTTTACCGCTGAAGGCTCAATCACGTTAGTGATTGGGCAGGAAGTCAACTCTCCTGCCTTCAATTACTTACCCTGCAGTTCCCTTCCCCTGTGACTTCTAGACCAGTGTTTTATAGTACTATAAAATTTTATTCTTTGACTCACACAATTCTCGCTTCACCCTTGGAGGTGTAATTAATGCCATTGAGTCAGATTCAATAGCCTTTCACTCATTGAGGCTTTGTAGTCTTTAAAAAAATCACAAATACCCCAGTTCCAGACTTCATTTTGCAGACATTGCCACAGCCTGGAGCAGGACCACATGACCAGTCAGTAACTTTCAATGTCTTTTAATATTTTGGTAAAAATAATTTTTCTTGAAAACATGACCGTGTGATTGCCGATCTCTCCACAGCAAAACAAAGTCTTTTTGTCTGTTTTACAAGATGCTTTGAATACATGAAAAACAAATCCTAGTATGAAACATAGCCAATCTCTTTTATGGATTACTAAGGGGAAGGGTAGGGTGGACTGCAGAATCCTATAAATGGATGATTCTCATCTTGTGGGGGGATATTTGCTTATAGAACTGATCTCAGCGGGGAGAGGGTTCCTAGCTTCACATATTTCCTTGTAGATGAGGCAGTCCTTAACAGGTTGGGGGGTAAAACCTGTTAAGCAAGAATCTGAATGCCTCTTACTTACTAAAAACCTTCTGTGTATATACTGGCAGTTCTTAAGGAGATACAACTTCATACAGTTCCTGGTATCATGAGTGGTCTGCCACTTACACTTGAATTATGTTGTACCCGAATAATTCAGTTATACCTGAATTGTGGCTTTGCCACTTAGATTGAGTAGGTCACAAAGTCCACCGTCACGTTTATCTAGGGCTCACCTCAGTGGACTCTGCCTCCCACCCTCTGCGCCCTTGGACTCTTCAACCTCTTAGTCGTTAGCATAGCTCCCGCAGCTCCCCACCCCCAAGTCAAGTCTCTCCTGTTCCTTCTGCAAGAGATGCTTTCATTCCCCTGGCTCTGTGGCCTGTTTTCTCTAATCCAACAGCACTTCTTCTCTTACTAGCCACTCGGAGAGCTGTTCCTGAAAGAATCTTAGTCAAATACAACTACTTGCAATATCAGCCGATTGATTGCTCTACACCGTGATTTTCATGCCTGAGTTCCTCCATCCCTACTTCCTCCGCACATCATCTTGATCTAAGTAAAATCTATGTTAATATCCAAATTGTAGACTAAAAGGAAACACAAAATTGAGAGATAAGAGGAGGGGTTAAGAGGGTACTTGAAGTTGGGAGATATGTTTCTATTTCTCCTAAGTTTTAACGTGATTTCGCTAGTTGATTGAATTGTATTCCACTAGTTGAAAATGCTATTTCTAGGAATAGACTCTATTTTATTAATATCAGATTATTAGAAAAATGTGGAATTAAATAATGTTATGATTAGAACCTAGATAGTCACAATCATGGCCCGAGCATTTCATATGGAAATATGTATATGTATCCATTCTCTGGCCAAGTTGTAAACCCATTCTTTGCAGATGAAGTAGCATCAGGAATGCTTTTGACCTGTTTAGCTCTCTATTATGCCTTAATCTATCTTGCATTCTGGTTTTACCTTTATGGATGAGGCCTGAAGTTACTGACAGGATGAGTGAAAAAGAGCTAAGTCATGTTATTAGATGTCAGGAGAATACTAGGAAGTTATACTCAAAGCTATTCTTTTAGATAATTTTATTTTTGGCTGACTTACAATGCTATTGCTGTAATCAATCTTATCTTGAGTGTTTTATCATAAAATGTTACTTCTCATAAGTAGTTTCCTTTTCTTTGTTTTCTCAGTCTGCTTAAATAGCCAGTTGAAGGAATTGGTGGCTAGGGAGGGGTACTCTTTTATCACTGATCTCCTATAACACTTCCTTCTCTCCATTTGTGCACTTGAGTCAACATTTCTTTTTTTTTTTTTTTAAAGATTTTATTTATTTTATTTTTTTCCCCCCAAAGCCCCGGTAGATAATATGTCATAGCTGCACATCCTTCTAGTTGCTGTATGTGAGATGCGGCCTCAGCATGGCCGGAGAAGCAGTGCATGGGTGCGCGCCCGGGATCCGAACCCTGGCCGCCAGCAGCGGAGCGCGCGAACTTAATCGCTAAGCCACTGGGCTGGCCCGAGTCAACATTTCTTTACCTCTATAATGTCTTTGGATCTTTTTATTGTCTCAACACTTGCCAAATAATTGCTGGATTCTATATCGCCTCTTAAAATTTGCTTTGTCTTCATTTTCTCCGATTGATAACGTTGAACATTTAGGTTCCTCATGTGAATTAACTATTATAATACCTTACAAATGTTCATTAGTCTAAAGTTTGTGATTTTATTTGTGAGCAATTTTGCTGTAAGTTGCCTTCAAGCTTTAAGATAGTTCTGTTGTCTTTGGGTGTCGTTGAAAAGACCCATAGATAATTTTTGTTTTTTGGATCGTTGGTAGCCCTAGCTTGTATTTTAGGACTCAGGGCTGCACATTTGTGAACATTTATGTAGGGTAGATTGCTGAAAGTGTAATTGCTGGATTAAAATGCAAGTGATTAAAACCAAATTGCCCCCCAAAAAGAAAGTGCCTCCTTCTGTTACCCTGTGTACTGTCAACACTAGATGTTATAAATCCTCTAAAGTTTTGCAAATGATACGGACAAAAGTGCTCACTTTTGTTGCAATTTACCTTTGCTTGAATAGTGAGGATCACAGACTTTTCTTAAGTTTATTGGGACATTAATTAGGGGGAATTTGTTTTTAATAATTATTTGCTAAGATGGCCTTGTCATTTCAGGTTGTAATAATGTCTTTTATTTTATCTATTTTTAGGGATTTGAAAATTCCAAAATATAAGCTATGGCTAGAGGTGAGAGGGGAGGCAGGAAAGCTGTCCTTCTGCACAGCGGATACCAGACTTCAAATGCCACCTTCACACTGTGACTGCTTTAATCTATTATTCAAATCTGATTTGCCAGCTTCTCGTACCCCCCTATTTCAAATGAAAAATTTCCAGGTCTTTATGTTTCTGAAGAAATGTGTTTTCCTTTTATCAGTAAACTGTACAATTTGATAGATTTAAAGTCGGTCCTTATGTTTTAGAGCAAGAACTGGAGGGAAAAATAAAGTAAGATTGTTAAATAAATGGAATATAATGCTTCAGCTAATCATCTAAATTTGATGAGACAAGGTTATTTCAAGTCTGTAGATATTTTTATACCTCCTATTCTTGAGAACCATGAGCCCCTGATCTGCATGGAGTTTGCAACAAAAAAAAGTTAACTTCTTATCTCTTTAAATTATTCTTCCAGGCCCAGATCTCTTTTCTGCACTAAAGCATTTTTTATGTTTTTGAATCTCATATGAAATTCTAATGTAGGGAGAGTCAACATCTTTAAAATATTTTTATTATGTAAAAATAGTTGAATTATGGTAGTTTACATTTTAGGAGTTCTACTGGGGAGTGGAGTCAGTGGTGGCCTGAATTTCTGACACATAATTGAATTTATTGTCATATAGCCGCTTTATTTTTCCACAAAGGCTCAGAAATGATGGGATATTGTTGTAAGCTCATCTTCCATTTTCTAATCCTCCAAATTATTGGTCATATTACTTTAAAACATTTATGTAAATATAAAACAATGATAAGGATGTCACCTAGATGTTTTCCTAACTAAAATCCTAACTTAATGATGCCTTCATTGCGTCTAGCATTTTGCTTTAATGTCATAGGATATTGTAGAGAGATTTTTCAAATTAATTGGCACAGTATTCACATGTAGTAGGTGGAAGCAGAGATGGGAAGGTGAAACAAATTGTTTTTTTGTTGGTATAGAAATGAGAAAACGAAGATACAGGCAGACCTGGGTCCTGGTGTGGCCTTGTGAAAACCTTATTCACCATTATCTTAATCAAGACTCTCTCCATTAGGTTAGAATGGCCATTGACTTACATGTCACTTAAATGTCTGTGTGTAGTAGTGTTTTTTGCTGCTTGAGGAATCTTTATTTTATGTGATGACTCTACTACATGGTAACCGTATGCACTCTCCTGAGAAAGGCAATATGAGAAGAGAAAGTTATTGTGATTCCAGCTTCAGCACTGACTTGGTCAGAAGTTGACGCATTTAAAGGCTATAGTAAAACTTTGGTTAAAGCCCAGAATGCTTCTTTTATGAGAAAAGGGGCAGAGATCTCTCACAACAGGGTTTTGACATCACTTAACAGTAACATAACGATTTGCTTGTGTTTGTGTGAATGGCTTGTTTGCTGTGGACCTGGTAGAAGGCCAAACTGACTCTTGAAATGATGCTTAAAATGAGAAGAACTGGTTAATACATCCAATATCTGTAGTTACTATACTGATTTAAATGATGATATCCAACTTTCTTTTTCTAAATAAGGAAAATGGCAGAAAGAACCATAATTCTTTACTCTTAAGAATATGTTTTAAGAACTATGAAAAACCCAAACATTGGTCATTATACCTTCTACATTACACTAAGTCTAGAAAAAACATTTCAATAGAAAAGGGGCTTCATATTAATGAAAAAATAGAAAGATAAATTTTTTTTTACTTTCAAGATGCATTTTAATTACTTACCTATATTAGTTGATTAGCATTTCCTTGAAGTGTATTTCAAAGTCTTACAAAACTGAATTCTTGACTTTCTTAAAACGTAGTACAGTACATTTAAGATTCCTTTGGCAATCTGATATAAAACTTTCAATTCAAAGCCTCACAGCAGATCCTTGCCCTCCTTCTAGGAGGCTGGGTTATGGAATTCTGTTTTACATGGCTTCAGCATTTCACAGAACTTCCTTCGTAAATGAAAAGTGATCTATCACTCATCACGCTCGAGCTGAGTCAGGAGGCACTGCTGAAATAAGCCAGAATGGGTCTGATATGGGTGAAGTAGAGCCCACTGGGAATCCCTCCATGAGAAACAAAACAAAACAAAGAAATGTTTAAATGTGAGCTTGGGTGGTTTCCAATTATACCAAAATGTAAATATGGCTTCAGTTGGGAATTTTATTTTTCAGTACATTTACTCTCTATTACTTTGTTCAATGGGTTTCTCTAGATTGTGTATCTAACGCTAAGCAAAGAAGATGAGATTTTACTGGACTAGATAAAAGGATAAAAAAATAGAAAAGAAACTTGGGTAAATACATTAATGATCTTTGGAAAAACACCTGGTTTCTTATCCTAGGATTGGTGTGAGGGCTTCTGCAAAAATGGCCAGAACAAAATTGCTTTTATTTTAGTATTTTTAAAGATAGAAGAGCCACTTGTTTATGCATGTTTTGGGGGAGATGAGGTGAAAAGTGAAGCTTATCAAGCAAGGATGGTAGGATAGTGTTATGATCATACAAATTCTCAGCCTTGAGTCACCCTATTTAAATAAAATTCCTTGCCTAAGTTACTAGTTAATCAGCTAGGCTTTTATAGCTCTGTCCCATAAAGACCCGTTCCTATCTATGGCATAAAGCCCGAGAGACTTTGACGTGTGATGTGGTTCAAAGTTCACTATATTTTATCCTCAAAGGAGGCAGCACCACCATACCATCACATGGGTGGGGTGGGGAATGCTCTCTGTTTTGAGTCATAGCTTGAGGTTATGGCCATTGAGGGAGCAGTACTGGACGATTCTGAAAATGTCTAATCTCACCTAATTTTGAGGAGCCATTTAGTGTAGCTGTCCAGAGCAAAGAACCCGTAGTGCCTGGGTTCAGATCCTGGCTCTGAGCCTTTCTTGCTCTGTGACCCTGGGCAATTTTTATTTTTTCTACTGTGAGGTATTTTTCATTAGTATGTTCCTTTTATATTTTAATAAACCTCTTTTCATCTGTGAAATCATCTCTATGGCTGTTTGGCATGTAATCAACCATTAGCTCCATAATGAGGTTGAATGAAGTCACATACATACTGTCAGGGCTGCCTGGGTTCAGAGACTTACTTTTGGACTTCAACTTGTGCCTGAGACCTGAAAATTAGGTATAGAGACTTGGATTGCTCACACCTGTCGTCTGGGTCCCCTCCCGCTGTGGACGTATGCTCACATGTATTTGAGACGGAGGATTGCTGGCCTGTTTTCTTTTAATGTCTCCTTCCCTGATTCACAGAAATCCCCTTCATTTTATTTCACTTCCAGAAAGAACACTGGACTAGCGACCCACACTGGCAGATAGTAAGAGATTGAGTGAGTCAATGTATTTGTGTTTTCCCACACACTACATGTATAAATATTTGCATCCATGTGTGCGTGTATATGCTGGGTCACAATGTAAAATACATTTTGCTTTGTGGTCTTAAAAGTTTGAAGCCTTTGGACTAGGGGGCCTTGAAAGCGTCTTTATTGCTCTCGTATTCTCACTTCCTGACTCATACCTCTGCCTAGACTAATCTAATTTGGTTTCAAATTGCCCTTCAGGCTCCCTTTCCAGTTCCGTTTCCTGTGTGTGGCTGACTGCTGCGCGTCTTGATATATGGGAAAGAAAATTGTCATAGGGAGGTGATGCAGAAATCACAGACCCCCTTGGTGGTATCTTTTAACCTGCCTGTGTACTATCTATAATTTTCAAGTAGACTTTAGATCAGAGTGATCTAAACCAGGGGTTGGTGAACTGTGGCCTTGGGGCCAAATCCAACCTGCCACCTGTTTTTGTAAATAAAAGTTTTATTTGAATACAGCCATACCCATTTGTTAGGTACTGTTTGTGGCTGCTCTCTTGCTACAATGACACAGTTTTGTAGTTGTGACAGAGATATTATAGCCTGCAGAGCCTAAAATATTTATTAATTGGCTTTTTATACGTGAAGTTTGCTGACCCCTGATCTAAAGGAAAGTATTTCCTAATTGAAAGCATGTCTGATGAGTGTTCAGGGAGAACTGGTTATGGTGATCTGCTAATATTCCCTTTATGGGAACTCTCTTTAGTCTTTCTCGGTAAATTATATGGAAGCCGTAAGTGTTTTTTCTCAGTTAGACTTTAGCTGTTGAATATATGCATCGAGTTGCATCTGTATAGCACATATACAGAATAAGCTGTAAAGAACGGGACATGAAAAAAAAATAAGGGTGCTTTTTAAAAAAAACTTGTTGAGTGTTAAGGGCTTTACATGCATTATCACTAATCCTCATACCACTGTACTGTAGCTATTATTATCTTGATTTTACAGGGGAGGAAATTGAAACTCAAATAAGTAAAATAGCAGAGCTCTGAATGTACTTAGCCATCAATCCATGCTATGTCTAGAGGCACTGTCTCTCTTTCTTCTACCACCTAAGTGGGTAGTGTGTCTCAGTTCCTGAAAATTCCTTAAGTCTTATTAATTGAAGTTTAGGAGATTTTAATATTGCATCTCTGCAAAGATGGAGGGGAGTGCAGTTGGACTTACTACTCCATTCTGGTTAATTCAGTCTCATTAAAGGAAGATTATTCAGTCAGTTGGAATATAGCATTTGCTTCGAATCATAGACAATTTGAAAAGAAATCTTTTGAGCTAAAATCTTGTATTATATATATTAACCATATATTCTTGGCTAGCAATGGAACTCTAGGGATGAACAATTAGATAATATATGGGTATGTTTGAAATGAGCTCTTCTCTCATCATTAAGAGTCATTTGTATTTATCAATAAATGATGGGTTTGGATCTCCACAGATGTCTTTCAAGTTCCTTTTTCTTTATGAAGGATCCAGGCTCAAATAATATTTTTGCATACTAATTAACCCACTCAAGGGGCAAAGGATTATTTTCTGGCTCAGAAATGATTATCTTTTTAGGAAGTCTTATTCATAAATCTTTCTGTTTTTCTTCAGTAGATCCTCTTTGGTGTTGAACCAGAGCAATGTATTATGATCAGTGACTCGTACTTATGCCCTCAAAGGCATTCGTTCTTTGCATCTTCTAGTTGTTCTTTTTCCTCTTTGAATTTCAGTACTGTAATTGAGAAAAAGTGTTCCTTATCCTTAGAGCAGAAGTCAACTACCTCAACCTTGATCATGACATGTCAATTCTTATTTTGTACCTTTGGTACTCCCAGAAGTGAAGAGTTGAAAGGAAAAAAAAATCTATTAATCCCAGTACATTTCAGAGGAAATATGAACTTTATTTAAAGGTATCAATTTTTACACTTTTTCCAATAATCTCTTTTTCTGGGAGTAGACTGTATTGACTCAGAATATAAATGGAATTACATTTAAGATATTCAGTAATAAGTTCCTTTCTTGTTCTTTTGAATTTTTTGTGAAATATTTATGGTTTTTTTGTAACGAGTTTTGGGGATTATACCAGTAAACTTGTATTGTGGTTTCTGATTAGCATAGATAAAGATGACCTATTCAGAGTTAGTTTAATTCAGTAGTGCATGTGTCTTAATGTGACATATATTCATCTTTCTTTGTGTCCTTAATGGAAGAAAGATCATTCCAAAGTTGATGATCATTTACATGAGCAAATTTGTGTATCACAGCTTAATTCACAATTGGAAAATATATATACATTTTTTTTTGTGAGGAAGAGTAGACTTTAGCTAACATCTGTTGCCAATTCTCCTCTTTTTTGCTGAGGAAGATTGGCCCTGGCCTAACATCCATGCCCATCTTCCTCTACTTTATATGGGATGCCGCCACAGCATGGCTTGATAAGTGGGTGCGTATGTCTGCACTCGGGATCCAAACCTGCGAACTCCAGGCCTCTGAAGCGGAGCGTGCAAACTTAACCACTATGCCACTGGGCTGGCCCCAGAAAATATTAATTTGTCCATTTTTGAGAGTCATAAAACAACTGTTCTAAGGATATTGTATTTGCCAACATATTTTGTTCAGGACTTTCCTCTTCTTAAAACCCTGGATATTTCAAATGATTTAAGAAAATAAAAACAAAAATGGTCTATATCTTTAGCTAAATGAAGCTTGTTCTTTACAAACAGTAAAGAACCGTGAAATATAATTCTATATGTTTCTTGCTGTTGTTCTCAGTCCTAAAATTAAGACTGCCTTAGTGCCCTGGAGGGAAGACTGTGGAAGATCCTAGCACAATATCTTTTGAAAGAATGTCCTTCACAAAATGTTCAAAGCTGTCCAGGGCCCTGCTGACTTTTTATTTTTCTCCAGTTCAACTTCGTTCTAAATTAACCTGACCTTCGGTTTTATTGAAAAGTTTGACTGCAGAAAGGATTTGATTTTAGTATTCATTCTTTCATGATTCCGGAAAGGGTCTCTATCCATGCTCTCTCCTATAGCTGCCACCCTCTGTTTAAATAAGCACTCAAGAATCTCTCCAAGAGCTAGATGTTTAGGCAATATAGTTTTGGGGTTACAGATACTTTTTTTTTGGTACCTAGTATTTTTCTTAGTGCCAGTCCTTTCAGAGAGCAGCTTAGGAAAGGAAAGAAATTTGGCAAGACCAAAACAGCTTGATTTTTGTTTTCAGATGAACAGCTTGCAAAGCTCCGTAAGTGGCTTGCCACAGTGAAAGGCAGACCATTGCAATGATAGATCTGTCCCTCAGCTGATTGATTGGCAGAGAGGAATTAGCAGTCTGTGACATGGCTCTTCAGAAGTAATTTTCTTCCAAAGGTCAAGGAACTTGTGGTCACCATTCTCTGACATGATTTGCAGCTACTCAAAGTAGTCTTCTCACCAGTAGCAAATACAACAATTGAAGGTTTAAGATGTTTTCTTGCTCATTTTTTATCCCCTCTGCCTAACTAAATTTCTTGAACATCATTTCAGTATTGCTTCCTTTTGTTCTGCCATCTAGCTCAGTGAAACTTTAAATTCGTGAGTTATGTTTTTATTTATGAATTATAGCCTTGCTAAAATATTTCTCTTTTACATAGATTACAATACTGTATATAAAGATGTCTTGAACTCAGGAACATGTGTATAGAAGACTTTGTTTTTAGGGCTTTCTAGTGAGCCTTAAATGGTAAACAGGGATTGTGTATAATGGAATTAGCTCAAGATAATGGAATAAGTGCTATCTGTGTAGGGTTGAACCAAATTATCACCTCCATTTTCCCCCATTTCTCTTTAAACTCTATGTGGCTGCTAGAGTTGTTATTATTATCTTACTTTTTATTTTTAATGTGGTTTGAATTGTGTCATACTCCTGGGTAAAATCCTATAATGACTTCCATACAACTGTAGAATAAAATCTAAACATTTTATGATACCTAAAATCTTTCATATTTACTTTTATTTCTGCCTTTTCCCCTACATAATTTTCATGCTCATTACACAGAAATTTTTGAGAGTATTTGAGACTCCCCAACACATCATGTTTCATTAGGAAATTGCAATCTTATTTTCATTCTGGCCTGGCACATCCTTATTCATCTTCATAGGCCTAACTCCATGAAGCCTTCCTAACAAACCCAGGTGTAGGTAACCAGTTCATTTGTCCTTTGTATTCTTTGTGACTTTGGTCATACTGTTATTATCCCTTATAACACATTGTATTTTGTATACATGTGTATTTTTTCCCCTCTTCCCCTCTCCATGTCTGTCCATGCCATTCATCAGGCCAGGAATAGTATCTTTTCTATTTCCTGTCATTTTGTCCAGTACACTGTATTAGTCCTTAACCTTGAAATATAAAGTTCTTTATAAAAATATATTTAAAAGTTGTTTAGAAAAGTTTTATTGATATGCTTTATATGTGGTAAATAGATTTATGGTACCTCTTAGGTTAGAACTTATAGTAAACTATAAAATCATCTTTTAAAATTTTCTTGTCACTCAAGTAGACCAGTGACTTTTTCCAAGACTCTTGACTGATGTGGCAGTGATGTGCAACAAATAGCGGCTTGACCCACTTACGTTGTACAGCTACCCCTGGTCTTTATTGCTAATGAGAGTCCTGGAGTCGAAATTAACAATGGCTATGAAGGACCGCAATTAAGGCCATTTGTCTTTCAAATGAGCCAGTGTAGGTTTTACTGGTAGTTTAAATTTATATACAGAGGGCACTCACACTATTATCAAGGGCAATGGGGAGCATGAAGGCATGTGTTGCAAAGCAATAAGTCATTTTAGGGTCGTGAGAGCAAATTGTATTTTGAGAAAAACTTTCCCTTTGCCATGTGAAGATGCATTTCCTAGCAACTTCTTTTCATTGATTAATTTTTAATTAGAAAGTACATCATTTTTCATGAGCATTTATCAAAAAGCTATTTTAGGCAAATTTAAAAGACAATATTAATCTTTCAAGCTGGAGTTTGGTTATTTTACAAGATTGATGTGATCCTAAGAGTGGTTCAAGGATACTCACATGCATATTCTGCTTTTGAAAATGTTATTGTGGCTACAGTGGACTTCTCTGATCTTACCTTCTTTGCCTGAGATGCTGGCTTGTCTCTGTCATTGGTGAGGAGTATGACTGTTATTCATATTCAAATTGACAAACTTTTGATGAGGAAAATAAATTCCTTGTTTACAGAGAAGAATTTATAGGCCTGAAGTTTACCACTCTCAGAGAACTCACTAAGTTTCTTGAGGAAGATCCCCATGGAAACTAAACAAATAAGCTACTTGAAAGGAGACAAGTTATTGGTTTTTCTCATTAAACCCACTGCTGGATTTTCATTAGTTCTAATCCATTTTCCTTCAAGATTAGACATATAGGCTAGTTCTTATTTTCATGATTTGAATAAACTAAATGTGTTGCGTTGTGCGTGCCTGTATATGGAGGCTGAGAAGCAAAATAATCATTCTACTTCTACCATAAAATTATCCCTGCAAATAAAGCCAGGAAAAATGACTGATGTAAAGAGGAAAGGCTACCTTCATTTTTAAAAAAGAGGTTATTAAATAAAATGGAAGTGGTAAGAGTGATTATAGGCTAATCTGATTGATTTTATACTTCAGTTTTTTCCATTCTTTAAAATCATAATTGTATATGAAAGTAATCTAGAGTATGGAAGAGTGTATCACTAACCTCCAACACGTTAGACTCTACGAAGCTTTATATGTTTCTTTTGCCATTATGAGTAGATTTCAGAGTGTTCTTTTAAAGCAAGTAATTTGGTAAGATAAATATTAACTTCACCTTTTTGAACTTGTATTACGAAGAAAGACAGTTTTCACTCTTTTCCTTCCTCCCCTTCTCTATTTAGATTTTAAATCTATTAAAATGTTAAAATTTTAAGATTTTAAAAATCTTTAAACATTATTAATAACTATTTAGATTTTAGTTGCTTTGTATATTTCAAGAAAACTTCACTATACATGTATCTTCTGTTATTTTTAATATTTCAAAATCTGTACCTCAGCCTTCTGAGGCTTACACTGGTTTTTTATTCAAACAGAAGCTACTGATAGAAATTTTATTTTATGTGAAAATTTAACGAGAATAGTGATGTACAGGAGCACCATTTATTATTAAAATTATGAGTACCACATTATGTGTTTCAGTGTAACTCTTCCATCTCCAGCACATTCTATATTTTTAGCAAATATGTTTGGAATGTAACAGTAGTTCTTCTCTTCCCCATTTAGGTGGCTGTACTTTTGATGATGGCCCAGGGGCCTGTGATTACCACCAGGATCTATATGATGACTTCGAATGGGTCCACGTTAGTGCTCAAGAACCTCATTATCTGCCTCCGGAGATGCCTCCAGGTGAGAAGCATTCTGTTTACCCCGTCTTGGGGGAATCATTTTGGAATATGTAACACTTTCTTATTTTAGGTATAACACAATAGTTAATTGTTATAATACACTACTGTGGTCAAGCCACTTGACCACATTGAGGAGACACTGCACTCTTTGCCTTTCCCTCAATAACTTTCTATAATCCTATATTCTTCAAGAATGCACATTATATCTTTTGTTATCTTTGAATTTGGAAAAATATGAGTATTAGTGGTTTTTTTTTTTTTCTACTTAATAAAAAAGCAAAATGGAAACAAAACCAAGAAATAAAAAAACATAAAAGCAGAACAAACAAAAAATCCTTTAAAAGTAATCTAAAATGTGAAATTAGCTCCCTTAGTTCCTATTCAATTAAATTACACAGGTTTAATCCAATCAGACTGAGGGGAAGGACTTCTATTTCCTGGTGGGGGGAGAGCTTATCTCCTTGTCCCTCTGGTCATGAGCATGCCAGTGGCTCTGAGGAGAGACAGCCTGAAGACAAAATTGTCAAATGGAGAAGGTCTTTTCTGAGTGAATTGTAGAAAAATAGGGCTGAGCCCTGTTCATTCTTTACGTAAACTTTGTTATAGCCTTTGATTTTTGGTTTTGTGAAATAATACATTTTCTTATTGTTTAAGCCGGTTTGAGTTGTGTTTTCTCTTCTGAAGAACACATTAACTATCATAGGATAACATAGGATAGCAACATATATATACCGTTTTATATCCTATTGGACTAATATATGTGCCTTCACTTCACTTCTTATGTTAATTTGGGACTAATTCCAAGCTCTGTGTGTATATGTTTAGCAATAACTTATTAAATTATAAAAATTGAAAATGTGAACAGGAATATTAAAATACAATAGTAAAGAGAACGAACTATTTTCATTCTAATATTTAGAAATAAATATAGTATATAATTATATATTATGTATAATCATGTATATATAATAATATACCATATAGTAATATTTAACAATGTAAAATATTAATATACTATGTAATAATATATAATCACTATCTAATTATAGTATATAATCATATATACTATGGGCTGATTGCCTATTACTAAGTTAAGTTTTAAAATATATTTTCAATGGTTTTATTATGATTATTTTAAAATACTTTATGATTAATTTTTCTACAAATTCAGAAAGACTTTCCTAAACTGAGTGTAAATTTTAGATATGACAATTTTAGACATAGCCATTAGAGATAAAAATGTCAATTCTGGTCATGGAAGAGAGGTGATTTTATTGATAGTGTCTCTGAACTTACTAACTAATATGATATAGAAAAACTAAAGGAAAAAAAATCAACAATAAACAACAGCAGACCTCAAGTACACAAAGTAAACAAAATAAAACCTAAAAGTTACATTTTCAGATTATGGTTTGTAAATGAAAATGGTAAATATATCCTTTGGAAAGTTTTTTATTGGTTCACCCTGTGGTGTGTTCTTTGAGAGCAGGGTGAATTAAGACTGCTTTCTATTCTAAATCGTCACCTTCCATGGCTTAGTAGGCAAATGGTTATTTCTGAAGCTGGACTGAGCTCTGATTTTCTTTCTGGAGGAATAAATTGGTACTAGGCAGCTGGCACCCCTTGCTTCTTATGTTTCACCACTATGTTGTCAGCAGACTCATCTAGTTTTGTACATTGGTTTGTATTTTTCTTTCAAAGGTATATACCCTTATTTTCCTGGTACATTTTGATTAAAGAAATTCCTGTAATACTTCGTCTGAGTTTTCTCTGTGGTATATTTAGACTGATTTTTTTTATATAAAATTAAAAGGGGTAGGCTGGGATGCACACATTTTGACTGTTTATCATCAGAGAATAATCAGAAAGATGTTGATTTATGGAAATGTTACCATTGTTAATTACCATTGAAGATGAGTAATGAATAGCTGAAGAGATACTGCTCAGATGACCTTGCTGGCTCACCTTTAATGAACAGCTTAATCGCTGGTTACAGTACAGGATGATATGCACAGAAAATGAAAGTGTTTGAAATTCAGCAACATCTTCCAATTAATAGGACATTAAGTAATTAATCATGCAGAGGAGGGAAAAAGGTCATGACCACCTTATTTTTGCCGAATGTAACTTGTATTTATCTCAGAGAAGGTGAAAGAAGCAGCCATGTGTATAGTCTTCTTTTACTGTTTTCTTTCTACAATGTCTTCTATTTTTCCCCATCTTCCTTCTGATATTCCTTTAAAATGCTGGCTGAACATTATCTGTCATAAATTGGAAAAAAGGAAACATTTAGATGTATCTTATTAAAATTTTATAAATGATTCATTTATTTTCAAATAAATAGTCAGGCATGCTTACTTTTTCATTTATTAAAAAAAATTAAACATTTGGCAACTCTAAGAAGGCTGGGTCTCTGATGCAAACTTGTTATTGAGCTAATGAACTCTCTATACAGTACTTGGACATTGTTAATTGGCTTCTGCTCATTGATCTTTTTGGACTGGAAACAAAGAAGGGAACAAGAAAGACAGGGTGAATAAATGGATTAGAATTGAAGAAGAATGAAGGTGGGAGGAAGAGAGGTATAGTGAAAGGAAGAAATGAATTCCCCTCATTTGAAGACATATGCTATCAATGATGGCTTAAAATGTTCTTCAGCAGTTCCTAGCCCCACACCACCTTTGTCAGGTGACAGTGATGGTGCCTGAAAGGCCTGCCAAGCATGTTTAAAAAAGCATGCAAAAGAATGAGAACTATATTCTAATAGGCAAAAATCGTATGAAAATATGAGCGCCCACTCAACTCAGTTATCAAGGAGATGCAAATTAAAACCACAATGAGAAACTACTGCATGCTCAGCAGAAAGAAAATCAAAATTTCAAGTGATGATGAGACTATGGAGCAAGTGAAACTCTCATATCATCCTGGTTGGGTATAAATCCATACAACTACTTTGTATAACCTAATGACCCAACAAATCCTTGCTTGGGCATTAGCCCAGCAAAACTGAGTACATATGTTCTCCAAACAACATGTGCAAGAATGTTTACAGCATCAGTATCCATAATAGTCTCAAACTGAAAGCAATCCAACTGTCTGTCACCAGTGCAATGGATAAACAGTGATATATTCATATAATGGAATATTACCCTGCAATGTAAGTGAAGGAACTGTTGCTGTATACGATATGGATGAATTTCATAAACATAATCTTGAAGGAAAGAAACTAGACACAGAAGGGCATGTGCTGTATTTTATTTATATAAAATTCAAAAACAGGCAAAACCAGTTGATGGTGTTAGAATTCAGGATATTATTTCCCTGCAGGAGGGGCTAGCAGGGGTTGGGGCTGGTTAGTGCTTGGAACGTAGCATGAGGGAGCTTCTGGATGCTGGTAATACTCTCTCTCTTGATCTGAGTGGTGTTTTCATGGGTATGCTCAAACTGAACAATCATTGAGCTGTACAATTGTGAGTTGTGTACTTTTCTCTACGTATCTTATATGTTAATAAAAGTTGGCAAAAAATGAAGTAAAATGAAACCAGTGCTTGCTTACAGGGATCTATGGGGAAACTAAACTAATAATTAAAAAAAAATGTTATAGGTGAGAATAAAAGATATATAATAGGAGACCTCAGATGGGTTCAAACTCTTCTTTTTCTTCCAACCTGGACCCTCTCCCCCCCACGCAAAGATACTATGCTCTTTGACATCTCTGTTCTCTTCCCTCTGTTTAGACAGTTCTGTGTCCACTTATCCACTCACCAAACTCTTACCATTCTTACTATGCTGCTCAAGATTTTCCTGACTGGCTTGGAACCTTACCCAATATTTCTTCCACCCTCACATCCAAATGTGGTCCCCACTGTACTTTGTACATTTTTCAGTTGCAGCTATTATAGTATCATTTTTTCTATGTCCTTCTCTCCACTAAACTGTAATGTCATCATGAACGTAAGCCATATTTTTCATCTTTGATTTCCCAAGACTCTATTTCATTTTACTTAGACAAAAATGTCAGCTTATGTAATGTGGTTTAAAATATTTTGGTCAAGGGTTAAACAAAAAAGGTTTTTCTTTCTCTTGCTAAGAAATTAATTGAATAAAAAATCCCCCATTACCCAAGTATCATATTCAGTTCGGATTTTAATGTAATTAGAAGACCTTCACATAATTCTTAATATTTGGCCTTTGCCTTTATAAATGATTTCACCTATTTATTTTGGATGTAATTTTAAATGTTGTTAATACTACCAAGAAGGAGCTCCCTTTTAGGATTTCTCCCTCCCTCTCTCTCTCTCTCTTTGTCTTTTGCTTGTCAAATTAATCCCAATCTTCTTCTCAAAGTCTGGTATATAAAAAAACAAACCCCTAGAGACTGAGAGAGGTCTCGTGGAACTAGAAATTGTGCTTTGATCTCAAATACATCTGTGCCCATGACCTTGTTTGTCACATATTCTCTTCTAACTTATGACCTCATGAAACAAACTCATTTGACCATTTTACTATCTTTTCTGTCCTCAATCTGAGAGTAGGGATCATGATTGACATCTTGATACATTTATCTTCTGCGGTAATTATAAGTGCTTTTTCTTTTAACAGGTTTTTGTAGAATGACTAATTGAATTTTAGTTTAGAATCTCTAGAGTCCCCATCAGACAGTATTTAAAATCATGACTACATTGTGTCCCACCTTCAATCTGGTACTTTTCTCTGATAGTAACGTAAATCACTATACAGAATTCCTTCTATAAGTGCACACACACAATATATATATGATAAAAAATAAAATAAAGCCCTCTGTCATTAAATTAATCTGAAGAGTGAAGTAAGAAACCATTCCTCCTCTGTTACGAAACTCAGTGAGGTGTGATTCAATAGCTTAAGGCCCTACTATATCTTAGTCCTGCCACATGGAGAGTGAAATGACTACACAGAGAAGGATGAGGAATGAACAACGCTGTTAAGGAATGTGCCTTTATGTTAATTTATTACTTTTACTTTTAGGACTGTGTGTACTTTTCTTTTTCTTTTTTTTATCTCAGAGTTTAAAGATGAATTATTAGCCAGGTTGTTAAAATAAGGCTTGCCTTCTTCAAATATTTATTTGGAGAGACTAAAGGTGCTTGTGTGTATTCAATAGGGAGTGTGCCTGGGTCACCTGATTTTGTGCCTGGCTTTCTTCTGATAGTGTAATGCAGTGAAAATAAAATAAAACATTGGTGTCCACAATTTGAATGTGTATGGTAACATTTTATAGGTAATACAATTTCAGATAAGTTTTCTATGTAAAGATACTAGTGTCTTAGTTTTATAAGAGAAGACAGTCAAAATTTACTAAACAATATTATGTATGTAGTATATCACATTTTAATACATCTGAGGAGAAATTTCAAGGGAGATTTTGTGTTGAATTACCATTTCTAACCTATAGTCTATCTCTCTGGGAACGTTAATCACTCATTAAAATGAGGGGATCACTTTGACTAACATTTTCATCGCCCGGTTATAAACAGTTGATAATAAGGCATATGTTTCTACAGGTTATAACTGCCAAAATCTCAGGCATCTAAACTAACAGAATTATTTGACAGCACATCTATTAGAGTCAAATAAGGCAGAGAGTGATAGAATAAAGTTATGTGCATATAGTGTTGGTAATGCGATATCGGGTTGCAATGTTATGGCTAGTTTTGTTTGTGTTAGAGGATAGAGCAAATCAGGCCAAAATGTTGGTTTATTTTCCTTTTGTCATCTAGTTAGCATTGTCTGTTAATACAGCCAAAGATAGTGTGTGTGTGAACCTGTGCGCTTGTCTAAGGAGAACTGAGAGATGGGTGGTAGTGGGGAGAAGAAGGGAAGGGTAAGAAAATAGCTTGATGTCAGTTCATTAACACAGGTGGGAAAACCTCTAAGTATTGGATACAGGCATTCGATTCCAAGAAGGTGACAGAGCCTGAAAACCTCAGAAGTTTAAAGCATCATTTGGTGATTTTCAGATTTTTTTAAACAACAGAATTATTTTTTTGAAAGTAATATTTCCCAGTACTCAAATATGTAAAATTGATAACAAAGAGCCAATGGTCCTGGAACCTGCTTGCTTTGTACTCCCTACATCCCTACCCCAATCTCTTTCTTGTCTACAACCCCAGCTCACTCGAAATGGCTTCTGCGAGAAACACTTGGAGATGTAAGGCTCCAAGGGGCAGTTTGAAAATGGTGGTTCAACACACACTAACCCTTTCAACACACAGTAACCCTGTCAGATAAGCATCTCCGAGATGAAGGTACTTGCTACCATTAGCTATGACTTACTGATGGCTTCCTGGGTTTTACTATACCAGGAACATGATATATTTTTTTAATCCTCACATGAATCTTACAAAATCAGTGACATTTTAGGGATAAGTAGGGTGAATAACTTACTTAAAGCCGCCTAGGAACAAGATTTGAACTTAAGTCTGTCTATCTACTATCAAAAGTACCCTTGCCACAATACCATCCTGCTTTATAATTGTAGTGTAGCTGACTAATTTCCTTGACTTGGTCATGGACGTTTGAATCTACTATATTATGAGCTATATATTAGATTTGGTCCACAATGATTTTCTCCTACTTCATCTAAAATACTATTTCTTTCCAAAATTCAAAATTTTCACATCTTCACATAAAACAGAATCTGAGACTGGCTGTTGTTTGGAATTGCTGTTGAGCTTCAGGGTTTCCTCATGATAGTCCCTCAGAGAGATGCTTTATCCTTTCTTTGATTTACCTGAATGCTATTTTTAGTTACATGATGAACACTTGCCTCATGTCTGTTTAAGCAAACCTTTAGAAACACATATATTATCTGCTGTCTCAGAGCAGGTATGGTAGAAGAGAAATTCATGGACTAAAGGACTCAGACTAAAGTTTAGGGTTTGAAAATTATTTGAAGACTTTGCACTAGGGTATTTTTGGACTAGAATTATGGGCTTATTTCAGTGTGCTCTTCCAAACCATGTTATCATGTGTCTGTTGGTGCTTTTGCCCTCAGCACAGCGCAGAAGGTTTACCACATTTGAGTTGCTTATTAAAAGCAGTGGGAGTTGGAGACAGTGCGGGGTCAGAGAGTGAAAGGCTATAATGGACTATGTGAAGGGTAAGCCACTTCACGAAGGCTGCTTTTTAATGTAAGGACTATTACCCCTGTGTACATAAATGCAGCATGAAGAATGTCTAAATTACAGTGGACAGAAATGGCATGCTGAGACAGGAATATTTTCCAGATATTTCAGGTACATAATGTATCTAACTTAGATGTGTCCCAGTATATCTCAGGTGGAAAAAAATTGTCTAGTATTAAAAAAAAAGAAAAAAATTAATATTGGTGTCAGTGCTAGAGAACTTCCAACCTCCTAAATGAGTTAGGGATAAGAATATAGAGTAATTTCAAAGACTAGACAGTGACCTTAAAATCAATGTAGTCCAAAGAAACAAGTTACTTTTCCTTGGGGGGAGTGTGACTGAAAGTACAGTTACAACGTTATACTTTTATTCTCCAAAAATAAAATTGCCTCATGGTGGCTAAGGAACTCTCAAAACGTTCTCAGTTTCAAAGGTTCTTATCTTTCAAACACAAGAAGAATGATGGGGAAAAAAATATACAAAAAAATCAATGATTGGCAAGTGATTAAATTAGGGATTATTTAAAAATATGTGATGTTAATTATCTCATATAGTTAATACTGTGAAAAATATAGAGCTATGCTTATAGATTTAATTATCATTACATAAAAAGATGCTTTTAAAATCTTGGAAGACTGTTTTCAAACCTAATTTCTGCTGAGAAAGAATACTGTGGTATGTTGTACAGACCTCTTCCCCCGCCCTCCCCAAAGAAGAAATTATGGATTGAGAAATATTTCTAAATAAAGAGCAAATGTTTTATATACTTAGAGCACATGACAACTTAGAAATGCCAGCACCATGTGAAGTCTTCACCTAGTGACACAGATTAAAAAGATATACTGACTTGCTTCTTGTAGTTTATGAGAATAAAATTAAATAGGACAATTTTGAAAATGTCACAAGTTGATTATGTATTTCTGTAGCTCCTCCCCTCCCCCAGTTCTTAAATAGTTGGTGAATTAAATAGAAAAATGGAGTAGCTGAGCTATTCAAAAATTATGTTTTGAGTGTGTGATTTTTACCCATCCCAGGTTAGACTTAATGAATATTTTAAAAATTGCTTTTCTATTTAATCCCAGGCATTTTTTTTAAATTTTTTATTTATTGCAGTAACGTTGGTTTATAACATTGTATAAATTTCAGGTGTACATCATTATACTTCTATTTCTGCATAGATTACATCATGTTCACCACCCAAATACTAATTACAACCCATCACCACACACATGTGCTGAATTATCCCTTTCGCCCTCCCCCCTCCCCCCTTCCCCTCTGGTAACCACCAATCCAATCTCTGTCTCTATATGTTTGTTTATTGTTGTTATTATCTACTACTTAATGAAGGAAATCATACAGTATTTGACCTTCTCCCTCTGACTTATTTCGCTTTGCATAATACCCAAAATGTCCATCCATGTTGTCACAAATGGCTGGATTTCATCGTTTCTTATGGCTGAGTAGTATTGCATTGTGTATATATACCACAGCTTCTTTATCCATTCGTCCCTTGATGGGCACTTAGGTTGTTACTTCACTTAATTGTCATAAAAGCCCTTTGATATATGTATTAAGCTCATTCTATAGATGAGAGAACTGAGAGTCAGACATATTAAGTAAATTGTCAGAGGTTTCATGTCTTAGGAAAGTCAAAGTTAGGAATCCAAGTATGTAGAGATAGAGGAGAAGGATTTGACTTTTGAACTCTGTATACACAAGTATAAATAGAGATCCTTCTTTAGATATGACAGAAGAAAGCTTCAGGGCTGACTTGGAAGTGTGGCAAAAGTTGTCTCTTGTAAGAGCTCCAACTGTGTCTCCAGCTCCAAGTAATGAAAAGCCGAACTCAAAATGTCTTAAAACCATCGGGCAAGCTGCTTTCACATAACAAGAGGTCCAGGATGGGCTGATTCAGGGGCTCCATGATGTCCTCAAGGATCCAGGTTGTTGCATCTCTCTGCTCTCTATTCTTTTTTTTTTTTGGTGAGGAAGATCAGCCCTGAGCTAACATCCATGCCAATCCTCCTCTTTTAGCTAAGGAAGACCGGCCCTGAGCTAACTTCTATTGCCAATCCTCCTCCTTTTTTTCCTTTTTTCTCCCCAAAGCCCCAGTAGGTAGTTGTATGTCATAGTTGCACATCCTTCTAGTTGCTGTATGTGGGACACCGCCTCAGCACGGCAGGACAAGCGGTGCATCGGTGCATGCCCAGGATCCGAACCTGGGCCGCCAGTAGCAGAGCGTGCCTACACTCAACTGCTAAGCCATGGGCCGGCCCCCTCTGATCTCTCTTCTGATAGGTCATCTCTTCACCTCAGGCTGGCTCCCCTCATTTGTGTAAGATCTGCAGCTACTCTAGGTATTAACTTCAGACATGATGAAAAAGAGGTTATCTCTTCATTATGTCTTTTTTTTTTTTTAATAAACATAAAGAACTTTTCTGAGGTGCGTATCAACAGATTTATCTTCTGGCCAAAATTATGTCACATATTCAGGCCTAAACCAATCAGTAAAGGGGGAGATAAGACATGATTGGGAACGGATGTTAGCCCAGGGCCAGTCTTCCTCAGCAAAATGAGGAGAATTGGCAACAGATGTTAGCTCAGGGCTACTATTCCTCACCAAAAAAAAGTAAAGTAATATAGAAAAAAGAATATATTCCTGAACTTCTGAGGGTCAGTGAGAATAAGATATCATTTAAGATTCTATCAAGGTAAGGGTTAGAGATCAAGAAGAATGAAGAACTTTATCGTCTATTAATCAAAAAATAGTACATTAAAAACATACCGGTAGGGCCAACCCCGTGGCTTAGCAGTTAAGTGCGCGCGCTCCGCTGCTGGTGGCCCGGGTTCGGATCCTGGACGCGCACCGACGCACCGCTTCTCCAGCCATGCTGAGGCAGAGTCCCACATACAACAACTAGAAGGATGTGCAGCTATGACATACAACTATCTACTGGGGCTTTGGGGGAAAAAATAAATAAATAAAGTTAAAAAAAAAAAAAAAGCTGGTGAGGACTTTACAGCTCTCGTTTCCCTTTGGAATTCTCCCATCTCTCTGAGCTTACATTTAAAAAAAAAGAAAAAAAAAACATACCGGTAATCTTCCATATAAAAATTCCAAGTAGATTTTCCTCATCAGTTCATTAAGTTATGCTTTACTAATTGGTAGTCTCTTGAATTTGGGGATTGCAGTCTGTTTCAGGAAGTCATCAGCCCTGGGTATTCTGGGTCTTTGTCCTGGTAGTCTGGCTTATGAGTGTTAGCACTGAAGCCTGTACCCGTGAGGCTAGTCCTGGAAGACATCATAGTTAGAAGCATCTAGTCCAGTCAGTCCACTGAGGCCGTTAGTTGAGGACCCAATTTCTAGAACCTATAGTTTATAGCAGAATCCTTAGGCGGAGTATGGGAAGAATGCGGAAGCCACTTGCTGATAAGCCTGAATGACTGTGATTAATTTATTACCAACAGTACCTGAGTGGAGAAGAGAAAAGTTCTCTATCAGGCTACTGGAATTAACTATTTCCTAAGGATTTGGTTATTGTTTCCCCTGAGGGAAAGGATCTATGGATGATGAGGATATTAATAATTCTCAGGGTCTTCCTGTAAATTGTATTATCTTGGGCATATATTTTATTTTAATAACATTTACCTGAAGAAAATTAATGTACAGAAGGTTGAACTTTTCTGATTTGAAGCTCTTCTTATGCAAGTCTTCCAAAGATGTTGAGCTAGTTAAAATATATGGAGCACACCAAGCAAACTTAATTATTTTTAGGTTCTCTGGGCTCATAAGGTAGGGGAACAAATCTTTGTGGTTGTCCAAAGCCCTTATAGGAAATTCCACAGTTTATAAGAAAAGAATTCTTGACATTTTTATTTTTCTGAATTCGGCAGGCAGAATCAAAAGAGTTGTTGCAGGAGACTGGTCACTTGACTAAGATCGTAGCATAGGTGCCCGAGAACAAGAAATAATATCAATATTTTAATATTACTCTTAATATTTATTATAGCAATTGTATTGATATATTAATTGCTATTAATATTTAGTATTTAAAAATAAAACAGCAGAAGGTAACACAATTATAAGAAAACTTAGCTCTTCCAGAAGTAATGAAGTTGTGTTCGTTTTTAGTAATCAAAACCATAAAAAAATCAACTTACGGCACAAAAAATTGTTCTGGAGAGATACAGAACCTCTGCTCAAATTAAAGAGAAGGTTGGGATAATTTTTACAACCTCTCGTTTAGAGGAGACTGAAATTATTAAGATTAATTCATCATTTTATCAGAAAGAAAACATAATTCCAGTCTGACATTAATGTAATATTTGGCAATAAAAGCTTTAAAAAAATGACAAAAAAGCCTGTCAAAACTCAGCCAACTTTGACAAAAGTTTCTAACACAGTTCATTGCTTCTTTTGAAGACTCATTAGTTGCAGGTATTATACTCCAAGATAAATAAATTTCTCTCTGCAAACTTGTTACAATTTCTTATATCATTGAAGGTTTGTCTTTGACACATCTCTAAGTTTATAGGCATCTCCCACTTAATGTAGAAAATTTGTTTCTGAAAATCATATATTCTGTGTGAAAATGCTAATAAGGAGTCAATTTCCTATTATTTTAAATGGGAAAAATTGTGATGTGTTAGATTGCTAACCAAAATGCCCAACCAGATAATTAAAATATAATTAAAAGACAGCATACACAATAGATTTTCAAAGTAGGTGCAATAATGCTTAAAACATTTTTTCCTGATCCAAACAATTAATATGATCCAAATAATTAAATTGATTACAGAGTTGCTTTGTGTGGAATACATTGCTTTGTATTCATTATATACCACACACATACCATTTCTAGTCACTTTGAACTTTTCAAAATATTTACACAATTCTGATGTTTCACTGTGTTTGAATGTAACTCATAACTCTTCCCATGCATAGTTTTGTTTATATACTCTATAGAGTTTTTGAATCATGAGTACAAATATTTTCTCAGAAAAAAAGTATTGACTAAAAATCTTTGTATTGAGAGATATCTCTAATTTGGGTATTAAACCAAAAATCATTCTGTTGATAAAAATGTTAACAAGGGAAACATTTTGTGGAATACGCCTGTGTATGGAATGGAACAATTAGAAGTTCACCTGAAACCCGTTGTCAAGACAAAGTTATTCTTTAGTGAGAAAGGAGTAATTTTTCAACAAGAAAAAAGTTGATTTGAAGTTCTTGATTTTATTGTCAGTAAGGTGCAAGCCTATTAGGGTATGAATATACTTCCTAAATGAGTATCTACAGTAACAGATTATCCTTCTCTGAAATGTTTAAGAAATAAATTCAATATTAGCTATTGATAGCATTTGGATATTTAATTTGTTTCATGATTCTAGTGTTTTACTCTATACAGGGCTTAGAAGTAACAACTTAGAATTTTATAGAAAATAAAAATTTGTTTAAACTATAAAAAGACTTGTGAATGCAACCCTACTACTGATTTTGACTTACCACTTTTGTGGCTTAAAACAATGATAACTAAAATGATGCTAAAGGCTGTGCTAGTGTTCATAAAATGACATCATTCTTGAAAACGGTTAAGGGACTGATACGTAAAATTGAGACTAAGGTGAAACAAAACCATAACTCACTTTTGTGCAGTTTAGTGCTGTATTTGGCACATAGACTTGCAATAAATCATTGTTGAAAATGGCTCAAAATCTTTTAAAATATGAATGAGCTTTTCTCAACTTTTTTCTTGAGAGCATATATTAATTATCTTAGAATTCAAATTATTTTTGAATGGTAATATTGATAAGAAAGAACAAAGGGGGTGTTTTAGGAAATGATTTGAATTAACTGCTGTTAGTGTGTCTGCTGTTGTTAACTGGCATTTTAAGCATTTCCATGTAGACGAATTGGGGGGTCTAGTTACCAGGACGGTCTGAGTGGGTTTAATTCCAACCTTTTTTGTTTCTTCCTCTTTCTATATTTAGAAATGATCTCTGGTGCTTTCTCTTTTCACTTTTTATACTGAACAATTTCTAGTGGTTAACACCATAATAATATTTCATTGTTTGTGTTTATACTTTTTCTATGGGCTATGTGAAAGCTTTGGAATTCTAGATCTTTTCAGCAGTATAGGAAGATGATATTTAATGTTATGTATTAGAGTTTAACTTGACTATTGAGAGTATAATTGTGACAATAAAACCTTGGTTTATAAGATAGGTACTGATTTTGATTTTTTTTCTTTTTTTTACCAATTACTGGGGTAGATTCATTGCCAGTGAAATCAAGAAACAGTCTCCTTAGCTTGTAGAGGTGACTATTTCCTCTGTTCTCTTTTACTCAAAACTAAAATCAATGAAGACAATAAGCCAGTGGGAAGAGCTGACTGTTGCTGTTCTATGTCACATTCCTCATCATCAAGTCCAGGTTTCTCTCTAGTCACAATGTTTATAGAAACCCTTTGTACTGAACTACGTTTTCAAAAACAGGGCAGCTTTCATGTTATTCTCTTATTTGTGCAGGTTGAGCAATTTTTTACTGGACCAATGGCAGTGGTTCAAAAGTTATTTGGAATTTCAAATACTCTATATCTGTGTTTAGAAAGTGGACACCTATAGGCCCCAAGAAATCATTAGAATGGAATGTATACAGAGAAATGAGTGGTCAATAAAAACGATTTTATAATTTTCATGTAGGTTTCCCTCATGCTACTTTTAAATATTTGCTGTATTTTTATGGACGCTTGACGATACATGGTTATACTATGCTATAACAATAATAGTATACCATGATAGAAGACACGTTCCTTTGGGCCCAATTTTCCTTGTGTTTTTTGACACATGAAATCCCAAATTCAGTGTATGATATAAACCTTTTGGGTAGAACCATAATAGTTCCCTTCACATCGTGAAAATGAGTTTCCATTAAATCTAAAAGAGACTTTAGAGATTATTTCTGGTTTAACCTTTAATTTTGCAAGTAAAACAGTGTAGAACTAGGTAAACTGACACAGGAACCAGAGTAACCTGAATTCAAATCCAGGTTCTCTTGCTTGCTATTTGGTCATGACACATAACCTTTCTGAGCTTCCATTTTCCCATCAGTAAGTTAGGAATACTAAGAACTCTCTCTCAATTTTGTTGCACCAGTGAAAGGAAATAATGTTTGTGTACCATCTGGTAGTATCTAGCATGTACTTGATACTTAATAAATATTATTTCTCTTCTTCCCTCTGGCCCAGAGTGACATGGCTGGTTAGTAATCTCATTAATCTGTGAGAAATTGATTTGAATTCCTTTCACTTATTTTTTTAGCAAGGAATAAATTGCATTTCCCCATTATAATTTTTCAGCAGCTCATTAGGAATTATTTTATGTCCAAGTCAGAAAATTACTTTTCCTACATAATTGTTGACTGAATGCAGGTGCTTCGTGCTATGACACGTAATGATATCTGAAAATGATTTCCACATAACAGTATTGTAGGTCAGCCTGAACTTTTCCAATATTATTCTTAACAAGGATAGGATATTTAAGACATGGAAATAATTTGGAAAAAGGTTTTATTATTTCTCAATTCCTTAAGACTTTTTACATAATTGTTTTTCTCTTTGGCTTACTAAATTGTTTTGTAATCATTCTTATTTTAACATTTTTTAAATGAGATACATCATTCAGTTTGGATTTTACTTAATGTTGAAAGCAGCTGCAGTCTATAATGTCATAAAGGCATAGGAAGAAGACATAGAACAACATTTGAAATGTTGAGAAACTGGAAAAAATTGTTAAAAGTATCTTTTGCTACAAAAACTGAGTGTCTGTTATTATATAAGTATCTTTAAGTAAGCACAAATATCTAGGTTTGAAAAATTGAATCTGACTCTGATATGGGTTATTAGTATTATTTTTTAAATCTAGATTTTCTATCATGCGAACTGATTTTGGTTTTATAGCTTAAAGTAGAACTTGTACAAGTACTTATTTGACATCTACGTATTTGGGAAAATTTTTAACCTTTTATCATAGACTAGAGATATGCCCCGATTATCAGTTGTGAGTTCTTGTTCTGATGAGATGATGATGAGATTATGTTGGCTCTTCTTATGCCTTGGTTCCTCTTTTCAAGAATGAGAGAAGGGTAAGTTCAATTTTCTTTGCTCTTTATATATCTCATCTGCATATTGTGTTAATAATGAGTTTTTAGGGGGTTTATGAGTCCTTTAAAATTATAATATTCTATTTGTGTGTGTTGGTATGTATCTGTGTGTAGGTATGTATCTGCGTGTGGGTATGTATGTGATTTTTCCAGGAAAATATTAGACACTGAATATCAGAAAAATCACACAGAATAGTACAGAATTCTATAGAGTCCAAGACTGGACAGTTCTGTAAGGCACCATCCTTAGGGGAAGGTTGAGTTTATACTGGGGCACAAAACTCTGCCTTTATTCGTCTCCCGGGTATCGTGTACTGACTCAATCAAAGATGATGTCTTCCTGCAAAATCTCCTTTGTCCTTCTGATTCCATCTCCACTACCTCAAAGAGAGTTAGTCATATGCACAGTTTAAAGATTTAAAATTCTTTATTTTCAAAAGATTTTTCTCTGAATTTTTTTCCCTTCCAGGAGAAGAATATCAGGGAGACGAGGCAAGTGGCTAATAATTAGGTACTGGGTTTTACTCTTTCTTTTCTTTTCTTTTTTTTTTTTTTTTTTTGGTGAGGAAGATTAGCCCTGAGCTAACATCTGTTGCCAATCTTCCTCTTTTTGCTGAGGGAGGTTGTCCCAGAGCTAACATCTGTGCCCATCTTCCTCTATTTTATGTGGGATGCCTGCCATAGCATGGCTTGATAAGTGGTGCATAGGTCTTCACCTGGGATCCAAACCTGCGAACCCCAGACCGCCAAAGTGGAGCATGCGAATTTAACCACTACACCGCCGGGCCAGCCCCTACTCTTTCTTTTCTTAATTAGTATCTACAATAGTACTTTACTGTGATAAATATTCAATAATTAAAATAGCCTCTTAAAGTTTAGTCCTAAGGTCATTTTAGCTATAACAAGTAACTCATTATTTCATGCTGTTAGTTTCAATCTTATTTGAACTTTACATAGTGTAACAATTATAGTGGAGTGGAGGTAAAAGTTGACAGATAATTATATATAGGTAAAAATAGCATTTTAAAAAAGAAAATAGATGACACTAGAAAGTGACAAAATTCTGCTTTGTAAAATTTCCCCTAAAGTGAAATATACATAATTTCCAGTTATATTAGCATATTTCACATGAAATTCTTTGGGCTTCTTTGAAAAAAAGAGATTTTACATATACATTACAATAATTATCTTGGAGTCTAATCTTTGTTTTCAGATTCCTGAAAGATAGTTTTCTCAAGATTTCTTCTTTATTTGTATTTTCAGTGGAAACTTTTGTCATGCTCATTTTCCTCTGATTTTAAAACTAGTACATGTATAGTGTACAAAAATTTAAATAAATCAGAAAACCATTAAAAAATCACACATAAGTCTCATAACCAAGAGAAAACCATTATCAATATTTTGATGTTATTTTTTATTTTGTCCCTAATGAGTCCATATTTGTGTGTACATAGCATTTGCGTGTACATCTCTGTGTGTGTGTGTGTGTGTGTGTGTGTGTGTGTGTGTGTATATGGGGCCGGCCCCGTGGCTTGGAGGTTAAGTGCACACGCTCTGCTGCTGGCGGCCCGGGTTCAGATCCCGGGCGCGCACCGACGCACCGCTTCTCCAGCCATGCTGTGGCTGCGTCCCACATACAGCAACTAGAAGGATGTGCAGCTGTGACATACAACTACCTACTGGGGCTTTGGGGGGAAAAAATAAATAAAATAAAATCTTAAAAAAAAAAATATGTATGTGTATGTATGAGTTCATGACCATATAGCATGTAATATTCTTCCCTTTTTTTTGTTACCTAATACGTTTTTGGTATTTCCTCAACTTCCAGGATAATTTTGGGATGGCTAACACAAAAAGATTCCTTATCATATAGAAGTGGCATACTTTTAAAATATTTCCACGATACTATGCATATATAGTTTCTTTCCCTCTTTTTTTCCTCTCACGGTTAATGCTGCAATAAATATCCCAAACTTCTACAGTTTATAATTGTTATCTTTGAGAAGCTTGGTTCAATAGGAACTACTCGGTCTTGTCCAGAGGTAGAGCGTAACTTATATTTTATTTATCTTACTTTACTATATTTACTCTCTAGTATAGAAATGTAAAAGTTTCTTAATATATAAATGAAAGTAACTTTTGATTCATATTTATTAAAATATAACTTTCACTTTAACACTTGTAGTTAATTTGTTGTATTTCTGTTAAGATTTTTGATGCTGCACATCCTAAAAAACATACTGCATCCACAGATTACATCTGTGTATTGGAGTTAAACAGAGAAATAGAGTTTCTCACATTCAGAAAGAAAGAGTTTTAATGTGTTTAAAATATAACCTAATTTATATGCTTATAACAGTTCTGAAGTTGATTAAAGTCTGTAGAGTGAATGAAAATTGCATGTAGTTCTCATTTTAGTTGACCTTCCCTGTTAATTAGGACATTTTTTCATTTATTTTGGAGCTAAGTACATTTTCTTTGTCTAGTAAACTTTGATTCTTTTTTTTTTTTGGCTTCTTCTTGCTTTGATGAAGTTGATCACTTTCAGATGAGATCCCTTTTAACTTCCCTCAAGATTTTGAATAACATTAAAGTACTATGATGAAGGTTTTTTTTTTTTTTTTTTTTTTTTGGTGAGGAAGATCAGCCCTGAGCTAACATCTGTGCTAATCCTCCTGTTTTTGCTGAGGAAGACCGGGTCTGAGCTAACATCTATTGCCAATCCTCCTCCTTTTTTTTTTTTTCCCCAAAGTCCCAGTGGATATTTGTATGTCATAGTTGCACATCCTTCTAGTTGCTGTATGTGGGACGTGGCCTCAGCATGGCCGGAGAAGGAGTGTGTTGGTGCGCGCCCGGGATCTGAACCCGGGCCGCCAGCAGCGGAGCACGCGCACTTAACCGCTAAGCCACGGGGCCGGCCCTGATGAAGGTAATTTAATCAGTTCTAGTTACCTATTACTTACCAACTCATTCATTCATTCACTTCACAAATATTCATTTAATCGTATATGTGCCAGCCCTTGGGATAAATTTATGAACAAAACAGGTGAAATTCCTTGCCCTCATGGAGCTTATATTTTGATGGGAAGAAGGATAATGAAAAGTTCCAAGTAAAACATGCGGCGTTTCTGAGTGCCATGGAGAACCCTGAAGACTTAAAAGATGTGAGGGAGCAAGTCATGCAGCCTCTAGGGGAAGAGTGTGGGAACTCCCCAAAGGAGGAGAGCACCTGGCATCTGAGGAACAGAAACGTGGCCGGTGTGGCTGGAGGAGAGAGAGTGTGAGGATTTACGGTAGGAGATAAGTCAGGGTAGTAATGGTGATCGTAGAAGTGGAGTGACGTGATCTGACTTATATCTTGACAGGGTCAAACTGACTGCAGGCTCTACAGAGTAGACGTGGGGATAGAGCAAGAGTAGACACAGGGAGCCCACTTAGGAGCCTGTTTTGATAATCCAAGAGAGAGAAGACGGTGACTCAAGACCAGGATTTAATCAGAGGAGGTGATTAAACATTAGGGTTAATTAGATTGGATGACAGACTGGATTTGTCAAAATCCAATTTGTTTTGGCCTGAGCACTTGGAAGCATGGAATACACGTGAACTGAGATGGGGATGTGGGATGGGCAGATGTTTGGAGAAGAACAGGAGTTTGGTTTTAGAAATGTTAAATTTGAAATACCTATTTGATATCCAAGTCTGATATTCAGAGGAGAGGACCATGCTGGAGGTACACATTTGGGAATCTTCAGTATATAGATGATACTTGGAACCATGAAAGCAGATGTGATCACAATGGTAGGTATAGAGAAAAGAGTTCCAAGGACTGAACCAAGCATTACTCCAGTGTCTAGAGATCAAAGACGAGGAGAAATATACACAGGAAACTAAGCAGTAGAGGCCTGTGTCATCAGAGGAATATGTACCATATTGAAAAATATAGCAACAAATAATGCGAATGATGCAGGTGAACTTACAGCAGAATGGAATTATCAAAAATCTGTCTACTTTTCTATCCTTTTCAATAAAAGAAGGAAAATAATATGAAACAAGGTGTGAAATTAATATTAAAATGTATACGGGAGAAGTCCTGGAAAATTGGAAGGTGTGGACTACATATTCATTTCTGAGATTTTCTTTTTTTTATGTCGCAAGTGAAAAAAAGGAAATGTAATTAATTGCAACATATAATAAAAGATAATCATGGGGCCGGCCCCGTGGCTTAGCAGTTAAGTGTGTGTGCGCTCCGCTGCTGGCGGCCTGGGTTCAGAACCCCAGGTGCGCACCGAGGCACTGCTTCTCTGGCCATGCTGAGGCCGCGTCCCGCATACAGCAATTAGAAGGATGTGCAACAATGACATACAACTATCTACTGGGGCTTTGGAGGAAAAAATAAATAAATAAAAAAATTGTTTAAAAAATAAATAAATAAAAGATAATCATGCATACAGTGGAAACAATTTTGTTACTCAAGAGAATGATAACTACTTCTAGTGCTGAGACCTAGGGGTACCCATAGGCAGGCAAAAGACTTGTCTCATAGACAGAAATTTGGAGTGACTAACACAAGGATGAATGGATGATGGAGAAGCCCACATTCTAGACCACTATTCATGGATGCATATTTATTGTATAATTGCCTTTAATAATCTGTAATATTATATTATTATTTCCATAATGGAAAACTAGGATACTAGGTCTGGAAGGAAAGATAAGTTCAAGTAACATTTAGGCACTGTTTTAAGACAATTGTAGAACACTGTTCTCAAAGCTGGCTGCATTTTAGAATAACTGGGGATTCTTTATGAAGGACCAATGCCATAACCCTAGAAACTTTTGTTTAATTGTTTTGAGTTAGGGCCAGGGCATAGATACTTAAAGTCCCCCAGGTGATATTAATGTGCAACTTCAAAGTAATAAACATCAAAGTAATGGGAGCAAAGGAAATGTGTATGTGTGTGTTTTGTGTAAACCATTTCTAACACTTTGTGTTACAATATGTCATCCTGTTTTTGTTTATAGATATATTGAATATGCATTAATGCCTGATTGATGTATATATGCTGCACTTCAAAATGTGAATTAACACAGCTTTACAAGGAGTAAGGGCCAAGGCCTAAGCCCCTAAGCCTTGACATGATATTTAAGTATATCATCACTTGGTGAAAAATCCTAAAAATAACATGAGAACGCTAGGAATAAATCAAGTTGGTTGACTAGCACCTTTAGTACAAAATCTTTAGAAGGAACTTAACGGTGTGCCGTGTACACCTTGCTTTTACTTGAAAACACTAACTAAAAAATATGTTGGAATGTTTCCAGTCTTAGGTCACCATTTCTTTGAATTTACCTCTCTCATTATTTTCCAACCTTTACAGCATATGGTGTATCCATATGGTGTTATATACACACCCAAATTCATATACGCATAGACACCAGAGTTTTTTCTGTTCGTTTTCCCATTTCATGTTTCTGTCCAGAATTTGGCAAGGGGGCGTGAAAAAATTCGGGACACTGACTGACCCAGAAATGTATTTGTGATGTACCGAGAAGTTAGACATACTCTTCTGAGAGCAGGGGTAGGGGTGTATTCTATGTCCCATGGAGTAGTCATTCCTACCAGTCATTCATGCTCATCAGAGTACCATGTGTGAGCACTTAAAATACAGCCTAAAATGGTATCTCCTTATTATCATTATCCATCCTCAATAACTTAAAATCAAGGAATAACTTAAAATCAAGCAGGGAAGACCAACTACAGATAATCCTTATTTGTCCGTAGGTTTCCGGCTTACATTTCAATGCCTTTGAGATTCTCTTTAAGGATTAAAGGAACAACATGTACAATGTGCCCATGTCCTCTGGTTTTACCGGATGCATTGGACGTTGGAATGGATTGAAGCCTACTGTTCGGCTTGATTCTTTTATTCGCGGATGAACATGGCTTTACCCATCACATCCAAAGCATTAGGAAATCCTTTCTTTGCTACAGATTCTCCTTCAATTCTACTTCTTTATTTCGAATTTGCGTTTATCCCCATTTCCTGGTATACTTGTGCCATGTCTCTGAAGTCCTTTCCTTTGTTAAGATAACAGGAAATCGGTAGCAGAGATTTCCTAGAAAATCTTATTTGGCCATTTAAAATAGAAGTCATCTAGTCAGAACTTGGCCATAGAATAAGAAGACTTGGGCTTAAGACTAGGTAGACCACTTAATTTATGCAAGAGAAACGGGTGCTAATTGGATAACAGGGCCAGTGTTCATTCCATGCAGCTGTGTGGCCCAGAGTTTCTAATCTCTAAGCAGCTTCCCTTGCAGTAAAATGCCGGTGAACTCATAGCTTGAGCCGATTCATTAAAGAGCTGAGAATTTGGGGATGAAGAATGAAATCAGGAACAACCTGTATTTCCTGGAATTAAATACACATTTACTTGTTATTTGGGGAAGCAAAAGTTTGGTGGTTGGTTGGGTGAGTTAGCGGTCAGGGTGCTCCCAGTATCCCATTTTGACCTTCTTCTGGAAGGAAGGATGCTGTTTTAGCCAAGTGAGCTAGGATGGAAATATGCTGATGAGATGTGAGAAGGACAGCAGCAGATTGTAACGGATTTTGAAGTGTTCCAAGTTGTTATAGTAACTACCAGTTCAGACCTATAAGAGTAATGACAATGTTACAACTGTAGTCAAAATCTAAATAGATTGCATAAAAATATTTTTATGACAATGTATAAAATTAACATATGCTAACAAGCTATCCAGTTTAGGTTAGAAATGCTTTGAAATAAAAGTGTTATTTCACATGATTGTTATTGAAGTAGCTATTTATTTTTACTAACTCCACATTATAGTACAGAGGCCAAACTGATTAAACAGATGTAACTAATAAAATGAATTGGCAGGATAATAATCCTGAGGAGGAAGAATCGAAGACAAAGCAAATGTTTTCTGTGTTTCTTGCTGATGGGGGCGGTGGGAGTGGTCGAGTGTGGAAAAGCATGGTATAATTCATAGACAAATCCCAGTATTTGTGTTTGTTCAGTTTCAATTCACTGAGTTGTCTGATTATAATTGAATTGTTCATATTGTGCTCTTGAAATGTTTTGAGGCAAATGAAATCTTCTAAAAATTCAATTATACTGAAACAATAACCACAAGACATAGTAAAGTCGTTGCCCATGCTAACAAAGGGCAAAATGGGAAAACATTATTTGTATTTAGCAGTGTTGGAGCTATTGCTTGGAACCAAATACATAAAATTATTTCCAAGACAAACAAACTTCAACTTAATAGTGAATTTTTTGTAATAAATCATGAAGGTAATCTTTTTATCCTTAAAGTAATAAAAGATCTCTTCAATGAGGCCAATCGATTATTTTAATGTAGTAACAAAAGTCTAAAACTAATTTACAAAGTGATGTGGGGGTTTTTTTGGTGGGAATTTTATACAGAAATGTGGAATGCTTAGGTGATACTTTTAAATTTAAAATTGAAGAGTTTTCTTGAGTGGAAAATTTTCCTCAGAAAAATAATGTCTGTTTAAGTAGGTTTTAAAATAGAAAAATGCAAACTTGAAATGATGAATTATCTTGATATTAAAAAGGCACTGCTTTATTATGAAAAACTACTTAAGACCCCTGAAGGCCTGTAAAAGAGAAATATTTTATTCAGGAAATGAAAAGAAATATATCTGGAGCAATAGCTTAGGGAACCCTGAGTTCTATTCCCTGCTTTACTGTTAATTCTGCAGCTGTGAGCAACTAATTTAACCTTCCAAAACCTTTTCCTCATTTGGATAAAGAATGAATAATACTTTCCAGCCACATCAATAACAGGGATGCCCTGGTGGAGGATGGTGTTGCTTTAGCACATTAAGCTCTGTAGGTGGGACGACCAAGTACCACAGTATGAGCAGAAGGTGTTATTACTGAACTGGTTGTTTTTTAAAAAAATGTTTACTTAAAAAAATATTTGTTTTGAGTCTGTTGTGTGCAAAGCACTAAATGACATGTCCTTCCTGGTAGATTTTAAGCCCCTGAAATGTGCCTTCCATTTTTTACTCATTACTGTATCCTGTCCGTTCAGGACCTTGTTTTAAATCTTCTACATGGGAATAATCAGCACATGTTTATCTAGACCGTGAATCTGAATAATGTCGTCTTATAAGTATGCCAGAGACACAAAGTGGGTGTATGTGTATGGGGGTGGGGGGACATGAACGGAATTAGGAGGGACTTCGGTTTTGAACAACAGCTCTAAACTTTATTTGCCTTCACTATTAAACTGTTTGTTTTCCCCTCAAATTTTCAATCTCCTATGTGCTTTCTTATTATTCTGAGCTTTTTTTTTCCAATTTTGAATGGTTTGTTCCTCTACAAGGCTGTCAGCTTTAGAAGAAAGGGACTCATGTTCCCTGCTTTCTGCTTACCTTCTTCCATCATCAGATCAAAGGGCTCAGTCCTGGAACAGATTCCTCATGAGAGTAGCCGTAGAATAGTCCTCAGAATCGTGACCTACCCATCTGTGTGGCATTTGCCTTAATACGTATATGTTAAAATGTAAGAGAAAACATATAAATTAAATAAATTTTTAAGAATTTCTAAAGCTTGTTTTTTAAAAATTTATTAATTTTTCAAAATCTATCCAGCTTCTCAATAAATGTACAGTGAGTTTGGAAGAAAGTAATTTCTATAGGTTTATTAAAATTTAATCTACTAAATTTAAGTCTTTGGACATGGACTACAACTGAATTGCTTTTAGATATCCACCTCTATGTCAAGCATTTAGGAATGAAGAATAGTAAATTTTCACCCGTAGCGTTTTATTTCACCTGGTGAAAGGCAAAATTAAATTTAGATTTATCAGACTGGGGCCTGATATATTTTGAATGTCTTGTAAGATGTCTATCTACACTGTGCTTATCTACTGAGGTTTTACTTAAAATGCTCAGTCTTTGAACCTTATTTACATATGGAACCTTTTCATTTTCTCTGCAGAGCTCTTCAAAGCTCAACTGTACTTTGGAAGAGCCTATTCTCTAAAATCATTATTACTACACTTCTGAAAGCTGCATTTCTTCTTCAGGAATATAAAAATAGGAAATGATTCAGTGAAACTTCAGTTAAGAGTGGTGGGACAGTGGGGAGACAAAATCAGTATGTAAATGTACTTTCAGGATAACTTTTTTCCCTTGGTGAAATGCCTGCTATGTCTAAATGGCAGAAAGCTTGACTTGTGAGTGGTGGTGGAATTTAAATTGCATGCAAAGCCAAGGCTCTTTAAAAGAAACTGAATTAAGTCAACTGTGCAGTTTTGCTCTTTGGTGATTTTTGTTCTTTTGGGAAGAAGTTAAGAGTTTTATTCTTATAGATTTCCTGAATAATAGAAAGATTTTTTGGTACCTAAATTTTAAAACCCGTTATTGTAGTCTGTAATCTTACAGTACTTTAGAACTGGGGAGTTCTTTAGAAACCCAGCTCAACTTCCTTACTTTACAGATATGAAAACTCAGTCTCAGAGAATTGGCTGTATTTGCTTGGTGAAGAACACAGAGCTACTTACAATTAGGTTACAAACGGGGTGGCCGGTCCCTCACTCTGGTGCTGTGACCCTAAAGAGTTAAGGAAAATGACTTCTGACTCAGAGACTCCTCGTTCCAGTTAGTAGCAATCTTGGGTCAGTAGCACTTTGTGTCAAAAATAAATGGGAAGTAACTTGAAAAGAATGATAAAGCTTCATTGGGGGAAACGTAGGATTACTCAAAGGAAGCTGCAGCTAGTCAGAGGAAGCAACCGGTAAAGACAGGATCTTGCTCATTGGCCTGGTCACAGGTTTGTCTGCATTTTGATTTTTTTTTTTTTTTTTTTAAACAGAAGAGTTAATTGTTAAGGCACCTCTCCCTTTGTTGGAATTGCTCTGACGTTAATCGATTTTGTTTTGTTTGTTTCAATAGACTAAGTGCGGATCACGGCCCTGTCCCTTTCTTTTCATCCCAGACCCTCCTTCGATTTATTTTCTCTGCTCTCTGTCACCCTAAATTCAGTGATTCTCTCCTTCAGTCTCTGCTTCCTGTTTTCCCTGCCTACCCCCAACACCCTTCCTTTTCCATGTCTAAATTTCAGTGAAGTCAGTTTTATAATTTCCTGACGTTTGTAGATTTAAACCCAATGACTTATAAACTAAACTCGGCAACTCTGGAATGAGACGCCGTCTTTGCGTTTTGCGTGACTTTTGATCGTGGATGTGGGGAAGGCTATGTATGCACATTAGAGAGTCAAATCTCAAAAATTAGGTGCTGGATTCGCCTCATTTAATTGCTTTTTAAAATTGAACTAACAGTGTAACTCATTAAAGTGAGAATATTTTTTCCCCAAAGGTTCTCTCAAACTCTCAAGTAGGGCATTACTCTGTATTTTTTATAGTGGTTAATGGTTTCCATTTTAGCACTGCTATTATGTGCTAAGAGACCTGTGTTTGATGTAGGGACCTAGTATTAATGAGGCCCAAGTTAGGGGTTTGATTTATATATGAAAAAACTTAGAAGGAGAGACACTGAAACTACTATCTTTTATTTTAATATGGGCCTTCTGTCAACGCTTAACTCAGAGATTCAGCTAAGGGCACTGGTGATCAAACCTGACTGCTCAGACTCTTTGGGAGCTTAAAACAATACCTGTACTGGTCCTACCTGGCCCTAGGGGTAGGGCCAGAGTACTGCTATTTTTAAAAGTACTCCAAGCTATGTTAGAGTGGAGAATATTGGATACACTAGGAGAATCCCTGAATTCAGCATGATTGGATTTGAGAACTCTACTATTTTGGGCCCAAGTGGATGTTCTAATGAGTGATTTTACATTTCTCTAAAATTCTAGAATCTTGTGATATTGGTAATCTCTCCTTAAGTAAATGTTATCAAACTGGAGAGAATTAATGGTAGAGGGATTGTGGGGGGCCCTGGATATTTCAGTATTGACTGTTGCCTGCACTGGAAAACCAGCATGAAGAATACCACATACGGTAGAATTACATTTAATTTAACCATGCATCAACAATTACTTATTGAGGGCCTACTGTGTACCTGGCACAGGGGTTAGAAAAGTGAACAAAATAGTAACATATTCTTTCCTTATGGAGTTTAGATCCTTGAGAAAGGTGCCACGTAGCTACCAAGGTACTCTCATACAGTAGGTCCAACAGAGCTCCTATGCCTCCAGTGTTGGAACAGTTGAGCATCAGATGAGTAGTCTGCTTGGAGTTAGAAGCCTGCTTCTATAAAGGCACATATCGTCTAACACTGGGAGTCATCCTCTGCATCTAAAGAAGCTGATGCTATGAGAGGTGGGAAGGAAGTGACAAGATGATGGGATTAGCAGATCCATGCTTGTTGTCTCACGTGCTTGCTCATTAGATCTAAAAGCAGGTGAACTGCCACCGTGAGTCTAATTCACTCTCTTTCCTGTTTCTTGCACCCACACAGTTGATTTATATAATTTAAACACATACACAAGGTGCCTCCACATCCTCATTGTTTATTATTATTGCTGTAAAGCTGTAAGGCATTGTGGACATAAAGGCTCTGGGATTAGAAAGACCTGGTTCATATCTCAACTCTGTCTCCTCTGGTGGAGAAGTTACCTTAAACTTCTTTAAGCCTTTATTTACTCAGCTATAAAATTGATAAAATGTTATCCATTTTGTAGGGATCTTGTGCAGGTTTGACATATGTAAAGCCCTTAGCCCAGTACTTGGTATGTGTAGATCCTTGGAACAGAAATATTTGTGTTATTATGGAAAGGGGCAGTAATTTTCATTTAATACTTAAAATGGAGAAATAGGGAAGTTATAATGAACTGCAACAGAAGAGGTGTGAGGTATAATTTGTTTTGTGTAAATCCTTTAGTCCAGGTTTAAGTGTTTTAACTAAATCTGTTGTATTAGTTACAACTGCTTTGGATAGCTACAATGTTTTTGCCTAAGTGATTCAAGTTTTCTTTTTTGCAAACTTTTCCAAAAGTATGCCCTCACATCTACAGTGTAGCAGCTAAAGAGCTTGTCAGAGTGATAAACTACTCCCAGAAGCTTCTAGGGTCCATTTTGTTTCTGTGTTTACCTTGGGTTTCTCTGTTTGACCCCTGTACTGACCAGTTTTTCTGATGTAAAGGCTAGTCCACCAGGTGGACTCTATGGAAAGGCTTATCTGTCTTCTATTCAAATAACTCATTCCTTGTGACTGACTTGAACACAGAGGAAATCTCCTAGCTCAGTTCCTCCACAATGTTTGCAAAAAGATTCAGAAGCTAGGAAAACACTACTCTCCGTGGCTTAAGATGTAGGTGGCACAGTGACAGAGATACTGATAGTTCCTTTGAGAGTACTCAAGAATGGATTAGCATTTGGATAGCAAACCTGATTAGGTTTTAAACCAATCTTACCAGGTTTTCTCTGTTCTTGATTTAACTTAAACATTACATAAGACCATTGTCTTGGAAAGCACCCAGCTGCTCAAACTAGGAGAGGGACCTGTTCGCTCTGTTCTAGAAGACAGATATTGACAAGTTTTATAACAAACCTATAAATACAGTCCCCAAGTGCCAAGATGCCATAAGCAGCTGAAGCTAGGCACACTGTGGCTGTTGGTGTGTACCATGCAAGCTCTTGTGGCCTGAGAGTGGGGACAGTCACTGGCTAGAAGAATGCCAGTTCCACTTCAGGTCAGTTGTAAAAGCTTTGGAAAGACTTTTATAGTCTAATTTTGATTCTCTGAAAGTATTTTCATTTTACCAATAAATTTGTTGTTAGTTAAATATGACCTCAATTCTCCTTTCACCTCTACCCCTATTC
The DNA here is from genome assembly GCF_057802395.1 of Ceratotherium simum simum. Classification (NCBI taxonomy): domain Eukaryota; kingdom Metazoa; phylum Chordata; class Mammalia; order Perissodactyla; family Rhinocerotidae; genus Ceratotherium; species Ceratotherium simum. The sequence goes on along the minus strand of NC_141918.1, from coordinate 48,245,105 downwards.
AAATGAAACAAGTCTTAAATGACACATTAGGCCCTTAAACTTTAAACCCAGAAATGACTTTTAACCTCACTAAATATCTTTGATAATGGCCATGGAGACTTAGATAAGGTTGTTGGGAAAAAGAAAATTGAGCATGTGGGTTATACCACTGTTTGGGGTTGAATTTGGCCTATGACGCTTACATGTTTTTGTTCATGGCTATCTCTACTTCATATGGCGTATTGTGTGAGGTTCTGTAGGAGACTTCCAAGAAATTAGAGAAAGACTTGAAGCACAGTGTTCATCAGACTTTCTTTGCCATTTTCAAAACATATCTAAAGCAGATGTATGCAGATACAGCATATTTATAACGATCTATTCTCAAATTTGCCTCTAACAATACAGAACTATAGCTCCTCACGGTCACGTCACGACTAGGAGAAAATGAAGTCATTGATCTCACCACAGCAGTCTTGTTTAATAAACTCAGACTTGGGTATATGAGACGGCAGGAAAAAGAAAGTTTTTTTTTCCCTAATTGATTAAGAATATTATAGGCCTATGGGTCACCCTAATAGGAAAACCAGTATGCAGTAGAAAGGGTGAGACTATTCATTACTACATTTAAATTAAAATGTGCACATTTAAACATAGGTGAAATGAAAAAGTGAGATAAATAATTCTTATCCATATTATTATCCATCCACTTTAAAACATCTAAGCGTTGCTGCTTAGGAAAAAGTTATTTATTTATTCGTTTGTTTAATTTGTTTTGAAGAAGTCAATGATCATTATTAACTCTATAGAAAAGCTTACTTAATAATGTCTTCACTTTCCTTTTTAAAAGTTGCCAATAAGATGTGGGAGAGATTCATGACAATAAACTGAACCAGTTTTCATGCAGGAGACAAATCAATTAGGTGTTTCTAGTGATATGTTTTTATAGTTACCTTGTATTAACACACAATACATGTTGAGTTCAGTAGAAGTAATGCAAGCTTCTATAACTATCTGGCAAGTTTATGTAGGGATCTTTTGCCCTCCATGGTAGGACAAGAAATAAAATATAATTGTTTGAATGCCATTTGCTTCTAAGAAATATACCAAAATTTGAAACTTAAAATTGAGGACGTTTAAGAAAAATTAAGCCTTGAACAAATCCTTCATGACTCAGAATCACAATATGTTAGACTTTTATTATATAATACAGTATAAAATAAGTTACCACATTTGAGTACTATAATTCTATAATAATTGAGATGATAAAATTTGAGTATGGTCTATTTATTGGATAAATCGCTAGGTCATTTGGAGGTTGTACTAACACCAAGAAGTTTGAGATTTTGCTCTACTTTACTGACTCTGAGGGCTTCGGTTTCCTCATCTATACAGTGGGAGAGGGATTGGCTAAATAATCTGTTCCTTCTACTTCTAAAATGCTGTAATTTAACTAACCACGAATGTGTGTGTGGAAATGCCATTTGGAAGGGTGTTGTCTATCAAAAGCAGCATGTAAAAAGACAGTGTTATAGATGTAAGTTCTGGGCCTGAAAGAAACACACAGGAAATTCTCCAAATAGATTTACAAAAGAGCACCTTCCTCTTTGATGGGCTTTTTTTGGGGCTGTTTGAGTTGTTTTGTGAATATTGTTAGTTTGCCATGATTTGATCAACTATTAGTGGTAAAAGTGATAGATAGAAATGAGTGATTAGGAAACTGATCCTCAGATAAAGGAGATACAATGGTTATGCTTGTTTCTAGTGAGACTGTTATTTATGAGCCAAAATATAGGGGCATGAAGGAGGCTTCCAGACATGGAATGGAGTGGAAACAGATAATATTTTACCAAGTAGTTTGGAAGAGACCGTTGTTATGACCATCTCCTTGATTTGGGAAGGTCTTTTCCTTGAGCCTAGACTAGATTATATTGTAGTTCCTAATTAACTGTGGCATTCAAGGACAATAACAATTTATTTTTTACTTATGTTACATGTCCAAAGCAAGTCTTTGGGGTCCTTGTATCCTGCAGTCACTCAGAGACCCGTGCTGACTGAGGCTCTGCATTTTTTAGTTGCACCACTTGGAACATGGAACTTTCTCTATTCAGTGGTCAGAGAAGACAGGGAGTAGAAAATCTTCATGGGTGTTCTCCTGCTTTATTCAGGAAGTGACACGTGCCACAGCTCATTGGTCACAAAAAGTCACATTACACCATCTAACTACAAGTGGGATGGGAAACGTGGGCAGCAGATGGAGTGCTTTTGATGCTTGCACAAAGAATTGCTACAGAAGAGTGCTACCCTCTTCTACCTTTTTTAAGTTTAGAGAGTTGTATTAACTAAAACAAGTTTGATTTTTATTACTGTATATTTATTACTGTATTCTTTTCCTTTCTATCTTGACTTCTCTGTTTTGATACCAGTTCTCTTGGTTTATGATGACCTATTTCATAACAGTCTTTTTTTTTTTGGTGAGGATGATTGTCCCTGAGCTAACATCTGTGCCAATCTGACCTCTATTTTGTATGTGGGATGCCATCACAGCATGGCTTGGGGAGTGGTGTAGGTCTGTGCCTGGGATCTGAACCTGCGAACTCCAGACCACCGAAGCAGAGCACTGGAACTTAGCCACTACGCCACTGGGGCCAGTCAAATTTTTGATTCATACTGTGTCATTAGCATGCTGACATCTCTGTGTGAGGGGAAGATATATGTACACTTGAAACTTACATTTATATTTGTCTCAATTTATATTCGGTGCTGTCTTTGTAGAAAAAATTTACACGTATATTTATACTCTGCAATTTTTCTTTTTGCAGTGTTGGCATTAAATGTGGTCTCTGCCTCCATTTGTAAATGCTATTTTATTTGATACTAGACCTTTTAAATTTTCTTTCTTTCTTTCTTTTTTTTTTTTGCGAGGAAGATCAGCCCTGAGCTAACATCCATGCCAATCCTCCCCTTTTTGCTGAGGAAGACTGGCCCTGGGCTAACATCCATTCCCATCTTCCTTTACTTTATATGGGATGCCGCCACAGCATGGCTTGACAAGCGGTGCGTTGGTGCGCGCCCGGGATCCGAACCTGGGCCGCCAGCAGCGGATCGTGCGCACTTAACCACTATGCCATGGGGCTGGCCCCTAGATCTTTTAAAATTGTAATTTAACATTTAAAATTTACTTCAGTAAAACTGGAGATTCAGAGGTTCTCAGTCTGTCTTTTTAAATGTAAAAACCAGGATTTCTGTTATGCTGTAGTAAAAGTTGCATAGCCATTCTTTCTCTTAATTTTTTGGTTAGCAAGGAATCAAAAGAGTTGCCTTGATAAATCACTTTTAAGAGTAGAATTTAGATCCTGGTTTATAAATCCTCTCCAGAGTAGTATGTACTTAAAATGACCTGATTATATCTGTGGAATCATCATAGACTTGAAGACAAATTAAGTACATGCAAGGTTCCCTTTTCTGCTCTAAGATATGAAAGATAGATTTATTTCAAAAGGAATCTGCTTTATATCATACTCTGTTAAAATGTTGAGATAGTGTATAAGTGGGTGGAAGTAAGCTGGAAACTATGAAATGTGCCATTTGCAAGGCATTTATTTGATTGACAAAAACTATCTTTATTTAGATGAATTAAGCAACTTCCTTAATATATTATTTAAATACATAAGATGTTCTATAGTAATTGAAAATTATACATTTTATAAGTTAAAGGATCATCCAGTGTGCTTAATGGCCTGCATAGTCACAGCGGTGCTATAAAAAAATAAAGACAAAACAAAATAACAAAAAGTAGCTAGATACTGGTTTTTAGCTTTTTAATGGAGAAAGAGAGGTTTAGTTTCACAGAAAAGAACAGGTAACTATTCATAGGCACAAAATGGAAAATCAAATTTTCTCACAGGTAAGTATTTTTCTTTCTTGACACAGTAATTTTGTGTTTATGGTTTTGTCCAGGGACTACTTATATGTAGAGTTTATAAACTGAATGGTTGATTTAACTTTTGGAATCCTATAAACTGTGCTAATTATGAAATTCTAAATAACTGAAAAACTAGTCCTTATCGACTTAGATAGTTGACCCTCAGCCGTATTCATTTCAAGTAGTTAATGATTCTCAATTGGCTCTGAATTGTTAAGTGTAAGAAAGCAATGATAGGGGCAGTGGGTGTCTTAAGTCCCATTTTCAATATTTCAAACAAATCTAAAGGCTGTTGTATATTTATCATTGTGAATTTGTTCATTCTGTCTAAAGCATCAAAATTCTCTGATTTTTATTGAAATTACATTATTTCAGAATTGTGACATAAGTTATTTCATGTTACTCGGAGGCTCTGAACTGGCAGTGTTTATATATCTGAAGCTAAAAAGCATTTTAGTGCAGTGCTGTTATGCTGAAAACAAGTGCAGGCTAATTCTGGTTGCAAAGGGTGTGGAATAACATTGCCGTCCAACCCTGCTTAGTTTCCTAGCTGTTAGTTTCCTCAGTGTTTATCTAAAAGCATAATAAAAGCACATTCAAGTTTTATCGATGCTGAAATCAACGTGAAGGGCGTCACTTGGGGGCCTCTGGATTATGAACATTTTGGAGAATTAGTCTAGGAGTTCTGCCAAGAGAAGTAGAAGACATAGAGGAATGGGTTTGGAGGTGAGTTCCTGGCTTCACACTCACCATTGCATAGTAGGTTAGTACTCTGGATGTGTTTCTCGAATAGTAATTAGTGACTCACCTTGACATTATGTAATAGCAGCTGTCATCACATCTCTATGCTCTCTGACTACTTCTTTGCCTGTGATAGATGAGATTTCATCAGGATGGTGTTGAATAGGGCAAAGTTTTGGAATCCTGTCTGTGCCACTTCCTGGCCCGTGACTTTAAGACCATTGCTTTCTCATCTGAAATACAGAGATTAAAGGAGGATTAAATGAAATAATATATGTCATGGTTTAGTACTCAGGCCTTATGCGTATTAAGAGATCAATAATTGTTGCTTGTTTTTCTGATAGTAAGGTGAACCATCCTGGGGAAATAAGGGGAGTTTAATTTTCTTAAGCTTTTTAGATTTATGTTAAAATGATGGAATTTTATGCGATGTTCTCTTAAGCTTTGTCATTCTCAAAAGATCGTGCATTGTCTCAAATGGCTTTTTCTATTGCAAAAACTCTGTAGGATCTAACCTTGAGCAACAATGAATGCAAAAATGCATACATTTGAAGAGAAATAAGAAATTTCTGTTTTGTTTTGTATAAGTGTGTATTAATGAAGAAGGCCTTCTCCTAACTTGCATCACTCAGGAAGCAGTGAATTGAACTACAATAGTGGAAAATGTCTGTGAAAGAGATCAGCCTTCCTTTGATTCTAGACTAAAGGATAATGCCAGCTGAGCAATCTACTGAAATGTTACTGTGTACCCTATGGCTTGTTCCTCACTTATCGGTTGAGTTGGTAGGCAGACGCTCACTCACAGGTGTGTTATAGACTTTTTGTTGAACTGCAAACACAAAAGAAAAATAATTTGCACTTTTATTTTTTTTATTTTATTTTTTTAAAATTAATCAGATTTCTCATTTATTTATTTATTTATTTTTCCCCCAAAGCCCCAGTAGATAGTTGTATGTCATAGATGCACATCCTTCTAGTTGCTGTATGTGGGACGCGGCCCCAGCATGGCAGGAGAAGCCGCATGCCAGTGCGCGCCTGGGATCCGAACCCAGGCCACCAGCAGCGGAGTGCGTGCACTTAACCACCAAGCCACGGGGCCGGCCCTGCACTTTTAGATTACTATTAAATGTTATAAAAAAAATTATTCTTTAGGGAAAGTTGAATTATACCATTATATGGAGAATAACATTAGATTATATTCAAAGATAGAAAATGCTCTTTTAAATTGAATAAAATGAAAATATTACTAAATTTATAGAGTATGAGTAATACTGCAAGTTTAAAACAAGAATTTTTGCAGGCAATTGAAATGCATGATTCTTAAATATTTAATCATGTCTATAAAATACAATATAATATAGTAATCCATTAGGCACAAAATGCAAGCATAAAATAAATGAAATAATGATATGTGGCTATCACACTGGAAAACGGAAACCATTTCTAAAATTAACTGTTTCTTACTTGATAAAACTCTCTAAAGTTCAGCAAGGTAGTAATTTTTCTAGTGTTATAGAAACCAATTTTCTAAAAACTTCCCTTAAATTATCCACTATTTGTTTTCTTAGGCAGCCAGGGATGGTGAGGGTATAGAGTACTAGGAAATCATGTTGCTGTTGCTCCAAGTGTGACCTAAGGACCCCAGACATCAGAATTTCTTGGGGGCTCATTTTTAAAGGGAGACTCCTGGGCCCAAAAATCAGAATGTGATAACTGGAAATCGTACTTCTTAATGAGCAACCATTGGGTTGCATGGTTGCCTTCCAGAGGAATCCTATGCCACATTTGAGTGCCAGTACCGTGGAGGAGTCTGTATCTTAGGGATAGCAAGGCTAAATATGATATTGTCCACTTTGCACATCCTTTCTAAGTAGCTCACATGATGGGAGCCATGAGTGTAAATATCACATAGATAAAGACTTTTATCCGTGGGTATATCAATCTCCCCACTTTTCTCCTTCTGCCTTCAAATCAGAGCAGTCTATTATAATTTCAGGAACTACTCCTCCCAACGAAATATATTGCTGCTTTCCAGGTGATGCCTGCAGATATTGAAAAATTGAAACAAGCATCTCATTTCGTATTATCTCTCTGCCTACCCTTGTGCTGAGATAATGCACTGGGTACTTTTGTCATTCAGCTGAACACGAGTTCTATTTGCATGATTTATCAGGATAATTATTTGCTTTGAAATGGCAGATTTAGAAAGACATCTCACTTCCAAGTAATCTGCTACTGAGGACAGCATAGTAGCACTGAGTTATTCCACTGTCCGGTGAGAATTTTTGGTAAACTAAACCTCCCAGTCTTTGGGAAATTCCCCAGAGCTGTGCTTGAGGTTCTTTCTTTCATCTTTTTCTCATTCTTCTACTGTGTCGGAAACTTAGGGCTGTGCACCCTCCTCTACTAACGTTTCTCTGTGGTTGGAGCAGTGTTTTCACTGAGCTGCACACAGCTGGCTGTTCTGAGTAGGTACAGGTATTGAACTCTTCAGGTGCCCTGGGGGCCATGAGCTGTGTGGTGGAGAGGAAGGGTCAGCTTGCACACAAAGGTGTGAGGGAGCCCTGCCACCCCTCCACAGAGGGTGTCTGAATGGGATTGTCGGCTCTGGCCCGAATGTGCCCTCTCCTTGAGGGCTAAGGACATTATAGTAGCTAGTGATTATTATGGAACAAGTGGAATTTGGTCTCTGCTTTATTACAACTGCTTAGAATATCATTTGAATAACTTAACCTGTTTTGATGTATCTGAGTATTCAAGGTTATAAAAATACATTGAATTTGGGGCTGGCCCAGTGGTGTAGTGATTAAGTTCACGTGCTCCACTTCCGCAGCCCAGGGTTCTCGGGTTCCGATCCTGGGCACAGACCTACGCACTGCTCATCAAGCTATGCTGTGGCAGGCATCCCACATATAAAGTGGAGGAAGATGGGCACAGATGTTAGCCCAGGGTCAGTCTTCCTCAGCAACAAGAGGAGGATTGGTAACAGATGTTAGCTCAGGGCTAATCTTCCTCACCAAACAAAAAACCAAAAAACAAAAAACAATGACTTTAACTTTGAGATTAGTTTACAAGACTGAAATAAAATTATAATTGGTACTGGCTCTGAGTGGGCCTATTCTCTGTAATTATTTTTGTATCTCACAGCAATTTGATAAGTGTGTAGAGATGGCTAAGAGAGGTGATTGAATAGAGTAATGGATATATAACATCACTACTAGTTGCTAAAACATATCAACACCATCTAATCATAAATGTGATTTTGTGTCTTAAATTTATAGAAAAGAATTCACTGATGAAAGAAATATTTACAGTCACGTTAGATAAACAAACATTAGTTACAGTACAATATGACATATTACCAGTATAATATGATCAATAAGATAATTGCAGTGAAGTGCTTGAAATGGAAATATTGTATCGTTTTTCTATCATTTTGAAAAATAAAGACAATTGCTCTTGAATATTTATAATTAGTTAATTATAATTATGATTGATAAGTATGGATATTTATAATCACTCATATAAGTATGAGTGATATAATCATATAATCACTCATATAAATAAGAATATTTATAACTATTTGGGTGGTGTTGATCTCTTCTGGCTGCAGAGAGCTAGCTCTTCTATAAATATAGATAGACTGAGGCTGGGAACGGTGTGTACTATGGCCAGAAATGCTGAATTCTTAACACTCATGGTGAAACTAGGTATCAGGGAGCTGGGGCTCCCCAGCCGGGCTCTGAAAGATAGATCTCTCCATACTTCTTTCCTACTCCTGCCTTTCCTGCCCTCTAAGGGAAGTGACTACTTCCTAGGTCATGTTCTATAACTTGTAAAAGGTGGTTACTAATCAGAGGTCCGTGTTCTCTGTCTTTGCCTCATTCCTGCTGCTTAATATTGTGATATCATGTGAGACCATTAAAATGTGAACTCCGATTCATAGCTGATTAAATAGTTCCTAAATTACAACTACAGAATGAGCATGCTTAAAGCTCAGATTTAATAGCATGATAGTTGCTACATTGCATTGCTTTACGCTGTAATTGAAAATAGAGCAAAAAGAAAATGTGGAAGATGAAAACCTGTCTCAGTGTCTTGGTTTATAAAGGATGGATCCTTGTGCCCTGTCTCATCTCCCAGCACTTCTGGGCTCCGTCTCGTTTTTAAATTGTGTCTGGAAATTTTAAACCTTCCTAATTTCCAAGCTCCAGCTTCATCACCAAGTACTACCCTCATGTAAAGTCCTGAAATTCAGATTTTTTCCACTGCTTCTTGGAAACTTAGCATTTCCTCCCTCGTAGAATTAGGGAAGCTCTACACCGTGTTAAAAAAAAGCATGGAACTCAAGTGGAATCAGGAGGCATGGCTTACAATTTCAACTCTGCTTCTTCTTTTTTTTTTTTTTTTAAAGATTTTTATTTATTTATTTATTTTCCCCCCAAAGCCCCAGTAGATAGTTGTATGTCATAGTTGCACATCCTTCTAGTTGCTGTATGTGGTGCACGGCCTCAGCATGGCCGGAGAAGTGGTGCGTTGGTGCGCGCCCGGGATCCGAACCCAGGCCACCGGCAGCGGAGCGCGCACTTAATCGCTAAGCCACGGGGCCGGCCCTCAACTCTGCTTCTGATTACGTGTGTGATGTAGAACAAATTGAAGAATTTCCAGACATCTGTTGTCCATATTAGTTGGAAAAGTGATCTGAAGTAGAAATACAGATTTGTGCATCATCAGCATGAATTGTTGGCTGAAGCCATGGGTATGGAAGATTGTCCATGAAACGTTGCAATTTTTGATGTGATGATAGACCAAAGACACCCAGATGAAAATTTTTAATTGAGGGATTGGCAGAGAAAGAGGAGTTCATGAGAAAATTGAGGAGGGTCAACAGAGAGGAAGCAGGAAAAAATAGCACTTGTTGTGTGTGAAGTGCATGAGGGTGAGAGTTTCGAGAAGGTGGAAGAATAGTAAATGGTTCCTGTAACTATGGAAAGGTATAGTTAAGATGAGAAATGAAAAATGCCTAATAGATTCATTAATTAAGGACTCATTGGTGACCTTGGTGGACCAAGTGTCACCCACAGAAGGGGAGAAGAGCAAGGTTGCAGTGGAGTGAGCTTGCTGTGCAAGTGAAGAGCCCCATTGAGTATGCCTTCAATAAGCTTGGGTGGAGGAAGGGAGAAAGTGGATAGAGAAGAATCTGGACCTAAGTGAGGGGCTCTTGCTGTTGTTGAGATGGAGGAGATTATATGCAGATCAGTCAAAAGGGATGGACAAAGAGACAGGAGAGCAAGGGGATAACTGAAGGGGAGAAGACCTGGAAAGGAATGAGATCCTGCACCTGGAGAGAAGGCTTTGCCTTGCACAAGATGAGTAACACCTGTGGCTTAGATCGTTCTCTATTTGGCTAACTTAAACATGTTGTGTGGACTGATTTTCTATTTACTTACTTCCAAAGCTATTTGCCTTTTAGTTGGCTCGCTGATTTTTAACAACCTCAGAGAAGGATGGTTTGAGAAGGATTAGGGAAAAAAACTGCATTCAGCAGCATTCTCAAATTGTGAAATTCTAGTAGAAAAGAATGTTTATGGTTGGAAAAATTGGGAGCTTTGGTGAAAGTATCGTTTAGAATTTACTTGAATCTTTTTCTTTGCTCTCCAGTTGCTAGAATTTTACAATATGATACATACATAAACACACACACACGTGTGTGTGTGTGCATGTGTGTGTATATATATGTATCATTGGTAAAGAGAGGCTGCTTCACACACATGAGGCTCTCTATAAATATGTCTGGACTGTGCCTTATTAAAAGCATTAAAAATCTTTCGCTAGGTAAGAAAGGAAAGGGAAAGTAAAAGACTGACTTAGTATCCAATCTTAAGTATTTCAGTTCTATTTTAAATTTCAAATAATTTGGGCATTGTGGATAGAAATGTACTTGTCTGTAATCTTTAGTAAAATGGTTTGCTAAGCAGCTTCAGCCACTGCTGTCCCACTTTTGGACACAGTGTCATTTACTGAACTCAATTGTTCTGCACGTAGGTGTAGGAAAATTCTTTCATCTTCACAGAGTAATATTCAGACTGTAAACACTACTAAAGAGAGAATGTTTAAACGGTGTACAATAAGGACATCAATATACGTTTAAGAACTTAGAGTTAGCCGTTACCATAAGGAAAAAACAGCTTTTTATTTCTGTAAAAATAATCCTAACCCTCCAGTAAAGGGTTAAATTCGTTAAAACGTTTACTATGCTATGTTTGGTTACTTAATTTCCGTTAAATATTTGCCAATGAAGTAACTGTATTTAGTTTACAATATGCTATAATTTGGACCTAATTACTTCAGTCTGACCTTGAATAGGTAAAAGGCTGACCATCAGAGACGGAAAGCCTGTGATTGAAGGGCAGTCTGGACGCAAATGGCCTGGGCTCGAATCTGTGCTCCATCATATATCAGCTGTGTGATCTTAAGCAAGATAGGTTAAACTGCCAGGCTTCATATTTCATATAAAACAGGAATAATCATAGTACCCTCACACTGTCATAAGAATTGGATGAGTTAATACTTATAAAATGCTTAACACATTGCCCTCCTCTTTCTAATGATGTTAGCCATTCTTATTGCTGTTTATATTGATTCCTATGTTAGACAGTGAAAGAAAATTGAATAAAAAATGTAACATTCAGAATATGTTATGTAAAGAAATGCAATTTATAAGAATGAGTATCCTAGGAATCTAATTTTGTTTGAGGGAAAAAATATTTCCATATATAGAAAAAACAAATATGTTAAAATGTAAACTGATTATCTCTGGGTGGTATGATTATGAATGCTTTTAATTTTAGCTTTTTTGCATTTTTCTTATTTGTTATGAGGAATATGCATTACTTTTGTAAAATTTATATAGCAGATGTTAGGAAATAATACAGATCACTCTAAATATGAAATATTTGGTAATTAAATACAAAGTTAACAAGACTACATGAGTCTTTTTATATATGGGATTCAATTCCCTTCTAAGAAATTGGAGCACTTTCTGGATTTAATCAATGAGCATAGTAATTAAGTGGATGTTTTTAGCAGATTTTACATCCTGGGATAAGATTCTTTTGCCACCCTGCAGCTCCCTTTGAGATGGCTCATCCTAATGTGAGTGGGTGTCTGTTCAAGGAGTGAAAACCAGCATTTTAGCATGGAAATTGCTGGGTAAAGAAGAGTAAAGCTAAAACAAGACCAAACCAAACCAAAAAACCACCAAATCATGTATAAATTATGTCTTCAGATTTTTTGTTTCTTACTTTATTAACAGTAGATAATCATGAGGAGATTTTAGAGTCCAGAATTTGTACAGTGTTCTTTCACTAGAGTTCAGTGTTAACATGGTCATTAATACCAGTATCACTGTGTATGTGGTTTCTTTTCAGGTGTGTTTTCATAAACACTCATCAAAGCTTCTCTAGATATTTACATAAGGAGGAAATAAAGAATTATATGTTAAGAATGCTAGGAATGTAGGGGATCATCTACTAGTTGGAATATGGAACAAGTGCAAGCAGTCCTCGCTTTATTCTACAGTTGACCAGTCCCCTAGCAACACAACTCAAATTTCAGTTACCATGATCTATTAACTGTGAGTAATTGCATAAAGCACCAACATTCCTGCTGGGTTGTCAACCCACAGATCACTACATGAATCACAGATGTGCATCATGATCAACAACCAATCATGTCACTTCCTTCAAAGTCTGTTGGTGAGTGGTCACTGCTCATCTGTCATGCAGTCAAGCAGACAGCAAACCTGTAGTTGTGTTGCTTCCTTGTCCCCCTTGTGGTAAACCTACCTAACAGTTTATAAAATTGGGTAAAGAGGAAATTGGCTGACCAAGATGAAAATGCAGAAAAGAAATAAAAAGTGATAATGCTGGAAGTAAAATTTAAATCAAACCTAAGTGGAGTTATGGAAGAAATTGCCAACCAAGCAAATACCTTCCTGCTATTCAAGAGCCTCTAGATATGCAGCCAGAGAAACTTAATGAAGGTGAACTTACCAGCATAAAGGAGGAAAGTGGTTGTGACAGAAAGCAAAAGATGTCCCAGAAGAAGTGATGTGGCAAAATGTTCACGTTAAAGGAATTCTTGGAGTTATTTCATGACATTGAAAGTGCAAAGGATAAAATGTTGGAAGCTAATTTAGATGTAGAAAGGATTATGACAATTTGCTGAGGCATAAAATAGATGCTGCCTCCATATTGTAAGTTTTATGAAGAAAGGAAGGCAAGTACTGTTCAAACTACTTTTGGTAATTTTTTTGTATTCATGTATTTTTTATTGAGGTAACATTGGCTTATGACATTCTATAAATTTCAGATATACATCATTGTATTTCAATTTCTGTGAGGACAACATCTGTTTGCCACCCAAAGTCTAATTGCCATCTGTCACCGTACACACGTGCCCTGTCACCGCTAATATAATACCCCCTGATAGTTTTTAAATTCAATTTTTATTTTTGAGATAATTGTAGATTCACAGGCAGTTTTAATAAATAATACAAATAGCTCTTGTGTACCTTTCATCCAGTTTACCCCAATGACACCCTCTTACATTTTGCATAGCTATAGTACAATACCAAAACCTGGACATTGATATTGATACAACCTAACTTTATATTCAGATTTCAACAATTTTACATGAACTCCTGTGTGTATGTGTATGCATTTGTGCATGTGCATGTATGTATATGTATTACTTTCTATGCAATTTTTATCACATGTATAGATTCTTGTAACCAATACCATGGTCATGATACTGAACAGTTTTGTCACTACAAGGATCCCTCAGGCTACCCTTTTATAGTCACATCCACCTCTCCTTGCTCCTTCATTATTATCCATTGGGAACCACTAATTGTTTCGCTTTGCCTGTAATTTTATTTCAAGAATGTTAAATAAATGGAATATGTATGTGCGTATGTGTGTGTTATTGCTATGTGTATATAGTATGTACCTTTTGGGTTGACTTTTTTCACTCTGCATAATTCCCTGGAGTCCATGCAAGTTGTTGAGTGGATGGATAGTTGATTCCTTTTTATTGCTGAGTAATTCCATGTACGTATGTACCACTATTTCTTTAACCATTCTCTCACTGAGGGACATTTTTGTTGTTTGCTTTTTGGCTATTACAAATAGAGCTGCTACGAGCACTTGTCGACATGTTTTTGTGTGAGCCTAAATTTCTTTTGGATAAGTGCCCAAGAGTGCAATTTCTGTGTAGTATGACAAATGCATGTTTAGTTTTATAAAAAATTATCAATCTGTTTTACAAAGCCATTTTATATTCCCATCAGCAGCATATGAGTGATCCATTTTCTCAGCATTCTCTCCGGCATTGGCGATTAAAACTATTTTTTATTTTAGCCATACTGATAAATATTTAGTCATCTCATCGTGGTCTTAATTTGCATTTCACTAATGGTTAATAATACTGAATATGCTTTCATCTACTTATTTGCCATCTGTGAAACATCTTCAGTGAAGTTTCTGTTTATGTCTTTTGCCCATTTTCTTATTGGCTTTTTTGTTTTTTAAGTGTTGAGCTTTGAGTGTCCTTTCAACATTTCTAAAGTTTTATATTTCGGTGTACTAAATAATTATTAGTTCCACTATGTTTTCATTTCCCTATAAATTTATGACTGAAAATAAGAGTTTTTTTAGAATTTTGACAACAATTTCTTTTTTTTTTTTTTTTTAAAGATTTTATTTATTCAGTTTTTTCCCCCCAAAGCCCCAGTAGATAGTTGCATGTCATAGGTTCACATCCTTCTAGTTGCTGTACGTGGGACTCGGCCTCGCGTTGGACGGAGAAGCGGTGCCTCGGGGCGCTCCCGGGATCCGAACCCGGGCCGCCAGCAACAGAGCGCGCGCACTTAACCGCTAAGCCACGGAGCCGGCCCTTGACAACAATTTCTAAAGAACATTGAACAAATATAAGTTTTCTCATTGATTATAAAGATTTGTTTGCACAGTTTCAGCTGCATGTTCACTTTTACAGTCCCATGCTACCGAGCAACGCAAGGACTGTCTGCAGTCATTATAACCCGATATGTGCTTTGTTAGCGGATATACAAGATGCTGTGGAAGCACACAGCCTTTGAGAATGTGATGTCTCAGTTGGGATATGTACCCAAATAGGCGGTCGCCAGGCAGAGATAGATGGGAGGGCAACCTTCCAGGCAGAGTGAACTGCATATGCAAAGACTTGGAGGTGTGAAAAAGCATGGCACTTTAGAGGAAATAAAAGAAGTTCAGTATGGCTGGAACATAAAGTGCCAGAAAGGCAGTAGAGAAGCTGCAAAGATAGGAGTAGGCAGGGCCATGAAGACATCATAATCTGTGTGAAAAGATATGACCTTTATATTAGGGTGATGAGAGAGACCCAGTTAAACCTGGAATTCACAGAGATCCCTGACCGCAGTCTGGAGAATGAATTGTAGGACAGTGCAACTAAAACATTTAGTACTTTATAGAAGTGTTTTACATTCAAAGATATTTTAGTGCTTGTGTTTGCTTTGGTGTTTGTGTGCAGTGGATGATTTTTATTAGCAGAATGTTTCAAATGATTGTATACTAACTTGAAGGCCCAATACCAAAATGTAAACCTGAATAAGTTGAGCTTCTCTTCTTAAAATTGAGATGGATGGTGCAGCCTCCAGAGCACCACCTGATTCCCCGTTCCTACATCCAACCAGCTCTTGACTCCATCTGTCCACACCCGGGATACAGTGTCCCTTGTAGGTTGGAGTGCAGGGCAAGGAGGCTCCTGACCGTTTCAGCCTTGACATTTAGCTTTTACTTGTTTTGGTACATTTCATTACCTAATTTCATTTTCACAAAAATTCTCAGTGAACAAAATGTGTGAAAGTCCTTATTACTCTTTGGGTTTTGGGAATTCAGGTTGGTAAATTCTAATTTAGAGAACAGAAATTTTAGGCTCTGGGGTACGTTTTTAGTAGGAACTAGGTGAGAAAATGAACTATCAGGAACTTTCATTTAATCAATTTGACTTGTGAAAATTATGTGAGAAGCTGATGATCTATCTTGAGAGATATTTTTGATTTTTAAGTTTAAGTTCCCATGTCCTTTACAGTTATCTATCAAATGTTCCTTCAGATCTTTAAGGAATTATTATAGTGATGATTTGCCTCTGTCCTACCTGTCTGAACACATCATGTTTAAATTCACACTTCATTTTCTACCACAGAAAACACACCAATCCCCTTGCCTTTATAAAGTAGGACTACTGTTTTGTTTTTGGATTTGCAGATGTTTTTGTTTTATATTTATATCAAGTCACCACTCTTTGACACAATGATGCTGCCTCTTGTTTCTTGAAGTTCTGAGATTCCTCACTCTTGATCAAATTCCTCACTCTACAGGCCCCTGGACTTCAACGCGTAGGATGTGGTAGCAGTTACAACTCCAAGACTGACTGAGTCACTTTTCAGCCATAGATGGATGCTGCCTCTTTTAGATTCCTGTCTAATTTCAGGGTGGGCCTCACTGGGATGCTTCACCACCTAGCAAAGCATTATACATATTTATATGTACAGGTGCCTAGAATTGAAAAAGTAGACAGAGCTGAAACCATCTTTTCTGTCACTTTTTTTTTTTTAGCTTCTAGGTTAAAGGATTAGGGGCCAAATAGTATCTCATTAAACTGCAGATAAAAGACTATATTTCTGGCTTCAAAAGAGTTAATGTGGTTTAAAATTCAAAGATCTCCTAGGCCAATAGATAATAAAAGCTGGCTTAGTGATAATCTGTCCATTTAAAGTCTAAATATGCAAGAGTATTCCAATCCACAGTTTTTTTGCTACACAGAAATGCAGGCCCAGCATATCTCTTACTTTTAGTTATTCTAGAGAAGCTAGAAAGCTCGATTTTTATGTTGAAGTTTCCTTTTGAAAGTATCGGCTTAAGTGTTTTTAAAACACTGCAGGCCAAGCCAAACACTTCTGTGGACAGATTGCACCCTTCATCTATCAGTTTGAAAATGTTGATCTAGTATACACATTACTGGATTGTATCAATGTTAGTTTAATCCATGGATGCCTCTCTGGGTGCTCGTTCTTACCCTGTATCTTCTTTTTCTTTTTCTTTTTTGTGAGGACTGTGCTAACATCTGCCAATCCTCCTCTTTTTTTGCTGAGGAAGACTGGCCCTGGGCTAACATTCTTGCCCATCTTCCTCCACTTTATATGGGATGCCACCACAGCATGGCTGGCCAAGCAGTGCGTCGGTGCGCGCCTGAGATCCGAACCCACGAACCCCGGACTGGCGCAGCAGAGCCTGCGCACTTAACCACTTGCACCACTGGGCCGGCCCCTATCTTCTTTTTCTTTAAGGGCATTTTGATAAGTCTACTCATCTTTGAATTTTAACAAAGTTACCTTCCTCTCTATCCTCTACCTATGCACCCCACCCACATATGATAACTGCTGACTTGCTTTTGACAACAGACTGAAGCCTTTGAAGTTTAAGAACATTTTTATGTCTGATCCTGATTAGTACCTTTGGTACTTTCTACCTTGGCTGTGAGCTAGTCCATAGGTACTCTATAAAAATTTAGTGTCTTTGGTCATCTAACTTCTTCTCCTGGCCGGTTATTTCTGGCTCCTATCCTGTTGCCTGGAATTTTTATTTCTTCCTTTCTGCCATCTCTATCGAGTGGATGGATCCACACGGACTTAGTGTATGATTTGCTTTCAGTACTGGCCACAGTGAAAATGCTGCTTCATGTTCTGAAACTGGTGGGTGGATTGCCCACATGTCCCGATTTTCCTGGGATAGTCCTGGTTTACCTGTTGCCTGGGCATAACTGTTAATAGTGCCCCATCGAACTTTGTGTTCGGGTTTGGAGGAAGACTTACATGGTCACCCTACCTGTGGGCCTTTTCTCCTGCAGTCATCACTGAATTTCCACCGTTGGAAATCTAGCCGAAATCCCAATGCTTGAGTAGATTTCAAATGCATAAAATTTCCTTATTCCTCAAGTAAAACAAAGCAGACAGAATGTAACATCTACATGTTTTCAACATCACTTCTTTTCATCAAAATTCTACATATATTTTACAAATAAAGCCTATGATGTACTCTGATTTTTGTTGAGTGGGGTAACTGTAGTTGTGTTCTTGTTCTTTCCTTCTTAGCAGCACCAGCTTTTGAAGCTCTGCTCATTTGTTGTTAACTAAGGCAGTAAAACAGCAGAAGCTCTTTATCTAAACTGTCTCAGTGAGTCTCTCACCTCACGTTTCATTTATTCATTTATTTATATTTGATACAATAAAAAGCAGATAAGAAGGCAGAGATCATGAAAGCATGAAGCTAGAATGAATTTCTGTCTTCCTATTGATAAAATCTCTCATTCTTCTGCAATTGTACATTCAATTATAAACCACTGTCTGATGGATTTAATTCTTGAAAAAAAAATCCACTGGGGAATATTTATGGGCAAATTATTTCTGCATTTTGTTTCCTGCTTACATTTGATTAAGTGAGTGAGCCTAAGAGGTGTGGTACATAGTAACATCCCATGTTTTTAGGTTTGCTATAATACTTCCCATTGCCCTTGGTTAGCTGTGAGTTTTTATTCCTTTTTCTGAATCTCACACTTGAGTTCTTTGGGACTCTCATGAGAATTTTCTCTTATGCTTTATTCATGCCTCTTTTCTTGATTTCTCATTTACCTTCATTTCTTACCTTACCTATAATTGCCTTCTCATGGAGTAGTAGGGAGGGTGGGTATGGTATGGAAATCTCTGTTTGCAAAAGCCCATGGCAATAACTAGCATTCTTAGGTGGGTTTTCATTTGCTTTCTCATTTAATAAGGACACAGTCATTCCTATGCTGCGGGGCCCACATATTTTTATTCATAATCACCAAATTACTGATTATTTTTCTTATCAGTGTTCAACAGGATGTTTGATTTGCTCCACCTCCAATTTAGAAGTTAAACAAATTGTTATAGAGCTTCCAAGTTTTCATACATGACTTATTAAAGGCATAGCTGAAAATACTTAATAACTAACTGAAAAGTAATTCTCTTCAATGTGACTGTGAGGATTATATTTCCAGTAAAACTTCTCGTATGATGGCAGTAGAAAAAAGTAAAAATTGATTGTATATTTTGTTAAAATAAATAGAAATATTTCAATTTACAAAGGGACATTTGGATTGTAATTGCCACAGAAATTTTTTATAAATTGTTATGGCTTTAATATTTGCTATGAATAAAATATAATAAATGTAGGTCTTAATTGAAATCATATTTTAAAGATTTGGGGGAGGATTTTGTTATGTTAAAGTAACCAAGAGAAATTACTTTAATATATCTAACAACCGTTTTATTTGCCTGTGGAAGATACTTTTTCATTGGCTTAGAGAAGGGTAGGCATTAAATTCAATACTTTATCTAGAAGTCTTCATCAACATTTGACTAAAATAACTCATTTTTGGCACAATTTTATAATTTTGGCTTTTGTTTAATCGGATGTTAGTTAATATTACATTGTTTTTCATATAATTAATTAATTGGAAAGTTTATTAGCAAATTATGTAAATAAATACAGATTTGAAAATAATATAGCTTTGTTTGATATTTCCATAATAATAATGCTTTAGTGACTTTTGAATATTATTATTTTCCACAGCTTTTTATCAAAGCATCTGTGTTTGTGTGAAATCTACAATAGATGACCTATATTGAGACCCATGTCTTAATATTTTTTGTCAAAATCTTTGGGTTATCGACATAATCTAATTCCCTTGGGTGCTATATTTCTGACAAAGCAAGATTTCAAGAACTTAGAATAAACTTTTTGAGCAAAAATGAAAAGAGCTAATTCATGGACTATTATATTTTGATGCTGGGTTGCACTTTTAAATTGTAATTACATTGTAGAGATTGAAGTGTTATAAATACATAAAATGTGGGGCTTGCCCCGTGGCACAGTGGTTAAGTTCGGCATGCTCTGCTTTGGCGGCCCGGGTTCCCAGGTTCGGATCCCAGGCAGGGACCCACACCACTCATCAGCCATGCTGTGGCAATGACCCACATACAAAATAGAGGAAGATTGGCACAGATGTTAGCTCAGGGCAAATCTTCCTCAGAAAAAAAATAAATAAGACATAATATGTGGGAAACTTTTAGATTTCTTGAAGAGTTTGTTTCCAGATAATGGAACTCACTAGCTGAATTTGTAGTGGTTAAATATGAGTATACATATATTTTAACTGTGTTTTGTATGAGGTTAAGAACAGTAATTAAGCTTAAAAACATACGAGATAAGAGATTGCTTTTCCTTTGCAGGCACCTGCTGGCCCCCCACTCCCAACACACACACACACACACACACACACACACACACTCACAGACTTTTACAGGTTAGATGAAAAACTTAAAGGTCTCTGATATAGGGTTGAGTTTTGTGCTTCTTAAAAACATGTAAGCAAACAAATGAAAAAATAATATTGTATTGATCTTTCTTCATGATAGATTTATCTCCAGTTTCTACTAGTTTAGAGATAACTCAGAATGGTAGGTATTGGCTCTGCAATGAATTTAGTCCATCTTTCAGTTGCCTGAATTAGCAACATTTTTAAGGTACCATTTTTGACCTTTGAGGAAGAAGGTATAGACAATCCTTTGATGATATCTTGTTGTCTTGAAGGGACAAAATCATACTTCCCTGAGTCAGTAGACAATGCTGCCATGATTTAAATGATCCCTCTTCTCCCCTCTCTTCCCATTGATCCCACTGTCTCACCAAGCCTGCTGGTGAATGACAAAGGTTTCTTTCACAGTCATAGATCAAAGATTAAAATATTAATTTATATTATTGTTTCTGGGGGTAATGTTGTAATAGTTGTTAGGAGCCTCATATACTGTTTTTAGTGTGCTTGAGAGTCAAAGTATTATCATTTATGGTCAGACTCTTGATGCATGTGAATGAATATTTTTTCATTCCTTTCCTATTGTTACAGGGATAGGAAGCATGGGATTATCATTTGTTATAGATTTACTGTATGCAGGCCTCATGCTGAATGCTTTGCTGGTGCTCCCCAATATATTCTTCATGCCAGTCTTGTGAGACAGGCTGCATTATCCCTGTTTGATAGAAGAAAGACCTGGGTTTCGGAAAGAAGAAACAACGTGCTCAAGATCAGATCCTTAACATCTGTTAAACTGGGTTGATCTGACCCCACCCATATTACTGGGAATAATCATAAGCTTTATAAGTGTTTTATCTTTCCCGAAGAGCTGTCTGCTTATGAAGAGAACGAGATTCTGTGCTGGATTAATTTATCAGGCAGTTGAAAAGGAAAACAATTCTGTTTCATATAATTTATGAAATGTTTTGGAATGGGGCTTTACAGCAGACTATCTATTAATAAGATCATTATACTCAGGAAATTAATAATTGAAATTTTATGGTACTATAGGATGTATCAGAAAATTGGCTAAAAATTTCAGCTTTTTTATGACAGGATTACTCACTATCAAGCAAAAATAGAAGACTCTTCTCAGTTTTCATCTTTGTGTTTTCCTTTGTTTCCTCGAACATTTAAAATATTTGCTGTTGAGATATGTCACTTAAATTCAGTGTTTTCCAGAATTTTAATCTATAAAACATATGGCAAATGAAATGATCTCTAAGGTCCCTAAATCCCACAGAATTTCGTGGGATCGCGGCTGCTCCCATAACAGGGACACATCAGGAATGTAATATCCTTGTATTTCTCTTTTCTTTCCTACTTCTGATTGTTATTCATTGGAACATTTTTCAACAGCAGGTGTATACTAAGGTGAAAGTACATTCTTTTCTGCTTTTCACTAAGGTGAAAGTAGATAAATAAGGTACTTATTGCCTGAGATATATATCTTTTTAAAATGTAACTTTAAAAAAATGAATACTATGGGTATTAAAAAAAAATCACCTACCACTTTCCTTTGTAGTTAAAACCAAGTGCTTCTATTTTGAGGATTAGATATATATAAGTCTAATGGAAATAAGGCTTATGCATTTAGATTCATTATCTTAGAGCACTTGGTATAACAGGCAAAGTTGTATTAAACACCTTCCTGGTAGCAAGACGTGTCAGTGAGAAGGGATAAAAGGCAAGGAGTGTGGACTTCCCTTGCATGGCAATTAGCACATATATTATCTCTCCAGTCTCAGTTATGTACTGAAGAGGAATCTCAGACAGTATTGGAGGAGAAATAAATTGGAAAACATTCTTGCTTCTTCTGAAGCTGAGCTTCACATCATAACTTAATTATTTGTGTCTCAGATGTTCGGATTTTCTCAAATGTCAGTGATTCAATTAGCTGATCCTTATCGATTCCTGACTTCTTCTTTAGTACAATGCTGGATGCTGTGGCTTGAAGTAGCATAGGGTATTGTCATCAGCAAGATGACTTGTCTTCTTGAGGAGATGGCGAACACAGACAGAATAGTTAAAGAATAGACAGCAGGACGAAAGCAGCTACCATTCACTTGATACTGACTTTGTGCCAGTCTCAGAGTTAAGTGTTTCATGTGCATAATGGGAACAAAAAATGCATCTTGTTGCTCATACCTAAAGGCTCAATTCTCTTTGGTGTCACATCAAAGAGAAGCATATATTCAATATCAAAAAGTATGTAAAATAGCATGCATTCACTGAAGACTCCTTCAGATTTATGTGTATGTGTATATGCATCAATGTATTTGTGTGTGTATATGATATATATCATAATAAGTGGAAAACTTGCTAAAAAAGAAAACCCTCTTTCTATGACTCCTCAAAGTTCCTTATCACATAGTGGTTGCTCTAATTTTGTGCGTCTCTGCAAAAAGTAATCACTTGGCTTTATATTTAGAGACCTACCTTTCCCCCCCATTCTTCTACATTCAGGATAATTTTTTTTCTGTTCCTCAGGTAACTTTCTCCTTTTTATTAAATAAACAAATTTATAGTTTCTTTAGATTAATAAAAAAATTTCCCCTTTATTCTCCCTGTCCACAGGGGTGTGACAAAAGTTGAGGAGTACAAACAAAAATCCTTCTTAGAAATGAGAGATGATTGGAGAGAATGGAAGAGAGACTGTGAATAGTCATGGTTTAATTTTGTTGAGTCTGGCTGCACACGTCTTACACTGCAGTGTATTACCTTATGTTTTACAGTATTTTGGCAAAGAAATCTCCAATTGTTAGGGAGTTCAGGATAAGGATCCTGATGTAACTTTAGTTAATTTTTTAAAGATAAGTGTGATTTCTTTGGCTAAGTGGTGATGGGAGGGTTTCTAAGAGAGGGAGCAGCATCAGTGGATGCAGAGAGGATGGTATAAGAAACATGTTCACCTTGGTCCTGTTGATCAGGATACAGTTGTTGACTTGTTTATAACAGAGGATTTGTGTGAGGGAGTTGGGCTTCCTTTTGGGTGAGAAGAGTGAGGAAGTATTTTTGACATAAGAAACCAAAGCACAGAAATTTGTTGTTGTTGTTTTTGCTATGCAATATTTGAAACATTTCAAGGGATAAATATATTCCATGTATGCCTCCCAAAGTTTCTATAAGGCAGGCGGTGTTATCTCTCTTTTGTAGATAAAGAGCCCAGTTCTATAAAAGGGGAAGCGAGTTGTGAAAATCACTTAACTTATAATTGGAAGATCCAGGATTTGAACTAAGTTTGATCTGACTCCAGAGTTCATTCTCTTAACTATATGCTTAGAAAGATAGACCAACTTGCAGTTGTTTCCTTGTTTAAGATATGTCTTGTTTATTTCAACTGGACTTGGGAGAAATGAGGATTTTGCCTTTGTATATTTTGTCAAGCAGCTAAATATGCAAACAACTCTGTCACATATTTTATGAAATGTTTTGGATAAAGCATTAAACAGCTGAATTTCTATTTAAAATTTTTTGTTCTGAGGGAATTTGTTAATAGAAGTCTAACTGTACTATAGAGTTAACTTATATGAATAACCTTTTTATGTAAATCAGGTCATCTCCTGTTTATTTTTATTCTTTAAATATTTCAAAACCTTGTATTACTTTTATTAATGATAATAATCTATTGATTTTTTAAAAAAAATTTTATATAGACATTTATATCATCTGTCTTACTGCATTGTTCAGAATATCCAGAACAGTGTTTGATAGAAAGATAGGGGACATCTTTCCTGCGTTTCTTTCTTTCTTTTTTTTTTTTTTTGTGAGGAAGTTCAGCCCTGAGCTAACATCCATGCTAATCTTCCTCTTTTTGCTGAGGAAGACCGGCTCTGAGCTAACATCTATTGCCAATCCTCCTCCTTTTTTTTTTTTTCCCCAAAGCCCTAGTAGATAATTGTATATCATAGTTGCACATCCTTCTAGTTGCTGTGTGTGGGACGCGGCCTCAGCATGGCTGAAGAAGCGGTGCGTCGGCGCGTGCCCAGGATCTGAACCCCTCACGCCAGTAGCGGAGCGCACACTTAACCGATAAGCCACAGGGCCGGCCCTTTCCTGCATTTCTGATTTTAAAAGAAATATTTGTGAATTTTCACCAATGCAAAGGATGATTGATGTAGGTTTTGATAACTATGCTATTTCAAAATAAGAAAGATTTCTTCTAATCAAGATTTATTTCTTTGAAAATTTCCTAGGATGAACTTGGTAAAATAAAAAGATGATTTTAAAAGTCTTCTTGGAATTTATAACAGTTTTTCCTTTGGTTCTACCATTTTAATTTTGTTCACAATTTGGATTTTCTGCCATCTTAAAGTGGCGATCAATTTTTAATTTATAATACACTTTTTGTTATTTATAAGACCCTATTCTACTGCCAGTACACAGCTATTCAAGGAAGATGAGGTGATGTTGGGATGAAAGTATAAGTACAAGATGGGCAGTTTTTTCTTGACATAACTATGTTCAGTTTTTAATATTGAGATAAATAACCAGTAGATGGTTTTACTTCTTAGATATAGCTTTGCAGGCAATCACAATTGATTATCTTCTCCATTCACAATTTTATGTAGAATTGGCTTGTGAGCTTTTGACAAGATGGTGTAGGCACTTATGGAAAACTTGCTCTTAGTGACAAGTGGGGGTTGTCTTCATTTACTAATCATTCATTTTTAATTTATATACTTAAACCTTTCGTTGTCACACGAATAATTTGAGATGACTTACTTCTAAGATAGTTACCCAAGTGGCAAAGATAAATAAGGAAAAAAATACTTCTGGTATGTAAGAATGCAAACATGATTATAAAATCAAGTTCACAGCAATAAATCTAAATTTTCCAGCCACAGAGGCCTACATTGCTGTTCTAGCTGCGCCCAAGTTACATGCAATCTTCTGGCACCAACTTGAAAAGGAAACAGCAGCTAGCCCTGATGGCCTGGTAGTTAATGTTTGGCCTGCTCTGCTTCGGTGGCCTGGGCCTGGTTCCCAGGTGCAGAACCATACCACTCGTCTGTCAGTAGCCATGCTGTGGTGGCAGCTCACAGAGAAGAAACGGAAGGACTTACAACTAGAATGTATAAATATATGCTAGGGCTTTGGGGAGGAAAAAAAAAAAAGAAGAAGATTGGCAACAGATGTGAGCTCAGGGTTAATCTTTCTCAGCAAAAAAACAAGCAAGAAAAAGAAAAAGGAAACACATAATCAGTTACTTAGTTTTTACCTTAGTACTTTAAGGGGGAAGCAAAGCCTTTCCTGGTATTAAATTCTAAAGCTGAGAGCAAAGAGGAAGGTATAGAACATCAAATGGTCGTTCTTATTTTAAGGGAGTGAATCCTCCTGAGTATCTTTTTTAAAAAATGTTTTTCTTCGGAAAATTAAAGAAAGTTAAGGATTTTCTTCCAAGAAAATGAATTTAGGTTCATGTAGATGTACTTTTATTCCAGTGTGCTTTTTGTTCTTGATTTCTTACTCTACAGTTATCTGTATTGTAAAAGATAAGTTTTCTTTGAGGCTAAGTTTCTTATTAAGTGAGCTAGGACAATGCTTCTCAAACTACAATCTATAGACATGGTGTCTGAGTTCTATGAAAGTTTTAAAAATTGTATGATTTTATTTTTATGTCTAAAATTTAATATACACATATTTAAGATTCTGAGCGATTGAGAAATAATTCAGAGGCATTATTTGCATTTGTGTGGATGTCATGGTCTTTGCTAAATGAAAGTATGAATTGCATATTATGTTAGAGCACATAAGAAGGTTTAACAGTAGTTCACATAGAGAAAGGTGATGGGAGAATTAAGTTACCATGTGGCAGATAATACATGCCACAAACAGGAAATTTATAATAAACTGTGACAATTATACTAGCCAATATTGTATAATTTTTACCATATATATTGTGCAGCTCCTGAATTTATGCATATGAGCTTAAAAACCTTATTAACAGTAAATACTCAGAGAAGAATTTTTATTAAGCAGCTCATAATTTTTCCTATTATTGTATTTTAGAATGCATTATTAAATTTATAGGTCCATCAAAGGCATAAATCAGTGGCTAAAACTCACTATCAAACAAAAATAACAAAGATTATAATAACATTGACTCAAATGATGTTTTCTCATGACCAAAAAAAAAAAAACAAACCCAAAAGTGAAATGTAAATTATAAAGCAAACAAATATATATCGTTCACTATTAAATCTAATATTTGCAATTTTGATTTCATAAAACATAACACGTTAAATAAGGATTGATTTAAATTACATTGATTTTTTTCATTTGTTTGTATGAATAAACTCACTATAAACTCATACTTATCTGTGCGTAGTTTAAGTTAACACTGATCTCTGTGAGAAAGTTTTCCTTTTTAAAGATTGGAATTTTACTCATATTTGAGAAACACTGAATCAGGAGTTTACTCTTAAACTGTTTCATGCCCACAGGGATTTAACAGAGCATGCTTTCTTGTACGTTCAGAGGTTTTGAAGGCAAAAGTAATAGTGCTTACCCCGTTGCTGGGTCTGTTAGAAAGTGAGGATTCCGTAAAGAAATCGGCTTGAAAGAAATGTTCATCGACAGAACAAGTCCTCAAACCCTATCTGGTTGCCATGTTTATGTTATGAGCCATATGGGTTTACTCTGACAGTTCAGACCAGCGAACTCTTAGCTATTTTTACTGATTTGATAGAGATCCAAGAAATAGTTTATACTTAGACAAAATGGCTTATTTTAGGAGGAAATTCTATCCACTAGCAAAATGTTATCCATCTTGTAGGTCATCGAAACAAATCTATTAAGTTTATCTAAGAATCAGATTCCTCAGGCTTCTGCATCTTCCTTTTGCTCAGCCCCCTAATAGCTTGTGTCTCTCTCACCATCATCCTTGTTATCTGGTTTTGTTTTGGAGGGGGGTTAAGGTAGTAACCTTGACCTTTGGATTTCATCCCAAATATGATCCTGGGCAGAAAGGTGGGTGAAGCCACTCTTCCCATTACTACCTTAAGGACCTTGATCATGAGGTCATTTCTACCTGTAAAAGAAGAATCAGAGGCCCTGTGGTATGCTAGTGCCCTTGTGGGGCCTCTTCTAAATTTAAGGACGTCCTTGGCCCCAAGTGCTTCCTGGAAGCCGGGTCTTGGTGTCATTATGAAGTTCTTCATTCAGCAGTATGAAGTTCTTCATTCAGCAGATGGCGCTGCAGCTGGCTGATCACCATGAACTTGTGTGTTAGATTCTCATTTCTTTCTTTCTTTCATTTTTCAGGTGTAAAAGGATATTTATGTGCTTTTCTGTGTTCCAGGAAGCAATTTTAGGCCAAAACTGTCGTGGAGAGGATAATCACAATGGTATTTCCATCACAATTAGTTCCAATTTTGTCTCTCCTGATATAGATGTCTGTTTTAGCGTCTTATCAATTTTTTCTTCTCCAGAACACATTGTTTTTTAAATCGAATGCTGATCAGGGTAAATATACAACACACCCAACAGGGATTTTGGTTTTGTATTTGAAAAAAAAAGTAAATCAGGAGATTGCTGTTCAGATTCAAAGATGTGTTTACTGCGAGTCAAGCTGTGAGTATACTCAAGATACCCAAACTGGTTGTATATGCTTGTGAGTGCATTATTAAGTGGCTTTCGTCCAGCTGCAGACAGAGTCTTTTGTGGGGTCTTGGAAATCAACCAAATTGTCCATCGCTATTGGAATAACGTTTTGGTAAAAGATGGCAAGCACATTTTTAGTTATCAGAGCTAACCCTATAAGTTAGAGGTGTAAAATGAATTTCTCACTTGTCTTCTGTAGTATTCTATCACTATTAGTGATAAAAAGGTTTGTCACTTCACTTCTCCAAAGAAGATATACAGATGGCCAATAGGCACATGAAAAGATGTTCAACATCATTAATCATCAGGGAAATGCAAATCAAAACAAGACTAAGATATCAGCTCATGCCCGTTAGAATGGCTATAATCACCAAGACTAAAAACAACAAATGTTGGAGAGGATGTGGAGAAACAGGAACCCTCATACGCAGCTGGTGGGAATGCAGACTGGTGCAGCCTCTATGGAAAATGGTATGGAGATTCCTCAAAGAATTAAAAATAGAGATGCCCCATGATCCAGCTATCCCACTACTGGGAAGCTATCCAAGGAACCTGAAATCAACAATCCAAAGAGGCTTATGCACCCCTATGTTCATTGCAGCATTATTCACCATAGCCAAGAAGTGGAAGCAACCTAAGTGTCCCTTGACTGACGATTGGATCAAGAAAATGTGGTATATATATACAATGGAATACTACTCAGCCATAAAAAAGGACAAAATCGTCCCATGTGCAACAACATGGATGGGACTGGAGGATATTATGTTAAGTGAAGTAAGCCAGAAGGACAAAGACAAACACAGTATGATCTCACTCATATGTGGAATATAAACCAACACATGGACAGAGAAAGCTGTGTTGTGGTTACCAGGGGCAGTGGGGGTGGGGGGTGGGCACAAGGGGTGAAGGGAGTCATATATATGGTGATGGACAAACAAAAATGTACAACCCAAAATTTCACAATGTTAAAAACTATTAAAACATCAGTAAAAAAAATAAAAGGTTTGTCACTAGATTGTTGCATTCAGTGTTTCATAGTAATGTACAGTGTGGCATTAATTTGACTAATTAAATTTACTCTATGTTTATAAAATATTTAAGATTTTGTTGAAAAGTTTTTAAAACTCAAAAAGCATAGTAGCTTATGGAACTTACATGTGTAAATATATGTGCAGATGATTCACGAATGTGTATATAGCCAAGATCTTTCCTCTGTAATACAGATTCGTATATCCAACTGCCTACTTGATGTCTTCTCGGGTATGTCTCAGTAAAATTAATGCTCCTTCTTCCTTAGATAATATTTATTATTCTTTTTAGCAGCCTTTCCTATATTTGGTGAATTTCTTGCCTTGTGAGTTCTCACGGCCTCAGAAAGAAGTCAAACACTTACTTTTTCAGCCATCCTTATAGCTAAGATATTGACAAATGATCAAATCTCCACTGTTCAGACCACCCCAAGAAACTTTGATTAGGAAGCTATTGACTACAGAAAGGAGGCTTCCTGAGGATTTCCTTCTGCAGAGAGTGGAAGCGTAGATGTCCAGGGGCAGCAAAGTACAGGAACCAGCCTGGGTGTTGGAAGCAGTGTTGTCTGTGCCTAGCAGTGGGTCTCCATTGGAGGGATCCTGGGGTATATTTTGGTCATTTTGGGGGCTTCCTAATGTCCTTTAATGAGATTCTTTTCTTGCTGAAAATGATACAGTGGATTCTACTGTTTACAATAGACCTTTTCCCCAAAGTTTATCTTTGTCCAGTATGCCAAGTCTCAGGGAATGGCACCACCGTCTGTTTGAGTATATATGCAGGAAGTATCGTCGTACATTCTGGACACCTATCTCTTCTTCACTTCTATATCTTCTTCACTTTTTCTTCTAAATCTTCTATATCTTCACTTCTATATGCATCACTAATTCTTGCTGATTTTTACCTCTTATATAGATTTTGGATTGTTGCTTCACATCCTCTCCATCATCTACTATCATCATTAAATACAATTTTTCTCTGCCGGAATGGTACGACTATTTCCTAACTGGTCTCCCTTATCCACTTTGCTCACTACCCCATCACCCTTCTATTCTCTACAATGTAGCCAGAGTGATTTCTCAAAATGTAAATCTGATTTAGAACAGCAACCTCCACTTCCCCCAGCTAAAATCTTTTCTATGTCTTTCTATAACTTTTAAGATAAAGGCAAAACTCCTTATCTTTGCCCACAAGGCCTTCTTGGTCTGTTTATATCCTGCATCTCCATCCTCCTATCTCCCTTCTTTTCTCCTATTCAGCCAAACTTTCAGTCTCTCTCATTCATTATAATCTACCCTACTCCAGGTCCTATGCACAAGTGGTTTCTACTGGCTGAAATGATCTTCCTCATTCTCTTCAGCTAATAACTCTCTTTCATTCTTCAGTTCACAGCTCTAATCTTGCTTTCCCAGAAAGATCTCCAGACCTTCTGAATGAGGTCATATAATCCCATTATGTGATCTCATAGCCAACCTCTCTCTTATAGAGGTTTCCACAGTTTTGTTTTGATATATATTTGTTGATGCTTTGATTGTTATGTGATAGTTCATCCATGTGGAAGAAGCCCCATGAAGGAAAAGTACTGAAATGGTATTTGTTAGAGCATTTTTTTTTAAAGATTTTATTTATTTATTTTTCCCCCAAAGCCCCAGTAGATAGTTGTCTGTCATAGCTGCACATCCTTCTAGTTGCTGTATGTGGGACACGGCCTTAGCATGGCCGGAGAAGCGGTGCGTCGAAGTGCGCACCCGGGATCTGAACCCGGGCCGCCGGCAGCAGAGCGCGCGCACCTAACCGCTAAGCCACGGGGCCGGCCCTGTTAGAGCATTTTAAATTCATGGTCACAAGGTTTTCCATGCAATTTAAAAAATATTTAAATTATATTCTTTTGTAAACTAAACATCTTACCCAATTTGGTAAGCAGTATAATATAGAAGCTAAAAAAGATGATTTTAGTATTAGATTTGGATTGAGTTCTAAGCAAGTTACTTAACTTTTCTAAACCTCACATTCTTCTGTCTATTATTTAGCATTTTACATATTCAGTGTCTTTCTCACTGGAAGGTTGGATGAATTAAATAAGATATTTTTACTGTTTTATGTAGTTTTATTAATTAGTATAATCCAGTTCGCCTCCATCATCATTTCCATTAATAGAATATCTGCTATGTGTAGATCATTACAGAGAAAGGCAGAATCAGAGGCAGTAGACCTTAAGAAGTTTACTGTTGAGTTTGGAAAATTCTACACGTTATAGCACTACAAGGTAGGAAATGTAAGATTTGTTAATTTTCTGCTAAGTGTATGATCAGTTACAGAAATTCATGGAGAAGGTGGGATTTGACCTCCCTGGGGAGAATAAAAGAATACAAACCTTCTAAGCAAAAAGGAGGGGTAACACTAGGCAAAAATGCATACTGTATCATCATGAATTGTGAACTGTGACTTCATGCTGGTGATTCATGGCAGGTAAACGTTGCAAGGTTTATATGGACCAGACTTGTGAGGACTTTGCATACCAGATGGAATGTGCGGTCTCCTCTGTGTCTGGGCATGCCATTTATTGCTTCAACCAGTAGAATCATATTGCACCTAGAATATCACCGTGGTTAGAGTAATCACTTCAGGTTCATGGTGCTTGCAGAGTTTAGTCACTGCTCGTGGGACCATTTAAAAGCAATTACTTTTTTTTTAAGTCATGTAAACAGTTCTTAGTGAGATACTTGATAATGTTATGGTTACAAAAAAAAATGTTGGAGATATATCCTTGCCTCTGATTACTCTCAAGGAAGAGAAATTTGATTCTATTCCTAAAGTGTTTCCATTTATCTTATGAATATTACTGAAATTCTGAAAATACATCTCAATAGTAGATTGAAAGATCTGAAAGTCAAATTTTTGAAATTATTGAAAGTTCCCTCTTCCTTTCCATAAAAGAAAGACACTCCCCTCTTGGGAGAAGGTAGGGAAACACCTGTGCTTGATTGTTGGTCAGAGTTCCCACTGTTCTTTGTTTTGGCTGAAATATTTTCTATTTTAGCTGCTACAGTACACCCCAGAGGGAAGCTTTAAAAAGTTCGTGTGGGAACTGAAACTCTGCGATTTCTCAATGTTTGTGTTCACCCGTTGAGCCTTAAGTTAGCATTTATGAAAACATTAAAAGTACAATCCTCAGTTGCTCTCAGGGCAAAAAAGAGGGCTGTTGGACTGGAGGTCACTTACATCATGCAGCTTTTCTGGTTATGTTTAAAAGGAATGTTTTGTTGGAGGAATATCCTAGGGTGATTGATTGCATTTGTTAAGAGGAAGTTGAACTAATTGTGTGCCAACAGTCAGAGAAGTACATGCATGCTGTTCCTTTCCTTACCAGTGGCGAATATGGCATTTCACAATCGACCAAGTGTGTTTGGTGATTTTTTTTTTTTAAATAACAGCTGGATTGGCAGCAGTGGAGGTGGAAGGGCTTGTCCTAGAGAACAGTGGTATGACTGTTATCCTTTGCCCTAGCACTGGGAGCTACTAATTCCGCTAGAGCTGTCTTAAGTTAACGTAGACTCAGGAGACTTCACGTGTCTCGGTGTTTTTTTTTGTTGTTGTTAATTTTACATCAGATGTTTGAATTATAGTAGATTAATCATCTTGTGACCAAAAGCAACATTCTTAACATTTGATGTGATGATACCATTTTCTTTTGCCTTTCCATTTCCTGGGAACTTAGTTTCCTTTTTCATATTTGGAAGCTACTTGGGGAGACAAAAATAAAGATAACCTCATTTTCTCCACCACCCTGTTCTTCCCTCTTTTCTCCTGTCTTCTCAGATCTTACATTTTAACGTGTAGGCACTTAATTCTTCTCTTCTTTTGCCCTCACTTGGACTCTTTTCTTCATTTTTCTGTACTTAGTTTCTTGTTTTTTCTCATATCTTATGCTCTCATTCTCTTTTGCTTTTCTTTTCCTTTGTCTTTGGCATTCTAAGGCAGGCACTGTTTTTAAAAACAGGCAGACAGATTTTTGGTTTAGATCATACTTTGTAAATAAAAAAATAAAAAGATTTTTTTTTACTTTGATAGATCCCATTTCTGTACTCAAAACAACCACCTCTCAAGCAGTACTTTTATTATATCTAAGACATTTATCTTTTTTCTGGCCCTGAGATTTTCATCAGTAAAATGGCAGAGGAGAGGTGGATGGTTGGAATGGGTACTGTCAGGGCCAGGCTGCAGAATCAGGTCTCTGACTTCAGAGCCTGAATTCTTCACCATTTCATAGTCAGGAACATGACTTCATTTGGATGATAGTGGAATATATGGCATTCCTTGCACTCAGATATATATATTTTTTTGTGTGAGGAAGGTTAGCCCTGAGCTAACATCCGTTGTCAATCTTCCTCCTTTTGCTGAGGAAGATTGGCCCTGGGCTAACGTCCGTGCCCATCTTCCTCTACTTTATATGGGACCTGCCACAGCATGGCTTGACAAGCGGTTTGCAGGTCCGTGACCCGGATCCGAACCTGTGAACCCCGGGCCGCCCAAGTGGAGCGCACGAACTTAACCGCTGTGCCACCAGTCCCCCACTCAGATCTTTTATGAAGTATCTTCTATTGTAATTAGAACCTTTAATGGTCCTATAGTTTAATACGGGAAGCAACTTCCTTGGTTGGACTGCTCCTGTTGCCTGATTACCCTTGGACCTGAGAACTCAGTTGAGAAATGGATCATTACTTGCCATTAGCTTATTCAGGAGTAGTTGTTGTCTCTTGTTATTAATTTTGAGTCAAAATAAAGCTTAGTTCTTCTAGTATATAAAAATAGATTTGCAGTCCATTTAGACATACTGTGACTACTGAGTAGAATTTTTTGACTTTGGGAATATCAATTTATATGGAAATATAGAAGCACTGTACACTCATTCTCGACTGACCTTGAGTTCTGGCCTTCCATTATTAACAGGGCTGAAGTATATCCAGACAACACGCTGGAATTGTTGCATGATATTTAGTCTTCAAGCAGTTTCCAGAGTCTGCAGGCGGTACTACCTTCTCTTACCTTTCGTTGTTCTTTCCAATCTTGGTGCCTTTGAAAAGGCAAGTGATGACTGCAAAATTGGCTATGGGACAAAGACTTTCTTCCCTCTTGGGGTAATATAACTCTGATTATTCTCTCTCAAGTTGCTTTTCGTTTTAGCAGCTGCTTCTCAAAACATTTCAGTACCACATAACATAAGAGCTTTGCAGGTTGGAGAGCCATCGGGGGAGTACCAAGATTTCAGAAATTGGAGAAATCTTAGAACAGGAGATCTTAAACTTAGATCTATGAGTTCTTTACAATTGTCAGTAAAGTGGGGTGTGTATGTGTGTTGCCAGGGAGAGAATTATGTATTTACCTCAGATTTCAAAGAAAGAAAGAAAGAGTGAGAAAGAGAGTTAGAAAGAAATAGGAAGGAAAGAGCTGGGAAGGAGGGTTGGGATGACGGGGTGAGGTGGAGGGAAGAGAAGGGAAGAGAAAGGTTGAGAAAGGTTCAAGTGCCACCGAATTGGAAGTTTTTAAATGTATTACTCTTTAATATTGTCATCTTATTTTTTTACCGTTGGAAATATTCTTTTTATACATTTTCCCTTTTGATTCTCTCTACTGTTTGGTAGAGAAAGGAATGAATATGTCCAAAGGAACATATCTAATCAGTGTGCTTTAGCACATCATAGAGAAAAACTCATTTAGTCCTGACAGCAGAGCTCAGTGGTTTAGGCATTTCAAGGTAAGGAAACTAAGATAGGGAAAGGTCAAAGTATTTGCCCAAGCTAGACAGTTAAATAGATGCATAGGAGGTGGGGAAAACTGGAGTTTTGGAAGATCCTGGAGAGAAAAGCCCAGCAGATTACAAAATTAGCCTCTTCTAAAGAGAAGGCAGAGGATATTAACACTTTTAATAGTCATCTTGCACAGGTTTTCTACATCATACAGACAAAAATGAAAATTTGGGTGGTCAAAGTAAGGGCCAAGTAGATTCCTGCTTTTGCTTCCTAAGATGTTTTAGGGGAAGGAGATTGAACTGTAGCACAATGTTTGGCCCGGTTCCTGAGTCTTACACGTAGCAGGTTAACTCCCTAAGGAGACTAGTCTCCCAAGATGGAGAAATATTGTGCTAACTTGAGTCTTCTTTGTAGTGTTTTGTGTTGTCTGAAAGTTTTAGAAACTATTCTCTGAAATCAAGACATTTTTCTATTTTCAAATGTAAGTTGGCTGCCTAAAACAAATAAATACAAAGTCCTTACTCTCAGGGATTACAAGAAATTTTATCCCTGCAGAACATGAGGGAAGCAGTTTTATATTTTGCCAAGGCAATGGGAGGGACATTTTAGGGAGAATAAAGTTATTGGAAATAGAATCCTGTGAAGATGCAAATTCAGTCCTTTGGTATTGGAGTTTGAGGGACATTTACTTTTTCTAATCTGACATTTTATAAAGTGCACTTCATTCTGTCTTTTAGAAACAAACTGTATGATGTAAGGGGTAGTTCCATTAGAATAGAAACACTATCTTAAGAAGTAATAGGGGCCGGCCCTGTGGCTTAGCGGTTAAGTGTGCATGCTCCGCTACTGGCAGCCCAGGTTTGGATCCTGGGTGCGCACTGACGCACCGCTTCTCCAGCCATGCTAAGGCCGCGTCCCACATACAGCAACTAGAAGGATGTGCAACTATGACATACAACTATCTACTGGGGCTTTGGGGAAAAACAAGGAGGAGGATTGGCAATAGATGTTAGCTCCGAGTTGATCTTCTTCAGCAAAAAGAGGAGGATTAGCACAAATGTTAGCTCAGGGCTGATCTTCCTCACACACACAAAAAAGAAGTAATAGAATATAAAAATTGGAAGAATTAATAATAGAACATGCAAAAAAGTGAGGGCACCTATGTCAACCTTACCCAAATAATGGAATCTCTTGGGAAATTGTCAAGATTGAAAACACTGTTTAAAGTCATTTCAAATTCTATGATTTTTTCCTTTTTGTTCTATCTTTGAAAAAAACAATACTGTTATTATTTTTGAAATTCTTCATTTTTACTTGCCTTCAGTTGAATTTACCAAGAATTTACAGGTACAAAATCCCTCTGTTAGGTACGAGGAGGAAAAAGAGGTTTCTGATCTTGAAAAGCTTGCACTAGGGCTGGATAGGTGCACAGGTAGCTATGGTATATTTGGTACATAAGAGAGCATTATAGAAGTGCTATGGATATGAAGAGCAGGAAACACAAATAGATAGTTGACAGATTTTGTCATAAAAACATTCCACCCCATACTGAATGCTCTAGACAGTGTTCTAGATTTTTGGATAAGCAAGATAGACGAAATCCAAACTTTTTGTGGAGTTTTTCAATCAAGTTAACAAATAAATTTGGTAAGTGGCAAGTGCTCTGAGGGAGATAAGAAAGAGTGACGTGTTAGAAAGAATCTTAGGAGGAGCTACTTTCGTTAACAGGCCAAGGAATGCTTCACCAGTAGATGGCATTTGAGCTGTGAGGTGAATGATGAAAATAAGCCGGCTGAGGAGAGAGCATTCCAAGCAGAGGGAAATCCAGTGTAAAGACACTGAGCAGCATAAGCTTGGATTTTTGAAGGGCTGAGTGAAGCCCACTGCATCTGTAAGATGTTGAGTAAGTGAAGAATGTGGTAGGAGATAATGTGAGAAAGGAAGGCAGTGGCCATATTATACTGAAGCTGATAGGCTAGAGTAAAGAGTTTGGATTTTACTCTCATTGCAGTGTGGGGCCAAGAAAAGATTAATTGTTTTGAAAAAATTAATCTGGCTGTGTGTAGAAAACTAATGTAGGGCTGCTAGAGTGGAAATCATGAAACCTGTTGGGAGGTAGTTCTGCTTGTCCTCCTGAGAGATGACAAAGCTTGATAAACTAGTGAAAATGTGGAGAAATGGGTGGATGGAGGAGATGATTTGGAAGTAGACACAATAGGAATTGCTGGTGGATTACCAGAGGAAAGTGAGCGAGAGGGAAACATTAAACTGATTTCTAGGTTCTTAGTTTTAGTAACTTGGTTTATTATGTTGCCACCTAATCAGATGAAGAAAAATGGAGTGAGGGGAAGAAGCCTGAAAAAAGAAAATGAGAAGCTGAGACATACTACGAAAAATAGGTCAATGGCATTGCCTTCGGAACAAAGGTAATAGCAACAGAAATGCCAAGAGACATTAATTTCACAACAACAACAAAAAAGATTATCCTGCATAGGCTGGGATCCAAATCATGATTTCAGTTGCCACTCCTCTCTACCCAGCAATCCTGATTATTGCTTCTTAAGCTGGCTGGGCTGGAAACTGTCTTACTATACAGTGTCTTCAGTTTTTTCACACTAACAGTTTCTGGCGTGCTCTTTGTTTCTACTAGGAAAATCTCACTCAATGCCAAGAACTGTTTTGCCCAGTGTGTTGGTGCTTTGGTACCTATTCAAAGTGGTCTTCAGAACATACAAAAATGCTTTTCTTGTCAAGATAGAGTATTCATTAGCCTTTGTACTCCGACTGGAACTATACTATTGACTCTCCTGGGTCTGGATTTCTCAGCCTCCGTGATCGCACGAGCCAATTTCTTATAATAAATCTCTTTCTATATATGTGTGTGTTTGTATCTTATTGTTTCTGTTTCTCTGATGAACCCTGACTAATACACCCTTTATATTTATACTGGTGTAAATATTCAGCTTTTTCGATTTTCATTCTACAGACATCCAACATCCTGGTGAAGACTTTGTTTCATAAAGTACGTCTTTATACCCTGCAGAGATCGAATGAGTGAAGTAGACGCAATGTAAATATACGCACTGATATTGTTCTCGTTACAGAATCAAGATAAAAAGAATTATGTACATTAAATATAGTGGTTCTCCACACATGCTCCAGGTACCACAGTGGGTCCCCAAGACCCTTTCAGGGGACCTGCAAGGTGAAAACTATTGTCATAACACTAAGATATTGTTCTTCTTTTTTTCCCCTCATTTTCTCATGAGCGTATGGTAGAATTCCCAGAGGCTATGTGTGATATTACAGCAGATAGAGGGAAGAAATAAAAATGAGAATCTAGGTATCTTCCGTTAAGTCATACGTTAAAGAGATTTGCAATAATGTAAAACAGAGCCTCCCTTTATACTATTTTTTTGTTTGTTTTGGAAAACAGTAATTTTTCCATAAAAGTGTGTTGTTTAAATTAATACATACTGGGTTTATTATTGTTAATATTAACTGAATTGATCAATGTTTTTAAAATTTCTTAGCTTGAATTCCTAGTATAGTCACTATTGATAGACAGAACTCACAGAAACAAAGGCTGTTTGATGTCCTCAACAATTTTTAAGAGTGTAAAAGAGATCTTGGACTAAAATGTTTGAGAACTGTTTCTCTAATAGAAAGTTTCTTACGTACACAAGAGTGGCTCTGACACAAATGTTAAGTGCACACTTCCAAACATTATACTCTTCCATCAAATGATTCTTCCAGAAGCAGCATAAAGCAATTCCAATTGTTTGTTTTATTTTTGTTGTTGTTTTGACGTTTTCTGATCATTTATCTCACATATCGGTAGGGTTGGTGCTGCCTCAACAGTTCTATCTTGTTATATTTTAAGAGCTAGTCTCTTTGTCTCCTCACTCATTCAGTCATCCAACCAACCAACCAACCAACCAACTAACAAGTGTTTATTGAACTTCTACTATATACAAGGCCCTTGTTAGATGCTGTGCCAGCTATCAATTCCTTGCCTCACAGCTCCAAATCTACCCAGCTCTGTGATAGTGGAGCTTGGCTCTCTAAGCGTTTCTCCTTTGTAGCTAGCACAGTGTTACACTTGTTCAGTAGAGGGTGCGGAAGGGGCATTTTAGTGGGAAGGAGCTTCTACACCTGGTTGACTTGTGCTTCTGTTTTAGTGTCTTCTTGCTGGTACTGCAGAGCTGATAGTTGCCCAGTGATGTGCCCAGTGCCTGCAGTCCCCATGTGAGCTTGAAGCCCGAGCCCTGGCCTGGTGACCACCTTGCTGTGGCCCTCCCCATGGGCACACAGCACACCCCCCGCCTCATGCCGTACTGATACGAGGAAGTGTTTCCTGCTTGCTCAGCAGCTGTGGACCAGCTCTGGCCTGAGCAACCCAGCAAACTTCCTCACCATCCAGTGGGCTGCACCCACACCTCTAAGGAGATCTGATTCTCAGTAACCTCCTTCCCCTTTCCACAGTTTTTCCTTCCTTGGGTATTGGGGCTATTCTTTAGGGTTCTCTTTACAACTTTAGAGTTTCTACCCTCTGATAGTAATTCTTTATATTACACTTTCACTGTTACACTTATTGTGTGGCTTCTCTCTTCTGATGGGACTCTGAATTAATCCAGTGCTTTCTAAGAGAACGTTATTACTCTTCTGAGGGAGATAAACAATCACTATATAAATTATTTAAAATTTGTGCAAATTTTAATTTTATATAATTAGGGGCCAGAATCAGAGAGGCAGAAACTGTGTATCAAAGGGCTTAAGGCAAGGAAAGCTCATTGTGGGCCTGGGCTGAGGAAGAACAATGGGTAAGAATTGGCTTGGGACTGAGACGAGAGTAGGCTTTCTTAGAAGAGCATGAGCCCGTTCTGGAGAAGACAGCTGGCACGGTGTATGGAGAGAGCAGTGAGGGCTCTGTCAGGTTGGAGAAGATGGTTGTGAGAAGAAGTAGTGGGAGGTAAAGTCACAAATGTACTTCTAGGCAAGATCATGAAAGGTTGTCAATACTAAGCAGAGAAGTGGGAATTTCTCTCAGCTTGGTTTATAAGGCACATTCAGTGGATTTTGAATAAGAACGGACAATAAAAATATTGTGTCATTGTATAAAAGGAGATGTTTAAATAAAGGGGTTTCAGGATGAAGTATGGAAACCTATTTATTCATTATTTTCTTTGCAGTTAATCGTATTCCCTGTGTTACTATGCTATTTCTAGAAGTATAGCTTAAAGATAAAATTTTCATTAATGCATACAATCCATAGTGCATTATTTATTCATCCAGATATGAGACTACGGTGTTTATGAATATAGGACTTGTTTTCTTTGGCTATTCTTTTAAATAAGAACTGCTATTTACTCTAAGTACTTGCTGCCTCTCTCTCTCTCTTTTTTAATGAATTGAAATAAGAAGTTCCTGAGTTTTGTATTGTGTTTTTTTGAAAGCCGAGATGCTGCTAATCTGGGGGATGCTAATAGGATTTATTAAATACCTGTGTTTATTTCTTAAGTATTTATCATTTTTCATTTGATATTCTTTGTGTAAGATAGCATTCATGCAGTCTTTCTTCTTAAAAACAAGAAGTGCAAATCTAATGCATGTTCATTGTAGAACATTCAGAGAATGTACCATGAACAAAAATAAGAAAACAAAAACATCACAGCTCCCCCTGAAAATGTAGTTAACATTTTGCTACATAGTCTCTGTTTTTTTTCAGTTATATGTTCATGTTTATGTGCACATATATGAATATACACACATTTACACAAATGTATTTAACATAAGTATATATTTTTCGTGATATATAAAAAATATATTATTTTATACCCTGCTTATTTTACTTAACATATCATGAATATCTGCCATTAAATGGTTTGAATAATATTATTCTTAATGACTGCATAATTATTCAACAAACTTATTTACCACAATTTTGCAAATTGCCTGTTATTGGACATTTAAAATATTTTGTTCTCTGTTTTAAACAGTGTAATGATGAGATGGACACCTTTTTTAAGCTATATTTTTGTACATATACAGACTGTTCAGTTAGTGTACATTTCTAGATTTAGAGTTGCCAAACCAGAGGATCTATATCTCTTTTAAGGTTTTTGATTCTTATTGCCAAATTGCTCTCTCAAAAGGTTACACTTTTTA
Organism: Ceratotherium simum simum; assembly: GCF_057802395.1. Classification (NCBI taxonomy): domain Eukaryota; kingdom Metazoa; phylum Chordata; class Mammalia; order Perissodactyla; family Rhinocerotidae; genus Ceratotherium; species Ceratotherium simum. The sequence continues at coordinate 48,204,419 of NC_141918.1, read as the reverse complement.
AAAATTATTATAAGCATATAAGTTTTTCTCCTCTGTCTTAAGTGATATATTAGAGAACTCCATTGCTCAAGAGACTGTAAGGAATATTTGTAAAGCTACGTTAAAGAAGTTACATTAATTAATAGTTAGTTGCTACAGGGCCGGGCCCCGTGGCTTAGCAGTTAAGTGCGCGCGCTCTGCTACTGGTGGCCCGGGTTCGGATCCCGGGCGTGCAGCGACGCACTGCTTCTCCGGCCATGCTGAGGCCACGTCCCACATACAGCAACTAGAAGGATGTGCAACTGTGACATACAACTATCTACTGGGGCTTTGGGGAAAAACAAAGAGGAGGATTGGCATAGATGTTAGCTCAGAGCCGGTCTTCCTCAGCAAAAAGAGGAGGATTAGCATGGATGTTAGCTCCGGGCTGATCTTCCTCACAAAAAAAATAAAAAATAGTACATTATCTGTGTGTGCACACAGATATTTCATTATTAAGCCTCGAGAGAGCTAAATCACAGCTAAATAGAAGTGAACTCTTATTAGAAATCTGAGGATTAGTTAGCTGGTAACAGAACAATAGTAAATAAGCTTAAATTATAATGTAAAGAATGAGGGAAGTGCATATTGTAGAATTTCCTGAGTGTAAGGGTTGGAACCTAGGTATTCTGGGAGATGGTAGAGGTAATTTTTAGAAGTTGATAAGAATAGCATAGTGTTCTCTATGTTTGGGATGCTGGAAGGGAATCTTGTGTCAAAGAGGCAGGTACCTCCATGATGCCTAGTGGGTAAATTGCCGCTCTATGAAGTCACTTGGCAGAAGGATGTAGATAGCATTTAGTGCTAATTCTTGCTTCTTCCTTTCTGGAACTGTGCAATAAATGAGTAGTATTTCATAGCACTCAGAAAATGTAGCAATAGTCGGGCTGCGTTGAAAGAAGCCCATTTAGCAGAAATATCCTATAGAAATGAAATATCAGCACCTTAAAAAATTTTATTTATCTCACATTGAATGCCCTTGAAATGCTGAAATAGTTCAGACAAGCTTTTATGTTGTGACTTTTGCCTTTCTAATAATCAAATTGGTAACTCCTATAAATTAATATACTTTGCTCATCCCATTTCCTTAATAAGAAAATTATTGTAGCTTAAAAGTGCAACTGGCTGAAAATTGCTAAATGGCCTTAATGGTAAATATCATGCTACATAATTAAAATGTGAGACCAAGTATAGTTTATTCCAAAGTTTATTTTATAATGGAAGAAAATAACTATTTGAAAGCACGTAAGTCATTTATAGAGCACTACTTTAAAACTGACAATCAGAAGCCATAATTGATGCAGACTTGTAAAAATAATTTAAATCCACTACTGCCATAATATGTCACTGAAAAAACTGTTGTAGCAGGAGAGAAATAGGTCACAGGTTTGTGAAGAAGCTAAGGCCCGATAACACTAAGAAACTTATCCAAGATCTCAGGCCTGGTCCTAGTTAAAGGCAATAATTGGTCTGCTCTGCTATGGTAAGTCTGAAAGACATCTCAGCAAATCAACCACGCACTTCAAAATGTGAATATAACCAAGAATAGAAACATCCTGATTCTATAAATTGGGTTGGGATCCAGGATATCCTCTTAAAAAGAAAGACACAATTTCTCCAAAAATATACATGGCCAATTTATTTATTAGTGTATAATCTGTGAGAATCCGGAAGAAAATAAAAAAGAATTGCAGGTTACATGAGAAGACGAGAATTGGGAAAAATGAAGCAAAAGTAGTAGCAATAACTATCCCTATAGTAAGCTTATTCTGTACCTGGCCTGCAAGCTGATAGAGTTATTGTATGAAAGCTTCACAAAGGCTCTGACCCGTAGAGTCCCCCTGATGGGAATTGGTCAGATTTGAAATTTTGGTTTCTTATGTTGTTGAAGCCCTCACATCTGCCATGATTTGCACCTCTGTTAGGGGTTAATTGCACTAGTTAGACTAGTAGTCAACAAGTGTTTAGTGTGTCATGGGTGACAGTTTGTATGTTTTAGGGAGGAAACACAGAGGGTGGATTGATCTACAAGTTGGTTAAGAAGAGGTGTCTGAGTGTAATCCTTGTAACACTGGGTTCTCTAACAGTACACCTAATATATTTTGGTTAAATTACATCTCAGGGAAGAAATATTTTACAGTAAAATTTGTATTCTACCTTGTGTGATAAATAGGTTTATTTACATTTTTTGTGATATGTGTCTGTTAAAATCCACAGTGATGTGAGAAAAACTGGTGGTTTTTCTGCAGAGGTCCTGGGACTAATATCAGCAGCTGATGTTCGAGTCCCATTTGTGTACTTAGCGCTATATGACCTCTGCCTGCAATGCAGAGACTGTGTTGAGGGTGGAACTATAAGGTGCTATTAAGTTGGGACTCTTTGTGTCCTGTGCCTCCCCATGACAGACAACCAGTGAATATTTATTGAATCGATGGTAGTGGAGTGGATTAGAGAGTTTCAAACCAGGTTTCTTGCAGCTTTAGAAGAGCATAGGGACTATTGCAGAATCGAGGCCAATAGCAATGGTGATTAGCTGATGGCTTAGTGAATGAGGCCAAGTAGGTGAATCTACTATGTGTCAGATTCTTAGCTCTAGGAATTTGACATTTTTAACTTTCAGTCCTGACACTTACACTGGGAAGTGTTCTTATTCCCTGGACTGAAGTTCAGAGTGGTCAGTACCTTGCAGAAGGTCACACAGCTTGTATAAATGATGATCTTGAGATTTGAAATCAGAAATGATTCCAGTGCCTGCAGTCTTAGCCTATCTCCCTGCAAGAGTATCACGGATAGGGAAAAGGAAAGAGGTACCCTCAACGTAAACCAGGCCAATAAGGTATTGCTTGTTTGTTTGTTTGGTAATAAAAGACCTCTGTTTAGAAAGACCAGAGATTTTTTTACAGTGGGATCTGGATTTGAACCAGGCTCTACCTGGTATGTTTGACTTTGAATAAGTTACTAATTGTACCTCAATTTCCTAATTTCTAAAATGAGAATAACACCTTGTTGAGGAGAGTAAATGAGTTGATACGCATTATATACTTTGAACAGTGTCTGTTACCTACTAAGAATTCAATTTACCTACTTACTTATTTGATATCTTTCTATGGATCTGTTCTGGAGGACATAGTCTTTTTGAGTTAAATTTAATACTACTTAGAATGGATTGGTATTGTCTTTAGTATTCTTTCTGTTATTATATATTCCCTTTTCTGTGCGTATCTATTTAGCTTTATTATATGTCATGTCATTTCAGGTTCCTACATGCTAGTGGACTCCTCAGATCATGACCCCGGAGAAAAAGCCAGACTTCAGCTGCCCACAATGAAGGAGAACGACACTCACTGTATTGATTTCAGTTACCTGTTATACAGCCAGAAAGGGTTGAATCCTGGCACTTTGAACATATTAGTTCGGGTGAATAAAGGACCTCTTGCCAATCCAATTTGGAATGTGACTGGATTTACGGGCAGAGATTGGCTTCGGGCTGAGCTAGCAGTGAGCACCTTTTGGCCCAATGAATATCAGGTAATCATCTGTGTTTTCTGGTTTATGCTTTGATGTCATTGGATCTCATTGTGTGTGTAATACTTAGAGGTAAATATTAGCCTCTACGAATGAGAGATTGTCTCCCTAGGCCTCCTCCTAGAAATGTTTGAATGCATTGGCACAAAACCTTCAAAGTAGAGGAAATATTTCCACATATAGAAAAAAGTAGCTTTAGGTACAAATTTGTTGGTTGTTTGCCCGAGAGCTGCTTATTGACACATATATTTCTATGTCTCTGTTCAGGAAGAAATAGTCTTTTTGAGCTGAGTCCAATATTCAGACTGGATTGGTTTACTGATTTCTTGAAAATAACGTGGAAAACAAACATGAAATAGTGTTTCATGAAATACATTATCTAAGGGGGAGGCATTTTGAATAATTATTTATATTTTTTTAATTATGTGGAGCATAAAAATAAGCAAACAAAAAAGGAAAAGCTGTCCAAGTGTCTGTATTTTTTCCCTCAGTATGATTAAACCAGACAATGAATAGTGTCAATATATACTTTTTGTTTTGCGTGACTGATTTTATATGATTTAACAAAAAAAGTCCATTTACCAGTTTGGAGAATTATTCAGTAATCCTCACTATGAGGTTCAGTACCTGGAAACAGAAAGCTACCTCTTTTAAGAGTTCACTTTTGTGATAGATCTTGAGATTTAAACTTTTAAAAGACTTACCTGTTTGTAGTTTTTTATAGAGACTATTGAGAATGCATTTATGTAAAAGTATATTTTATTATGATCAGTAAGTAATTTGTAAGCTAAGAACAGTTTCATTTCTGTTTTTTAAACAAGAACGATTTCTTCAGATTAGTCTTGTCTTTTTCCCTGAGGGAGAAAAGCAATGCATTGTTTTGATTGCTTTGTCTTGAGTTGGTTTTTCTATTTTGTTAAAAGCCTCTGACTTCATAGGTATGGTTCCACAGGTAACTTCTCCGTTCAGGTTATGTGTCTATTGAGATTTCAATGGATTTGCATCCCATACTGGGTGATTCCGTTATTCCTGAACAGAGGATGTTTTGCTGCAGTCTGGGAGAGGCATGTGCTTTTTCAGGGCCCCCAGCTCTGGGAGGGCTGCATATGTGGTGGGTGGGTGGGTGGGTGGAAGTGTGTGAAACTAATGCTAAAGCACTGGTCGCAAGATCAGTGGGCTCCTCTCTCTGACAACAGTGGGCTGATGGCTGTCATTGCTGAATAGCCTTCACATCACACTGTCATTATGCTGACTTCACGAGAATCTGTTATTGGAGCTTAACATAACACTGAAAAGAAAAAGCTCTGATTTAAGAAAATAAAACTGTCAACAGATCCAACCTCCTTAAAATAAATTAACGCCCAAATAACAAATGTAGCAAAATATGTTATAACTTTGGATTCTGGAGTCAGATTGCCTGTATTCAACCCTGTTTGCTATTTGCTACCTGTGTAGATAGTTCATTAAGGAATCAAATTGTTAGTTGTACCTTTAAAAAAAAAAACGTGGAATAGATTTTGTTAAATCCGAAAATAATATATCTATGGTATCATACTTCTGTTCCTTTGTAACTAAGAAATGGCATATGTATAATTACTTTTTCCTAATTTTTTTGTAAGATCTATCTTTGTTTTTTTTTTTATTTAAAAAAATTTATTTATTTATTTATTTATTTTTCCCCCAAAGCCCCAGTAGATAGTTGTATGTCATAGCTGCACATCCTTCTAGTTGCTGTATGTGGGACACGGCCTCAGCATGGCCAGAGAAGTGGTGCGTTGGTGCGCGCCTGGGATCCGAACCGGGGCCGCCAGCAGCAGAGCGCGCGCACTTAACTGCTAAGCCACGGGGCCGGCCCTGTAAGACCTATCTTTGAATCACTGATATTAATAATATTTTCTTAAGGAAGGCAAAGTTAATATTAATGTTGAGTTATGTCACCTAGAACTGGATGAATGCTTCTTGGCTCAGTCCATTTTGCGTGACAGAGCTCGCTGGGTGACCTGTACCTGCGGTGTTCTTCAGCAAGCAGTGCAGCAAGTGCCCTGTGAGTTTCAAGGTGGCCAGTGAGAGCTCTTTGGAGATCTCATCAGAGAAAAAGGTTACTAAATACACAGAGCCTGTGGATAAATGTCTCCTTGCTGCAGATTGAACTTTGAGCCATGGACCATTTCTTAGTGATTACTTTCCTTCCACATCTTTTTCTTTAACCTGCAAAACTTAACAATCAATGAAACCAAATAACAGAGTAGAAAATATTTTTTATTCATGTGCTTAGTGCTCAATAAATTACCTGATGGATGTTTGCATCCATTCTGTCATTTAGATGCCTAGTTGTACCTGTGCAGCAGTTATTAGAAACAGCCAGCATAACATAAACTATATTTATGGAACATTTTTGCTGTTAGGAAATAACAAGAAAAACTTTTGACTCTTGCTTAATGCAGAATCCTTATGGATGTTTTTAAAATTAAAATATAGCTATTGCAATGTGCCATATTTTGAAGCTTATTCATTTTCATTCTTAGAGAAACACTGCATATTTTTTATTTTTCCCAGACTCTAGATTAAGTAGAGTTATGATATGCATAGAAATTATTTTCCTTGCTTTCACATTTATTCAACTTCTCCAGAGAGTTTACACTCTCCAAAACTTCTTTTTTTAAAATCTTCTCATTTTTCTTTTTTCTTTCTTTCTTTTCTTTTTTTTTTTTTTTTGGTGAGGAAGATTGGCCCTGAGCTAACATCTGTTACCAATCCTCCCTTTTTTGCTTGAGGAAGATAGTTGCTGAGCTAACATCTGTGCCCATCCTTCTCTACTTTATATGTGGGATGGTGCTGCAGCATGGCCTGATGAGTGGTGTGTAGGTCTGCACCTAGGATCCGAACCCATGAACCCCGGGCCGCTGAAGCAGAGCGTACAAACTTAACTGCTATGCACCAGGCTGGCCCATATATTCTCATTTTTCAAATTCTTTTTTCTTTTTTATTTCTGGTGGAGAATCCTCTCTTGTCTTTGCTTGAGCCATTCCTTATCTGACCACCCCTCTAATACATCCACTTCTCACTCAACTTTAACAAAAAAAAAATCAAAAAGAGAATAGCCTCAGAGTGCTACTATGTTTAGTTAGTACTGGATAATTTTTCTATAAAAATAACACTCCTGGAAGTGAAAAAAAAGTCCTCTCTACAGGCTAGCTCTTCTCTTTTCCATTTTTTTGTTGGACTAAAAATCTGAAACAGATATAGTATATCTTTGGTGCGATTTGCCCTTCCCAGAGAGTCCATCTTGCCAGATGCCTGAACAGGAGAGCGATGTGGTAATTTAATCACTTATAGTGTGGACTAGTCAGTAATGAGGAGATACCAGTCTTGAACCCCAAGTAACTTAAGCTCTGATTTGGGAAAAGGAAAAAATAGCATGCATGACATAGTGAATCAAGGCAAAAATGACCCTCCAAATAATGGATTTTGGTATTTGGCAGATCAGGATAAGGCTCATGGACTTTAGGGCCAGCCTTTCCTGGGTGAATCTTGGCTCTACTACTTAGCATCTGTGCAGCCTTGTGCATATCCTTTAATCTTCTTGACTACAATTTCCTCATCTGAAAAATGAGGATCACAACAGTACCTGCCTCATTGGGTTGTTGTATTAAGTGAGTTAATATATAAAGTGTTTAGAAAAGTATCTGACACATAGTGTATGTTTACCTTAAAGTTAGGCTAACATTATGATGGGTAGATAAAAAATTTGAGAAGTCTGCTGGATTTAATATGGTGGGTAAATGAAAACAAAAGACAGATTTGTTTCCAAAGTAATTTGAGGCAGAAATGGGTCTAGAATTCTTGCCTCTTGATTCTTCTATTCCTAGATTAGTATGCTTTCCACTGAATCACATGTTTTTCTTAAACCACAGTTGTTTGGAGCCAACACTTTCTATAGTGAAACAGAACAAGCAAATGTAAATTTTGTTTATGACATGAGCATTGCAGAGATAAACTGGTATATAAGGAACTTGTTTCTCACCTGTGTCTCCAGAATGATAGATGTCTTTTTAGCTCAGTATACTAATTATAGAAAGTATCATATTGTATTTACTTTATTTGCCATGGTTACAAGTTGCTAATTCTACCTATTTTTATAGGCCTTAAGTAAGTACTGTAAATTTTTAAATTGATCGTTATATAGAAGTAAAAAGAAAAAAAACCTCAAAACATTATGAGGTATTATCTCAGTGTTAAATTTCAACTGAAGATCAGCACACCTCTAGAAGTGTAATTTTCTCCACTCTGGAAATCTGACTTGTCTTGTATGCGTAAAACTAAGTTCTGCTTTGGGATTAAATCCATTAGTTTCTTACTGAACAGTGAGGTTATTACCAAATGAGGCAGGCAGACATAACTTCCAAAACTATTAGTGGAAACCTAATCTGCTGTTTTCCATTAACTGGGTGCACATCATTAATCACGAAAATGATGCGTGATGAAAACTACAGGGGTTTGGCCAGAAATTGGAAAGTGATAATATAGGAAAATGTGCTTGTTTTTTTCACCCCCTAATTCACTGAGAAACAAACACTGAACTTTTGCAACACATTTTCTTCTTAACATTTTCTATTGGTTTGAAAAAATGTAAGAACTAGACAGGCATGGGATTTTCTGTTTTTGTCTCCTTTTTAAAGGTTTATGTTAACATGTATTGCTCTCATAGTTTGGCAATGGAATGATTGTTACACTTCAGAGATTCTGCTGGCTTTGGATCTAAGAAGATTGGGACTTAAACCAAGTGACTCTTTACTTAAATAAAAAGCCTCTAAAAGATTGATCTTTGGGGATAGGGGCTGGAGTAAGATCATGCTCATGAACCATCCATGCAAAAAGTGAAGAAAAGAGGATATCATGCCTGTGCAATAGCTCTTACAACTCTTCCTACTTATACTGGTCCTCAGTCGACCATGTAGAGCCCCATGAAGAAAGGGGGTTGGGGGTGGCACGATTTTCCTTTCCTAGATGTATTAGTCTGCTCGGCCTACCATAACAAAATTTTGTAGACTGGGTGGCTTAAACAATAGATCTATTTCCCAGGTTGGGAAGTCCAGAGATAAAGGTGCTGGCTGGCCTATTTGTTTTCTGGTGAGAGCTCTCTTCCTGGCTTGCAGATGGCTACCTTCTACTGTGTCCTCACATGGTGGAGAGAGAGAGAGCTCTGGTGTCTCTTCCTCTTCTTATGAGGGCACCAGATCTGTCAGATTAGGCGCCCACCCTTATGACTGCTTTTAATCTTAGTTACCTCCCAAATGCCCTATCTCCAAATACAGTCATATTGGGGATTAGGACTTCAATATATGAATTTGGGGGCACAAGATTCTGTCCATAGCACTAGATATATCTTATAGCTGTTAATGTCTTAATTTATAAGCATTATGAATGACTCTGGCTCATTATCTTGTATAACAGTGTTGCAGATATTGTTAATTATCTATTCAGTAGTCATTCTCATCACTTCCTTCCACATTGGCAGGACTCCCTCCCACCTTACTTACTTTCCCAACTTCCTTTGTAGGTAGAAGTGGCCATGTGACACAGTTTTGGCCAATGCATTATGAGGAAAGGTCTGCTGGGGGATTTCTAGGAAAGATAGAAAAAAGAGGGACATTTTGTTGCATGGGAACATGACGCTTGGCACTACTGCAGTTATCTTGTAACTATGAGGAAGGAGGTAGCAAACTGAGGGTAACAGAAGAATGTGTGGAAGGGGCCAGGGTCCTACTCTCAGACAAAATAATAATAACAATAATAATAAAAATAAAAACTTTTAAAACAACTTTTAGATAGGTATTCTCCTATGCAGCCAAAAGCATCCTAATATACCATGTCCCATCATTCTTGAGCTTTCAAGCAATCCTACCTGTCAACACATATCATTTATGGATAGCATATGTGAGACATATAGCAGAATTAAAATATAGTACATGTCTATCTATGAAGGAAATAATTCATATTTTTCAGTCCAGTTGTAGAGAGAAGACAAAACTGTGCACTTCAAAATGTAAATAAGGCTGTCCTACAATGAATTGATGATTGAAGGGTGTAGAAAGAAAGGAAGGGGAGACCACCTTTTGGGTGTCTACTGTGCTAAGACACTGGGCTGGATACTTCCACGTATGTCATCTTTAGTTTGTTTTAATATTCGATCAAGTGCTAAGTGAGTGTTTCATATCTTCATGCATGGACTAAATTGTTGGTTATTTGGTGGTCAAACTTATTTCCCTTTTTCCTCTTTAGTAATTTAATCTTGTTATTAAAAGTTTGGACTTGAGCCATATCAATGACTGCTGAAGTTAGCCGCAACTAGATAGGCTTATTCCAGTTATGGCAATAGTAGTTGCCTAACACGGGCACTTTGGCTCATATTTACGCTGGCAAAATACCTTCTCTTTGATAGGTTATTAACAAAGCAGCCTTTTGCTGCTTATTTTTAATCCTAATGATTCCCTGTTTGTTTCGTTTAAAGTACTCCAAATGGGTTTGGAAACACTCCCAGGTTATTATAGTCATTGTTTTCTTAAAACTTAGACCCTGTGAGGGTGACTTCTACCTGGTTCCTGACAGTGATTTGCTTTTATTATAAAACATCTACTTTACTTTTGCTTTAGCCTCCATTTCTATTGATTCATTGATGAAACTTACAGTTTGTAAATAAATGTAAACAAATGAAGAGTCCTTCTAGTTAACACAATAATTATTGCAAGTGTATGACAGAAGTCTCTTGTTATTCCACTAAATCATACCTGTTTTTATTTAGTGTAGCAGGAGCTGTCAAGTGCCCATTTATTAATTCTTTTGAGAAATATTTCCATGAAATTAATTCATTTCCCTTTTAATAGCAGATTGAAAAATACTAAGCAGTAACGAGAGTTAGGCAGTGTTTGTTCAATTTATGACTCTTTTTCCTTAGGAATTTGTTTTATCCTAAGGGACTGGGGAAGATGGATGCTCCAAAGGATAGTAGAAGAGATGCCCATTCTTTCCTTCCTCACTTGTGTTCAGCCCAGCTTGTTGAATCTGAGTTAACGCACTTCTGACTCCTCGTTTTCCATAGCTCTGCATTAATTATTTAACATACATTTAGTGGTCTGGAGTTCATGTACCAAGGTTAAAAAAATGTATCCTCCTGGGGCAGGATTCCTAGTCAAACACAAAAAAAATGCAAGAACCATTTCCTTCCAATCAGTTTAATGATGTTTCTGACAATGCTGTACCATTTATTTTAGTGCAATACTGTATCATATAAGAAAAATAAAGATAACAATTTAAAATCAATTCCTTCTTCAGTGACTTTGGTAGTTAATTGGAATTGGTGTCTTTTTTTTAGAGTTTTTGAGTTTCTGTGCAACTTGAATTTCAGCATGACCTCTTTGTCCGTTTCTGTTTGAAAGCCTGATTTTTCCTCATTTCAGACTGCCTGTGGTGTGTGAACAAAATATAGGCTCTTCACGGGAAAAACTAAACTGAGTGACATTATGTTTTTATCTAAAATTTAATTTTTATGCTGTGGTGATTTCAGTTTCAATTCTTAGAACATGATGGAAAAATAAAAGAAGGTAATTATCTATTTTAGTATAAGTTTTTCAATTAAGAGAGTATAGTAGAAGGAAATATAAGGGAAATGTCAGATATATTTATAGTCTGTATCTATTTTACTCTTCCTCTAGATAATATTACACAGAATCTAATTATTCTGTTGTTAGTAATGCAAGCTAGAATATAAAGGAAAACAAACTTTGGACACTTAAAACTTCCACTTATGTAATCGTGTGGACAATTTATGGTTAATTTTAACTGTCTTGATTTTCAAAAGGTGTTTTAAAAACTGTCATTATAAAACTAGCTGCTACATGTTATTTCTACACTTAGTTACATAAATAACCATTGCACACACCACTGGAATTCCCTGATGAGATTCAGATTCTTAATATTCTTGGAATGATCTTTTAAAAAATCATTCTTCTTAGCTTTCTGGAAGCAGTAAATCAATTTTCATTTTATGCTTAAGAACAAGGTCTATAGTCATAAATTTATACCATATAATAATTCAATAAAGTATTAAAGAGTGGAAAATTTCTGGCACCTAAAGATCAAGGTTTGGTTCAAACTTAAACATCCTTAGATGGTGGTGTTTTGCGACAACAGCACTAATATAATACTTGGAAACAGATACAACGACTCCCTGGGTTAATATTTGTTAAAAGACACTTTGGTTTAGTTGGGAGATTTAGTAATGTAAGGCTTACAAAGGGGTGAAGTCAGTTTATCCTCATAAATACGGTGAATTTTGATTTTTTTTTTTTTTTTGCTGTTTGTTTTCTTTTTCTTTTCTTTTCATGTGTGCGTGTGTGAGGAAGATAAGCCCTGTGCTAACATCTGCCAATCCTCCTCTTTTTGCTGAGGAAGACTGGCCCTGGGCTAACATCCGTGCCCATCTTCCTCCACTTTATATGGGCCGCCACAGCATGGCTTGACAAGCGGTGTGTTGGTGCGCGCCCGGGATCCAAACCGGCGACCCCGGGCCGCCGCAGCGGAGCGCGCGCACTTCACCGCTTGCGCCACCAGGCCAGCCCCCTGTTTTCTTTTTCTTTTATGTTTTCCCCTCTTCCTATTTGTTTTTATACCTTCCCTTTTGGGGGACAATTGTAAGCAGAACAATAAACACGTAACCAAATAGCTATTCATTTATTGAGTATGTATGTTACATTAGGTATTGTGACATGCAGCATGGGAATTAGAAATAGAAGGTCTCGTTGTTTTATGTTAGTAGAGAATAAAGTCAAGGCCATTTTATATACTGGGTCAAGGTTTAAACCAGATGTCCTTTGGCCTGTGTTCAGTCCTGGGTCCATTGGTTAAGGCCTCCTTGCTCACTGAGTGACTGTTTTGTGAGACCTTTTGCATTTCAGTCTCTGCAGTGTTAAATGATTGCTAGTCTACTCATTATCCATGTGTTTTGTGAGGTTGAAGGAGGTAATGAAAGCTGCAAAGTAGTCTATTTAAATCTCTTATTTACAAATGAAAGACACCAACTAAGCTAACAAAGTCAAAAAGAGACAGAATTCAAAAGATGTGGGATTCTCTCACAGCCTGTAAGGAAAGTGGAACATCCAAGCCCAAAGAAGACATGGGACCCAGAGTAGCCCTGAGGACAACAGCAACATTGACTGTCTCTCTGAAGGTCCATATGAATGACTCATTTATTTATCCATTCGACAAGTATTTATCAAGCAACCTCATCTATGCCAGGCACTATTCTGGCTGCTGGGGACATACAGTGCCAAATAAGTCTCAAGGTTCCTGTTCTCCCGGGAATTCCACTCCAGAGTGGACGATGGGGGAAAAAAACAGATAAATAAATAAATGAGAAAAAGATCAGAATGCAGTAAGTGCTAAGCAGATAATTAAAATAAAATAATGTGAGGGTTAGAGTCTTGGAAACCACCTGGGACCAGGTGGTTCAGGAAGAACTGTTTGAGAAGGTGGCCTTCACCTGGAGATCTGAATGACAAAAAGGACCTAGGCGTGCAAAGATCAGGGAAATGCATTAGAGACAGAGTAAACAGCTCATCCAAGGCCCTAATTCTGGAAGGAGGGTGGCATTGTGGAGGGGCAGGGACAAGCATAGTGGTCAGAAGGGACCTTTTGAAAGATGAGATGGGCAGGTTCTAGGTATGTGGAGCTTTTTAATCATACTTTTCTTTAGGGAATATAAAGTCCACTCCAAAGATTCGCCATGTGTTGATAAGTTTTGATGGTAGGTGATTGTTAAATGGGGTTTTGTTTTACAATTATCTCTAATTTTATATGTTTTAAAATGTTACAATAAAACAGTGGGAAAAAAACCAAAAAGTCTTCTTAAGGAGATAAAACATCCATGTTGGCTGTCTTGTATTGTTACTGGATTAGATGTCCAAAGGAATGAAGAAAACAGTACTTTTAAAGGAGCTCCAAGAAGGAAGCAACACACAGGCTAGCTCTGTGGTCAGACAAAAATGGAGGGGGATCTGGGTATGTAAAGGCAGGAGTAAAAGGGGATTTAGGTTTCCCAATTAGAAGGCATAGATAGCGCCCTCAGCTGGTCCAAAATGAAAATGGTCATACCGCGTTGAGGGTACAGCCACGCTGGTCTGGCTGAAGTAGAGGGTTTTGAAATGAGGAAGAATGATAGGTTACGTTGAATAGATTGGACCCTATTATTCAGAGGTTTCCAAATCCAGGTGGTGAGATTTCTTTGTTAGTTTGATTCCTAAATGCTTGTGGACCACTCAGAAGCGTCTAATCAGCAGAGCAGTGTGATGACAGTTGAGTTTTGGAAGTCATTCTTTCAAGACGGAGCTCAGCAGATCAAAGGTGGGCCTTAACTCAGCATTTGCTGCCCATCCTCTCTCTGCTATTATTCAAGCCCCATCTGTTCAAACTAGACTCTTGAAGTTGTGACGTTCAACATCTTTGGATGATGACCTGTGGGGGGCAAGGCATATTTTTATTACTTAGTTCCCTTTCTGTTAGATCGAGATTTATTTGTTATGAAAGGTAATCAGGTTTTGGCAGACAAACTCACGTTAAAAAAAAGGCCTATTCAAGGATTTTGCCTTTGTCAACACAATTGCTAAATTTTGTTCTTTTAAGCTTATTCTTTTTGCTGGGATCGCTGGGGAACTTTTCCTTGTTATAAAGGATGAAGGATGTCCAGATGATGCTCTTCTCCTCCATCTGCCTGTTAAGTCCTTAATCTCCTACACCTGGGTGGCTTCTAATCCTTTATTTGCTTTGTGTACCAGTGGTTCCAAGTTGGACAAGTCCTTTGTCACGTATGCCAAGTAAGTTTCCTTGTGCCTTAAAAGGGCATGCTATGCCCCAAGATCTCCTGGAAAATAAAGTGGGTTGCTGTTCACAAATGGACCTGCCGGTTTTAATGCAGCCCAGTTAGTAAATGGCAGTCACTCTCTCTACAACCAGGCGGGCCCTATTGATTGGCAGCAGGGAGCTCCTTGTTCATGTTGAGTTCCTTTTGCAGCGTTGCCAGCCTCTGAGACTTGTCAGTGTGCTGCCTTTGTGATCCTTTCTGCTTTTCTCCTTGCCATTTGCCTCTGAGTTTGGAGCCAGTTGAGTTATTCAGTCATGGGCCTGAGTTACAAGGCACAGAACTTTTAAATGAGTTTGTTCTTGGACCTTCCTTGGTCAGGGTTCTTTTGGGAAGAAAGTCAAGCAAAGAATACAAGAGGCAAAGTCATCCATTGCTTCTTAGTTGTCACTGTACTAAGTTAAATTCAGAGGGCTACCTTGTCAAGAGGTTATGCCCTGAATTGAATTTCAGCCCTGAACCCCACACTAGTTCAGAGAGAGCTCATGTTGCAGAACCAATTCTCTCACTTCAGTCACATAAACCTTCCTGACAAATCATCTCTACACCCAGTGAGATTGTGAATAGCTATCAGCTACCTTGTGGAATAACTGGGAATCAGAAAGAAAGGCATAATCCACTTCCTCTGTTCTCCAAGTGAAAGCCTGTGAAGGTTATTGAGAACTAACTTCGTAAAGGATGATGCTTGTTAGGTCAAGACAGGGTATAACTTACTAAGCTTTAAAAAAAAAGAAAGAAAGAAAAGAAAAGTGTTCATTGTCCAATATCTGTGCATTTCTGATTAGCTATCATATAAATGGGTGACATTGGTTTGTAGAAGCAGAGTCTGCAACTTTTTATTTTATTTTTTCAATCTCGTAGCCACTACTAGAAGGAATTGGATAGGGAGATTATTTCAACCATAATTTGTGATCATATTGCCCAGAGAGAGTGAATTGGTATCAGTCTGAAAATGGGAGATTTCCCATAGAAATGGTGTTTGTTAACTTGGAGAAGAGGAGAAAAAAATTATGACTTTTAATTTGGAGGGAATTATTTGGAAAATATACATTAAGGGAGACATTTGTACTTTTTTATCACGACCCACAAAAATGCTGTAATTCCTGTTATTACAGTTCTCTCCTTCAGCAGTACAAAGCGGTTAGGCCTATGAGAAGTTAATTACAGCTTCTGATGTAACAGACTTTGGAGGCAGTAACTCCCGTGAGAGGAGGAGCAGCCCCCACATCCCGGTAGGGCTGTTGCTTTGCATACGATCCGAGCCCTGCGCACAGACCAGGACTGCTGCGTCTGGTCCCTGACACTTCTGCACTGTTTGGGTGGTTCCTGAAGGCTTCTGACTCTCCCTAGTCTCTGGTTTCCCCCACCTCTCTCCGTCTTCAGCCTTACTCCCACCGGCCGCATTTACACCACCACTCCAGTCCCGAGGGGAGCGATGCCCTCTGAGGAGAGAATCTTGTTCTTGGAGCAGAGGCTGGGAGAACTGAGGAGTGGGAGAGGTGATGCCTCTACCATTCCTTTTAATAAGACCCTTTAAAAAGTCTCGTGAGTGCTCAGTTGATTTAGACTTCGTGGTGAGTTTTTAAAAAGGAAGGAGAAAGAAGCAGTTCTGCAGCAGAGACATAATTTATAGCCTGTTGACTATTTTCTGACCGTTGAGTGAGACATTTAATATAGGGAACAGCAACCTTATCATTTTTAATGCCCAAGATTAGAATATCATTTATTTAAGAGTGACATATAATCTCTACAATCGTCTCCTTTCTCCCCCATCTTCGGTTCCTTTCTCCAGGCCACCGCAGTGTATACCATCAGCCCGATGCCTGCCCCTCTCTGCAAACATGTAACGTTTCATCCAGCTGGAGACGATTTGCACTGTACCTCCATGCACATTCTCGTTCATAGCCGAACTTCTGCGGAGGGTGGATTTTACTTACTGCCTATAGCTCCTCTCAGGTTGTTCTTTTATACTTTATAACTCGCTTGTTATTCCTTTCATGCATCTGAAAATTACTTTCTCAAGATGATGAGATGTCTCTAACTTTTTCCAAGTCCTTGTTTCCCTTGGCTTCTGTGTAACATTTGACATTACTGGACTCTCTTTTCCTTCCTTAGCTCTAAAAGCCTGTATTCTTCTTTTTTTCAAACTTCTCTGACCATTTTTTCATTTCTCTCCTTCTCTGATCTTTCGTTTTACTCATTCTTCTAAATGTAAGCAGCTCTGAGTATTTAGTCAGTTTTCCTTTATAAATATTTATTTTTAAGGAAATATTTTTTAAAATATGACTATGCACAACACAAAAAAACGTAAAACATACATATACCCGTAGACCAACTGAAATAGTATTACCAGAATCTTGAGAGTCTTTCTATTAACACTCTTTCTTTTTCCCTTAATTTACTTAAAACAAGTATTTTGTTAACTTTTATATGTTTTTGAAATATTGTATAAATTATATCATGTTTTGTGCATTTTTTGGCCACTTGATCCTCCCCTCCAACATCCATGTTTTTTGTGTATAGCTGTAATTCTCTTTCATTGCTCTATAGTATTCTATTTTTGAATATGCTAAAATTAATTATCCAGTCTTCTGCCTATGGATATTTGGGTTGTTCCTGGGTTTTCTCACTATTATATTAAAAAAAAATGTTGTACATGTGCCTTTGTGCACATGTATAAGATCTTCTCTAGTAGTAAAATCGCAAAGTTGTGGGGTATATACATATTTCTTGATAAGATGACACTACGTTATTTGCCAAAACAATTGAACAATTGGCATTCCAACCAGCACTATGTAAGCATTTATATTTTTAACATGTTCTTACCAAATGTAACAATATTTGGTATTGTTGGATTTTCAGATTTTTCTGATTAGTATTTTTAGATTTTTTCATTGGGTGGGTGTAAAATTATAATCAAAATTTGTATTTCTTTGACTATTTGAATTTCTCTGACTATAGTTGAGGTTGAGTATATTTTCAAATGTTTGTCATTTGTGTTTCTACTATTTTTGAGGGCTCGTTTATGTCTTTAGGCCATTTTTCTATTGGTTTATCTGTTTCTTATCAATTGGTAGATGTTCTCTAATGTAGATATTATATGACAATAATATGTATTTTTTTCAAGTTTGGACTTTTTGACTTTTGTTATAGTTCTTTGTACAAAATTTTGATTTTAATATTGATAATTTTATTGATTTTTCATTTACAGATTAAAATATATTTTAAGAAAGCCTCCCCAACTCTGAGGTTATTTTGATCTATATTTCTTTTAAAAGTTTTATGATTTGCCTCTTAAATTTAAGTATTTAATGATCTTAAAGTTGATTTTATATATGGTGTGAAGTGGGACTTTTTATAATAATTTTTCTTAGTGCTGGACTCATGCATGTGCATTCTCCTCTGTTCTACTCTTTGTACGTAAGTGTGTGTGTATGTATATTTAATATATATTTGCATTTTGTGTATATATAGTTTCTTCTGAGCCCTCTTTCCAACTGTCTGCTAGAAATTTCCACGTTGATGTTCATCACCTTAAACTCATATCTAAACTAGAACTCCTTATCCCACCATTTTCCAACACTCACCCCTACATCTAACTAGTTTCTGAATCCTTTAAATGTTTCCTTTGAAATGAGTTTTTATCTGACCGTTTTTTTTCCCATTACTGCTCTTTTCATACAATGTGACCTAAACCTCAGACCTCTGTGATGTTCCAGGTAGACTTCCTGCATCTCTGTTTTTCCCACACTAATCATGGTGCTGACGCCATATTGGTATTAATCTTTCTAAAGCAAGACTTTGATTCTCTCCAATTAAAATACCTATATTAACTCCTCATCCTTCTCATGCTCAAGTGTCTAGTCCCTAAGGCTCTCCAGTTCTTACATCTCTCCACAACTCTGCTTTACCTGTCTTCCACAAGAAGAAAGTTAGTTTCACTTTGAGTTGTCTTGTGCTTTTTGTTTTCATTCATTACTTCATTCCACTGTAACTATTGTTCTACTTCCTGGCAAATCTAAATCAAACCCTTCCTATCATTCTTTTGGCATTCATGATTCATGAATTATTCATGAGTTATAACTTTCCTGAATGCTTTTGTTGAACTATAGTTACCAATTCTTATATTTTGTTGCATTGCCACTGGCATCCATCACAATACCTAGCACATAATAGATAATTAATACATACTAGTGGGTTGATTAATAGAAGGATACTAATTTTATGCAATGCGATTGTATTTGGATTGTCCTGGGTGAATTTTTAAAATTTTATTTGATTTGGGGAGTTGGATTTTAAAAATTTCTATATGAAAAATTTTATTTAGGAAAATTTACAGATTCTATATTTTTCTGAGAGATTCAATTTTTCAATCTCTGTGGAGAATCTTTCCATCCTAAATTACATGTAGTTTCTTATGCTAACTATAAGTAGTTGGTTAATTTCTATTTTTCCTCTCTCGATTTCTTTTTTCTTTTTTTCTGTCTTTCTCCACTTTCTCAGTACCACTATAGAAATAATACATCCACTTTCTGGTGGACTTATTTTCTTCCCTTTCCCTTTTCTATAAACAGGCCAAGTAACTGTGAAAGTGCCTAGACTAACTATTCAAGCCGGATAGCAGAGAAAAAGAAACTTGAAATCCTCTAAGCTACTAATGATGTAGTAGGTGAATTCAGTATTCTTTGTTAATTCATGTAAGGTAGGAAAAAAAGAAAAGAAAAGGGAAAATCTGGTTCAAGCCTCTCTATCAGTCAACTTTATTTCAGCTGTTAATTGGTCTGCACGAAAACGATGGGGATAAATCAACAAAATGGTGGCTTTGAAAAGGGGGTTCTTAAAAACTCTACTGAAAGGCATATCGACCTTTCTTTTCTTCATTTTCAGACTTACTATTTAAGTCTTCTCTATAGCAATCAAAAAGAGAATACTTAGAAGACAAGTAGAATAAAGAGCTATTTTTACATGCAGAAACATTTTTATTTAAGCAAAGAAATATAGAAATTGCAGAATAGGCATAGAGCTGTGCTATTCAATCCATTCCTTAAACTGCTCTGGTGAGTCAGAATGACTTGTTTCTCATGAGTTTTGTTTTATACAACACATGCTTCTTGTCTTTTTCCCTCTAGATTATCAGCCTATTGCTATCCTCCTACCAGGACTAGAGAACATATGCCGATTGTATGTTAAAATGAATTCCCTGGGAATTTAATGTTCTCAGTTCTTTTGAACCAGTAAATCTTGAAATGCTTTTCTTTGTGCACAGTCGCATTTCTTAGGAAGATGACTTTTAAACTCAGCAGTTGGTAGAGTTGTACATATTTTAAACTGGAAGGCTTTAATGATTATTTTGTCCAACCCCGTGATTTTGGAGCCTCATAGAGGCTTCCAGATCTGTGCGTGTCGCACACACAAACGTGTCTGAGTGAGTCAGGATTTCTTCTCTGTTCAACTATTTTCAAGATAACTTAGCTGTTTTATGCATTTCACAATCAAATAACTTTTTTCCCCTTAAGAAAAGAGTGTTTTGTGTATTTTTATCATTTGCATCCAGTGAAATAACTTGTTCTATATGATATAATAAATCATGGGTAATTAAATAATATTTAATTTAATTTAAATAATTAAATAAAATATATTTGGTAACATTTTGCTTCCCTGATGTTAAATGCTGCTACTTTCAGTAGTAACATTAATTGAAGAAAACATTACTTTGAAGGTTATCCCAAAACGTTTTTTTCCCATAAAGAAGTGTGGTCCTCCTTCTTAGTATCATACTTTGGTTTTGCTTGGCAAGATTGTAAGGAAAGAGCTCTTACCTCACCTCTGGTTTACCACTGAAGAGCGGAAGGCACTGGCACTGCTCTTGGTCTTTTTAAGTGAGCCACAGGCAAAATACGGAACCCGCCTCATAGTCATTTTAATGCTCCAGTGTTGCATAAGTCCTGGGCTGTGGCCATGACTGGGTTTTGTTCTGACTACAGTGCAACTTTTGTTTTCTGAGGGCAAACTCTTCTGTTGTTTCAACAGGTATCTAGACTTCAAATAATTGTTAAATGAGTATTGTAATTGAGATAATCGGTTCTTGGAACTGCAATCATACTGGAAATCTTATGCTCTTTAAATTCTACATAAAAATAGTCCAGGTGTTCCAAAGGAAAACTTTCCATTTTAGAAAGAGAAATTTGCTCGAACAACTTACTTTAATGGAATAAAATTAAGCAAGGCATCTTCATGCCACAGCTTTCACGTAAGTCTTCTTGCTTAAGAAAATCACTTACAGGAGAGATTAGGTTAACCTCTTGAGGTAGTAAAGTCATTTCTACTTCGAGAACACCTGATTTATAACAGAGTCATATGAGTGATCATATCATATGACATATGTTGAATGGTATCCAACCGATATTAAATCACTTCATTGCGAAAGTAACACAGGCAGTGGCATAGAAGAGAACTGATGAGAAGTATAGTGGGATGACTACACTAATGGGTGTGATCTCCAAGTATTTATTCTCTGTCCCACTCTTCACCCATAGAGACACCTTCACACATATTCCCCTCCAACCACCAGGGCTTCTTCCTGTAGACTGACAGAGCAACTCCTTAAAGGAATTCTAGTAAGAGGGATCCC
Source organism: Ceratotherium simum simum (assembly GCF_057802395.1). NCBI lineage: Eukaryota > Metazoa > Chordata > Mammalia > Perissodactyla > Rhinocerotidae > Ceratotherium > Ceratotherium simum. Next base: position 48,183,333 of record NC_141918.1, on the reverse strand, counting down.
AAGTAGAAAGTTCCAATAAATCTAGAGGTAAAGTCAGTGGACAACAAAAGGGGCTAACTTTGGAAGATCTAGTTGGTAATGCAGAGATGATAGGCAGTCCTAGAATTAGCCTGCCGATTTGGGAGAGTCTTTTAGTAAAGGGGTCAGAGAGAGGGATGGAGGACCTGAAATAGGCCACTGATGGTGCAGGCTTGAGTGAAATACATTGGTTTCAGAAATGACTTGGAGATGGAACTGATAGGAGTTGAAGGTTTATTTGGCTTGTGTGGTTAGAGAAAAAGGTAGAAGTGATGCCCAGTTTTAGTTGTGCAAGAGTAGTGGATTGTGATGCTCTTTATCGAGATACGGGTTATTTGAAAGGAGGCAGATTGTGTGTGTGTGTGTCTGCTGGGAGTTGTGGGGGTGGAAGATGCTGATTTAGGTGACCGTGGGCCATCCATGTGGAGTTGACTCATAGTTTTGATAGCCTAAAGGTCGGGAGAAAGATCTTAAGAGAAACAGATTTGGAAGTCATCAGAGTGAAGATGCTGACAGAAGTCAGAGGAAGCTAGTGATGCCCAGGGAAAATAAACAGAGTAGGAAGAGGGTCTCATGAATGCCAGCTCTTCTGGTAATCTGTGGAAGAGTCCAGAAAGTCGAGCCTGCAAAGGAGACAGAAGGGAGATACTAAGAATTAAGAGAAAACCATGAAACTGAGTGACAGAAAATATAAGAGAAGAGAATGTTTTAAGAAGGGAAAGGATAAGAATATCAAATCCTGCAGAAATCTCAGAGAAGAGGAAAAAAGGGTGGTTTTTATTGACTTTAGCTTGGAAGATTTTAGTTTTAACTTCTTGCAAGTACATATTTTGAGTAAATAGAGTGAATAGAGCAAAGGAGGGTAGATAGTTCTGGGGCAGAGCAACTCTATTTTTTTTTTCCTGGCTTCTTATAAAAATGAGACATTTTTTGGGTTTGTTTTTGTTTGTTTTTTGTTTGTTTGTTTTTAATTTAGTAGCAGAAACTTAGAATGAATGAAACTATGTGCATTATCTGTTTAGTGGACGTTTTTGAATGTGCTACAAAATAACTTACCCGTGGCAGAGAAGACAATGTAAATCATTTTATTTTAGCTTAGATAGATCTAAAACCTAAGTCATTGAGATAATATCATTATCCCAAAAGGAAGAATAAAATAATATAATTTTCCAGCAGTAGAAACAAGGCAGTCTAGTTATCAAAGAATATGTCAGCAGTGGTGACTCTTTCTCCAACTCAAAAGTGGACTCAGAGTGTATGTATTAAGACAATATTAATAAACTGTATTTGTAATAGTTAGATGTGCATTTGCAGAATTATGGTTTCTTATAAAAGGAAGAAATGTGACTTTTTACTTTTACAATTTAAATAAATGAATATTATTTTCTAAATGAAGATACTACAAGCCTGAAATCATAATGTATTTTTGTGTTCAACATTTGTCTTAACTTCTTATTTTTTATTTTATGTTTTAAAGCAAGTAACAATTAAAATACAAAATTTACCTATGTTTGAATATGAATACATACTTTTACTCAACATCTTTAAAATATTGAGAGTGATGAAAAATATTATTTTGGTTTCTGTACTTAGCACCAAGCATCAGGGCATTTAAGAAAATTGACAAGAAAATTTCTAATTTTAAGATCTAAAAAAGACTGTGAATAAAAACATTATTATTTTGGGAAAGATAGAATTGTATTAAAGTGATGCTAAAATTTTTTCAAATCATGCAATTGGTATATTTTTATGCCTCTGTTAAAAAAATTAGTGATATTTACCTTCCATTAAGGCAAACATCCATTCATTTATTCAACAAATATTTTTCAAGGGCCTTCTTCATGCCAGGCACTGTTCTGGGTACTTAGAGTGTACCAGTGAATGAAAGAAACAAATAAATCACTACTCCGAAGAAGGCTCTGTATTGTGGGGGTCGCAGGAGACAAAGCATAAACATCTAATGTTATAAGTAAGACTAGAAGGTGGTAACAGCCATGGAAAAGAAAATAGAGCAGGATGGAGGGTATTGAGAGTTGAGGGGCAGGGACAGGTTGTCATTTTAAATTGAATAGTGTGGGTGGGTTTCACCAAGTTGGCTCAGGCAAAGATGTATGAAGAAGATGAGGGTGTAAGCCATATGGATATCTGCCAGAAGAGTGATGGTAGGGGAAGTGCCAGGACAGAGGCCGTATGGTGGAAGCGTGCCTAGTATCTCCAGGAGTAGCCACTGTGGAGGCCCCTGGGGCTGGAGGGCAGTGAGCAGGGGAAGAGAAGGAGGTGAGCGAGGCTGAGAAGAGTTGCGTCAGCTCACTTTGTAACTTGTAGTGCCTGGGAAGGCCTTGACTTTTACTCAGAGGGCATGGAAATTCATTGGAAGCTTCTGAGTAGAGGAGAGACTTGATTTTGGTGAATTTAATTGTTTTTTGTGTTCTTTAGTACACATTCTATAAGGGTGTAAATTTAAATGTTTTTTAAAATTAACATTTATAACAGTGCTGTAAATAATTGCTACAGTGTAGCCTACTGGCCATGTATGGAATTGCCACGTGACTTGATAGGGTTCTGAAGTGTAAGTTATATTGGCTTTGCATGTGCCTTGTTTTCAGAATCCAAAAAGTTTAACTTTGGAGAATTAAGATTTATTTAAAATATAATCACCTTAATTTGTAGATGTGGAAACTAACTTGCCTAAGACTACTCAGCTGGTTTTGCTAGAGCTAGGATGAGGGTTTTGGTTTCCTGACTATAAATGAGAAGGAAAAGCAAGAACCGAAAACAACCTACTATGATCAGATTTGTACACAGTGCTTTACTTATTTTGTTCTAGTCCAGGCCATTTTCCCCACTGAAATGACATTGCTGCATCGTTTACACATCTCTGCCCAGGTGTGAGGATATCATTGCTTTTACTACTGAATCTTTCCTGTTAATTACTATATAAAAATCAATCCTTTTTTTCTGCCTCAGGACCAATTTTTAAATATTCTTTTTTTACGTGCATCTTGATAGATACTTATAATCCATTCCTGCCCTATGGTTTTTCCGTATCCTGCAGCAGACGTTGGCAAATTATGACCAAATCTGCCCTATGGCCTGTTTTTAATATAATGATTCAATAAGGGTTTTTGCATTTTTACATGTTTGGGGGAAAAAAGAAAAAAAAAAGAATATTTCATGACATGAAAATTCAGTGTCCATAAATGAAACTTCGTTGGCACATGGCCATGCTCCTTTCTTTACCTACTGTCTCTGGTGCTCTTGTGCTACCATGGCAGAGTTGAGTAGTTGTGACAGAGAGCAAATGGCCCATAAAGCCTTCAATATTTTCTATCAGGTGCTTTAAGAAAAAGGTCATTGACCTCTGTCCCAGAGCAGTGCTTTTCAAACTTTCTTGTGCATGCAATTGCCAGGAGGGCTTGTGAAAACCCATGTTCCTAGGCATCACTCCCAGCGGTTCTCATCCCATCAGTATAGGGTGGGGCCTGAGACTCTGCATTCTACTCCCAGGTGATCCAGATCTGGCCAGGCTGCAGACTGGTCACACTTTAGTAGCTTTGCCCTAAAGTGGTCCTTCTGGAACTTATTATCTATTTTGGAGGAGGGAGGTGAGGGGGTTGTCTTTGAGTGAAACTTGAAACAGCCTAGTCCAAGCAGTAGACCTAATCCAAGCATATTGAATCTTAGAAATTTATGCAGACTATGTCTTGTACTCTCAACAGATATCTGAGTGTATTTTCATATAAAAATATCCATTCCTCCTTTCTACTCTGTCCTTTCTACATAAAATCTTCTATATTTATGACCTAGATGCCTTTATAGAAACTTCCTAATTGTCTTATATAAATGACTATGCTAGACTGAATCACTTTAATGTTATTTTACATTTAATTTTTCTGAATTATCTCATACTTCTTGGACTAGTCAGGGTTTCTCTTGTCTTTTTTTATTTATTTATTTTTTTTTGGTGAGGAAGATTGGTCCTGAGCTAACATCTGTTGCCAATCTTCCTTTTGGCTTGAGGAAGATTGGCCTTGAGCTAACATCTGTGTCCAGTCTTTTCTCTACTTTGTATGTGGGTCGCCACCACAGCATGGCTTGATGAGTGGTGTAGGTCCACTCCCGGGCCACTGAAGTAGAGCATGCTGAATTTAACCACTACACTACCTGGCTAGCCCTCTTTGTCTTTTTAAACAGTAACTACAACCTGGTACTATAAAGATTTTATTAAATTATTTTAAGTTTGAAGAATAATAGTTCAAAAATACTCATATGGTGACACACATGGTTTATTGCATAGTTTGTGTCTCAAATGCAAACTAATCATATGTAACTTGTGGAAGAAAATCCAATATTAATAACTAAAGGATTTCCATATAGTATAATGAAATCACATATGCAATTATGTACATGTTTATATAGGATATTATATATTTCCTGTTTCATGCTATAATTCTGCACAAATATTTTTTTTAATGACTCTGACTTTGTTCCCAAAGGTCTATGATTTGTTTTTGAGTTGGTCAACCCTCTGTCATTTATTCATATTTGCAAAATTATAATAATTTCTGCCCTCATAAATTATTTAATAAAACTTAATTGAGTTTAGGATAAAGCAGAGGCAGGATATATATTATACAAATATTATGTAAACTCTACACTTAGTGTGTCTTAAGCCATCATAATAGATGAGCAAAAATTGGGGTCCTAGCCAATGTGATACTTAGTTAAATCTTGAAATTTTGTTGGTTACTGCAGGTATATTTCAGATTATTTTCAAATATACTCTCTGTCTACCAAAACAAGAGAGATGGAATGTAATAAACTTTATCTCTTGCCCCAAAACTTTAATTTAATAAATTGACTTAAAACCCAGTATGCAAAATGCAGGGAGGTATTTGCAAATATACACTAGTTATAGACAGAAACAAGAGTCTGTGAAACCAATCGGGACCCCAAAGTAGACCAGCTTGGTAATTCAGGTGACAGAAGAGAAATAGACATCAAACAGCGCTTCTACTTCAGGGTGCCCTGGAGAAAGTAAAAAGGAGAGGGATTTCTTTACACATAATACCAAGAGAAGTGGGGAGAAAATGGTGTCTTGAGGGAAGGCTGTCATTTAATCCGTATTGGACACCCTTGAAAGAATGTTAGAACCAGGGTTAAGAATAATAAAATGCTCTGTTCATGTAGTATGCACAGCAGACATTTATTGATTGACTCTTTGTAATAATATTTGTTTACATATACTTAAATTTAGTAAAATACACTAAAATTACAAAGTAAATTTAAAGAGTATACTTAGTATACTAATGTGGCAAATAGGAAGATTTTTAATTGTCCTTGTGGAAAAGATGTAATATGGTAGAGACTGGGAAACACCTAAAAGCAAAGATTAAAATAATAATAATAATCCACACCTACTAATACAAAGGCGCCATCACTGGGGTATCAGGTAGGCTTTCTCAGATCCTGTAGGTTGCATAATTGTCTGCTTGAGTCCATCTGATCACAATGCATTGGCAGGGAACTGGGTCTACCTTCTGTTTGTGCATTTCCCCTGTGCTTTTTGCACATGAGTTACCTGTGCTAGGCAGTCACAAAAAGATTGCTGAAATGAATTAAATTCTACTTTAGTCACTGGGGTACCTCCTCTTTCCTCAGATAGTTTAATTATTATTGTTATTTAATTTTAGTAGACCCAACACCTTGTAACTCAGATCATTGCTGGAAAAGTATTTTGATCTGGTTTATTGCTATGGGAAAGGTCTGAGTTTTGCTTTCTCTAAAATGTTATTAGGCACTTGACTTCTGTCATGAGATAGGCTGGTAAATGATGTTTGGGATTTCTGGTATGGTTTCAGAAATCCTAGCCAAGTGAAACGAAGTTAAGATCTGTGAAGGTCTGGAATTCAGAATCATTGTTGTAACAACAGCTATCTCTACTTACTCTATACTGATATTTTTACTTGCAATATCTACTTTCACTTTCACAGCAACTGAATGAAGTGAAGTATTATGCCCAATTTATAAAGAAGGAAACTAAAGACTTGGTGAAATTTACTTAACCAGGGTCACAAAGCTAGTAAATGTAAGTTGTTCATTGAACCCCAAACTCTGTCACTCCAATGGCTATTCTTTGACCAGCAAGATATTTTTGTTTCTTTAACAAAGGTTTTTGGAATTCCTTCTGCCAGATAGACTTTTTTTTTAGGTGTTGGGATAAAAATATGGATTACTCACTGGTATTGTCCTAGAGTAGCTTCCTGTCTTGTGGAGGATACAAAGAAGTCAACAAATAATTACATTAAAAACTTCAAGTGCTATGATACTTGTGTGTCAGTGTCCTGGAGAGCACAGAGGGGGATTGCCTATTGCCTGAGGTTGGCAAAAGAAGAGTTCACAGGGCAGGTGCACTCTGTCCTGAGTGGACCATTGCGTTCCGTCTTTGGGTAAAAGGGGAAGTTCATGACAGATAGAGAATATAACACATGTGAATGTAGAGGTGTGAAAGAGATGTTTGGGAATTGTATTTCTTTGTGTCTGGAGCCTGGGAAAAATAAATGTAAAAGACTATTTCATACAGAAGTCAGTGTTTCAAAAGGGAAAGATGTATTAAGTTCTCACTTATACACATGCTAAATTTAGTTTTGATAAAATTGCAATTAGAATATCAGCAGGAATGTCATTTAATATGTTTAAAAAATATCTGGTCTTCATCTAAACCAGTAGTTTTCGAAGTCTTTTAAAAAAATGCATTTGGGGGCCGGCCTGGTGATGCAGTGGTTAAGTTCTCACGCTCTGCTTCGCTGGCCTGGGGTTCCCGGGTTTGGATCCTGGGTGCGGACATATGCACCGCTCATCAAGCCATGCTGTGGCGGCGTCCCATATAAAGTAGAGGAAGATGGGCATGGATGTTAGCCCAGGGCCAGTCTTCCTCAGCAAAAAAAGAGGAGGATTGGCAGATGTTAGCTCAGGGCCAATCTTCCTCACACACACACGAAAAATCATATTAAAAGATTTATGTTTAAAATATATGGCTTAATTACATGAGGAATGTATGGATTATAATCATGAAGTCAACAACATGGAATTGTCTAAAACTTATTCGTGTATGTGTTCATAAGATAATTCACAAGAAAAATAAAACAAATATTAGTGTATTTCTAATGTAGTGTACATTAGTGTATTTCTTTGTGTATTCTCAATTACTTTTTGCAAGTCCATAAAATATACAGTAAGCTTTCTTATGGACATCTGACCAAATAATTTATTTAATTCAAATTTTTTTTTTAGTATTTTATTAGTAGCCAATGATATCTTCTGCAAAGAATGCCATAGAGATCTTTTCCTTTTTAACAGTGGTATGTTTTATTTCTCTTTCATGCTCTATTTTGCATTGGCAAGAACTTCTAAAACCATAGATTTTTTCCCCAAGTAGTCAAAGGAGTTAAAAGTTCTGGTGAGAGAACTTCACCCTTTATCTACAACAAGAATGATTAAAAAAATGCCTACTAGAACCAAGCTGATAGCACAAATGTGTGAACTGGGTCAATTGTAAGAAAATAAAAAAATGACAAAACCAGAGAACTAAAGAATATTCTTTTAAAACACTATATTAGTAAAACACAACACATTTGCAAGCTTAATTCAGGTAAAGGACTGCTGACAGGCGATCCCAACTGGGAAAGGGTCTAATACTCCTTAAGAGATTGCTAATTGTAACCAGAGCTGCATTAGAAATATCAGTATGCTGTAAGAGCTACATTAAATGCTGGATGTCAGTGGGTATTGATGGGAAAACAACATGACCCCATGGAAAAAGTCCGAATTCAAATTATATAGCTCAGCCCCTTCCTAGCATTGTGGGCTTGAACACATTACTTACTGTCTTAGGTTTCTATTGCTGCCATAACAGATCACCACAAATTTAGTGGCTTAAAACTACCAAGTTCATGATCGTATCCTTCTGTAGGTCAGAAGTCTCACACGGTCTCACTAACCTAAAATCTAGGTGTGTTCAAGGGTGTTTTTATTTCTGGAGGCTCTAGGGGGGAGTGTTTCCTTGCTTTCTCCAGCTTTAAGAGGCTACCTGCCCACATTCTTTAGCTCATGGCCCATTCCATCTTCAAAACCAGCAACAGCAGGTTGAGCCCTGCCCACGTTGCATCCCCCTGAGCTCTTCTGTAGTTACACTCCTCTGATTCTTATCTCCCTCTTCCATTTTTAAGGACTCTTCATGATTGCTAGAGTACTCTTGGGCCCATGGGGCCCATGGGCTCACCCGGGTAATACAGGGTACTCTCCCCATCTCAAGGTTAGCTGATGAGCAACCTTAATTTCCTTTGCCGTGTCACAGCATATTCACAGGTTCCAGGGATTAGTATGTAGATGTTTTCTCAAGGCTGTTTTCTGCCTACTACACTTATCTTTTTCTTTTATTTTTTTGGTGAGGAAGATTGACCCTGGGCTAACATCCATGCCCATCTTCCTCTGCTTTATATGGGTCGCTGCCACAGCATGGCTTGATGAGCGGTGTGTAGGTCCGCGCCTGGGATCCGAACCTGCGAACCCCGGGCTGCCGAAGTGGAGCGTGCGAACTTAACCACTACATCGCTGGGCCAGCCCCATACGCTTATCTTTTATTTTCAGTTTCCCGTTTTGTAAAACAAGACTGTTGTGAAGATTAACAACAAAAAAATTAAAGTGTCTTAGGTGCCTTGTCTAATGCCGGGTGTATAGTAGGAATTCACTAAGTGGTATCTGCTGTTATTTCTTGTTTCCTGCATTGCATTTCCTCATACACTCTCACTTTGCTGTCTTATTGTGCTCTGTATTTCTAAAATCAATCTTCAGATGTTTTCTCTGGTGATTAGGAGTTTCGGATGTGTTGCTTTTATACCAATAAGCATACAGGAGGGCTTAAGTAAGTGAGAAATTTTGAGAGCTTAAAAAATTAAATTGCTTATGTGTAGAATCCTTTAAAGCATTTTCTAATTTGCTGTCCTACAGCCTAATGCTCCTTTTCCACTAAACTCTACACCAATGTTCTCAAACTTGAGCAGGCATCAGAATCCATGGATTGCTTGGTAAACTCAGACTACTGGGCCCGATCCCCAGGGTTTCTGACTCATTAGGAAGGACCCAAGCATTTGCATTTCTAACAAAGTCCTAACAAATTGAGTTCTGTTGGTTTGGGACCACACTTTGAGAACGACTGCTCTAGAAATAACCATGAAGAAAATGGGGATAATTTGGCTTTCTTCCCATGTGCAGTTAAGTGAATCTCTGTGGGGTTTTTTTTGTTTGTTTGTTTTTTGTTTTGGCTGCTAGCTTCCCAAATACTGAAAAAGTCGGGGTGGTGGTGGAAAGTGTTAATTTTTGGTGGAAATGCAGAGCATGTTTCTTTATCCTAGAATGCAAATCTGTTCTCTAAAACATTGTTATTTGAAGTGAAGCAAATTTTAACCATAGAGTAGATATCAAAACTTTTGCCTTTCTAGCCAAGGAAGAGTATCTGACCAGGATTCATATGGATATTTTGGTTATTCCTCATCTTTTTTTTTGGTCAGCTTAGCTGGCTGTTTTTCAGTTGTGGAAATCATAAAACTGAATGGTTCTCCATCTGAGTGTGTTACTGCTTCACAAATCAAGTGTCTTTTAATAACACTGTCTTGAAGTTACTAAACATAGTGCTATTATGCATGACATTTATGCATGAAAAATAAAATGTTGGATTAATAATGTTGTTTGACACATCCTTGAAATTGTCCTTGAGTTATAGTACTATAAAATACCTAACAATTTGTGCCATGTTTAAACTCAGATTTACTTTGATATAGAACCCTAGAATAAGTTTCCAAAACTTATTTCATCTCCATAAAGTATATTAAGGTGATGCAGGTCGAATTTTCTGTATTTATCTATGGTAAGAGACTGAGATTTTAAAGAGAGGAAAGAGACCTCAGAGAAGTCTCATTAAAATTTTCAAGTATGTTGTTAAAAAAAGTATAGCTCTACTGAATCAATTGCTCTTTTTTAAAAACATGATTTTTAAAGAAATTTAATGTCATTGCATTGATTGGACAATAATAGAGAATCAAATACATTGTTGAAGTATTTTGAACTTTTGGGTGATTTAAACCATTTAAGTCGGACATTCTATCTTAATACTTTTGAACTCAGGCTGGATTTGGATTTTATAAATTTGATTTTTGGCTCATTTCCTGGAAGAGTATCACTTAAAATAATGAATTAATGTCTGTTAATTCATCACTAATGAGTTGTGTTTGGTGTAATATTAATGTGGATTGAAATATCCTAGTGAGACAATATAATTGTACATTTCTGTACCTTAAAATAGACACAACTCTCAGAACTCTGATATGAACAAGAATCTCTAGAATTTAGAGTCTACACCAGTGGTTTGTAAATGTTAGAGTACCTAGGAATCACTTGGTTTGCTTCTTAAAAATGCAGGTTTGAGGTGTCCTACCACTCAGAGATAATGACTCACTAGATCTTTAGTATAAACTAGAAATGTTCTTTATAGCATTTATTTTAGGTGGTTCTGATGCAAATGATTCAGGGATCCCACTTTGAGAAGCCTTGCTATAGGTTATAGTGATGATGGGCATAGATTTGATGGGAGAAAGAACAGGTCACTGAAGATGAGATTCAGATGGGAAATGGATAAAGGCCAACATATTGATAGTAAGAAAGAAGAAAGGTCAGGAGCCCGACCTAGGAGGGGCACGTGTGCATGTGCGTGTGTGTGTGTGTGTGTGTGTGTGTGTGTGTGTGTGTGTGAGTGTGGAGAGAGAAGGGATGAGGAAGGCCAAAGAATGAGTCTTGATTAACATCCATATTTCTGAAATAAATTGAATAAAAAGAACCCAAACATGAGAACAGCCAATGAGTATACAGAGAACAAGAAACTTTCAGTGTTGTGCAAGCCAAGTTAGTTCGGTGTGAAGAAGCAAGCTATCACAGAGTCCTATACCTGAAGAATACCTTTACATTTAATAATTAGACAGTCTGCTTCCATGAGAAAGGTTCTGGTAGAGTGTTGGGTGAAGAAGCCATATCTCAGTGGGTTGATAAATTAGTTGGAGATTATAAAATATAGAAAGTAAGTAGAGAGTAGAAATTTGGATGAGAAGAGTATGAACAGTAGCCACAGGATAATCATGATCAAACGAAGACTTAAAAATCAAAGGATCTGCTTGAGCATATTTATAAAAGGGTGATAGAAAGGAACAAAGAGAAAGGAAATGTTAAAGATACAGAAGAAATTGAGGACAGATGGAATGAGATCCAGGAAAGCAAGTGGTCAAAGGGCTAGTGTTGGCCATGAAAAGGTGAGATCAGTTCATCTTCCGGGAATGATGGAAGGGAGCAACAATAGTGAGGATACACAGAAATTTATAGCTTGGTGGCAAGAAGTTAAAGGAAATGATGTCTGATTTCTTTGATTTTTCTTGATAAAGTTTGAGAGTAGAGGCTTTACTGTGTATATGAGGTTGAAAAACAGAGGGTGCAATGGAATAAAGGTTATAGGTAAGAGAGGAATTTAGATGATCAACTGTGGGGTTTAATCCTTTGTTTAAAGGATTGGAAGTCTCTCAGTTATCATCCTTGGGAGAAACTCTGCTGTTGCTCATGAAGGATTAACTGCTGCGGGAGTTGCTCTTCTGAGCAAGAGTTTTCAGACCTTGGACATCAGGCAGCACAGTACTATAATCCCTGATAGAAGAATAACAAATGAGGTGACCCCTAAGATAGTCCAAGCTGACAGGCTGGTGGTGGTATCCAGGCCTGGCACAGGGAAGGGAACCTAAACAGAATCCAGCACTTTCAGTGAGGGGGGAGATTGACATCAGAGTTTGGGAGGCTGAGGCAGTGAGAATTTGTGGGATAGAGAAGTGGAGAGAAAGATGCACAGAAAGAGTTCTGGAGACTTGCAGAGGGGCCCTTCAAATTGGCACATACATGCGTGAAACTCTAAGAGGCAGGGTAAAGAACTACTGGAAAACAGCAGGACAAATAATTCTCAGAATTCACCCAGAGCTGAGACTAGTTTTCACTCCCACCAGCCAGGGTGGAGTGCCTTCATTATACACAGAGCACTGGATAGTCTTCAGAATGGTATTGCCTTATTAAAGGGAGTAAATTGGCCTTATTGTAAAGGTTGCTCTGGATGCACCATAACAAAGCTTAAAACTAACTCTTCTGAGGATCATATTGCTTCACACATAATAGTCTGCTGAAGAAAGCTCAATATTCTTTAAGAGGATATAACAAAATCCAGCACCACACAACATAAAATCCACGATGTTTAGCATTCAATAAAAAATTACCTCGTGTGCAAAGAAGCAGGAAAATATGAACTGTAACTAGTAGTGGGAAACAATAATCAATAGAAACATACCCAGGAAGGATAGAGATGATGAAATTTGCAAACAAAGATGTTAAACAGCTATTATATGCTTATGTGCCATATGTTCAAAAGACAGGAAAATATGAGCATGATAAAGAGAGAAAAGGAAGATAGAAAGACGAACCAAATGGAAGTTTTAGGGATATTTCTATTGTTATGAAGTCGTAGCAATAGAAACTATCAAAAATGAAACACAAAGAGAAAAAAATGTGAAAAGAGAGTCTCAGTGAGCTGTGAGCTGGTATCAAGTAGTTTAACATGTGCAGTGGGGTCCCACAAGACAAGAGAGGGAGAAAAGAAAAATATTTGGAAAATGATGGTCAGATATTTGCCAAATTTGATGAAAACTATAACCCACAGGTCCAAGAGCACAGTGAATTTCAGGCAGATTAAATATAAAGAAAAACATACCAAGATGCATCATAATAAAGTAGCTGAATACCAAAGCTAAAGAGAACATTTTAAGAGCAGTCAGAGAAAATAAGGCATAGCCCCCACTCTCTGCTGTGGGGAGGGGAAGTGCACAACAGAGGCTGGGGGGAGCCCAATATTCTCCCTGCGGTGGGTTGAAACAACCAGCAGCATTCGGAGGTAGATGACTCTGAGTCCCACACAGAGGGGAATTTAACAATGGCAGGGGTCTTCCAGAGGGCATGTGGAACCAGGTTTTTTTTTGGGGGGGGGAGGGAAGGGAGCCATTGAGATGTAGCAGAACTGTGAAAACTAAGAGGGATCCTCTGGTGCCTGAGGATGACCAGGATTATAGTGAATGGTCTCAACGTTCCTAACTTTGTTTTATGACATTTTGATGTTAGAACTGGCTGAGATTCTCAGACAGTGACCGATTCTGGCCTCAGGACAGCGATGTGATTTGCAACAGCATTTGCACAGGGATGGCAAAAATCAGTTTTTAACTGTTTTTGTGAAATTTTGATAGGGAAAAGAGAACTATATCTGCCTCCTTCTGTTGCGTGTGCGTAGAGAGTATTGCTATGCAGACTCAGAAAGAAGGACTACATTTTTTCAACTTTACATTCTCATTGCGTAGCACAATGCCTGACCCATAACTTAGGACTTAATAAGATATTTAATGAACTTTTCCATGCTCTCTCTTAATTGGTGGCAATTCTTTAATACCAGAAACAAATTAAGATTTAAAAAAATTCATAACAAACCCTACATACTTACAAGCCAAGCACTGTAACAATAGCCTGAAGTTCTGTTAAATAATTGTATGGTAGAGCCTTATGGAAGTATTATTTGCAGTCTACTTTCCTCAGCTTTAAAGGGAAGATGATGCTTCTGACCTTCTTTGTATGTATTATGAACAATAATTATAAAACGTCGTGTCTTTTAGAAAATGTTCTGTAAATGCAACTTTTCTATAAATATCATGCAGATTTTTTAAAGTAGGTCGTTGTATTTTTGTCTTTCCAAACTCTAGTGAAATTGAGAATAACCCTTAGAAATTTTGTCGAAAAGTAGAAACATTCGTTGTTGCATTTGACGCCATTCATTGAGTGAGCATTTTAAGCAGGGACCACATGAGGCCCAGAGTTGTCAGAGGCAGAGTTCCTGTCCTGTCAGAACAAACACATGGGTCAGGGTGTAGAGACACATCGAGATTGAAGAGTGTCATGTGATTAGCGCAGGATGTGCGATCTGTCTGTGAAGCGGGAGGGAGGCTGAGTGTGGAGCTGGGCATCTAATCACCAGGATGTGGAAAAGATTTGAAGGAAGAGGAGGCATTTGAATGGTTAGGATTTACTCTTAGGAACAAGGAGTGGCATTTGAAAAGGCGTTTTGGGCGTTGAGAGATGGGCTTTTTCAGTGAATAGGAGACGTCCAAACTACACAGAATTTAGGATTGGTTTTGGAGTGAAGAGTGAGGACATAAAAGGCTGAATGGGGCCAGATTGTGAAGAGCTGTGAATGCCAGGCTGACAAGTTTGAGTTGTATACAATAACAGTAGAGAGGACCACTGTGAAGGTTTACCTGTAATGAATATCTTCAGGCCTAGCTTTAGGGAAATTTAATTTTGGGCCATATCCAGGCCACAAGGAACTTCATGGAGTCAGATGGACTCGTTAGTGGGCCGTTGTAATACAATAGGCCATTGTATATGCTAATGGCCAAAAAAGTGAAATGCTCTGTGAAAGAGAAGAGAAGGATGGGTATCAGAGATGTTGTTAGGCGTTGTTGATACTATACAACGAAACGAGTGAATCCTTGGATGAGTTGCTACTTTTTTGCTTCGTTCAGTTTAATTATTTCTATAGCTAGTCTATTTTCTTAATAAATGCTATTGATTTTATTTTTAGTGTAAATATGTGTTTTGCTTCTATTTAGATTGTGTTTCAGTCCATATTCCTGTGTCTGATAATGCTCGTTTAGGAATGATTGATTATGGAGTGAAAATTATTTAACATACCAGGCAATGTTTACAAATTTACAATAATAAAGTAATGATTTGCATACAGAACTACCTGCTTTTTAAAATGGTCCCCTCTGCCATAAAAGCAGTATTACTAATATGAGAAGGAAGAACTATCTTATTTGTGGCTTCATAACTGTGAAACTCTTCTCATAAATGAAAAATACGCTAATTGTATTTTTAGCTCTCCTAAAAATTTTACTCCTAGGTTAATAGATATTTCTGACTCCTGTTTGTTGACTGGATTGGGCTCTATGCAGAATGTCTCCTTTTAGGTTCCCTGTCAGCCTTTGTCATTTTCTAGGTTGATTGGGGCACCCGTGGAGGAAATGGTCTGTGAAGGACGTTTGCACACTCAGGGCTCTGTGGTCAGGGCAGGTAGGGAGTAAGCCGAGTCAGGCAAGCTGGGTTCTGGCTACACTTGCCCTCCAGGAGGAATCAGGGCACTTTGTGAGGGAAAGTCTGGCCTGTTTTAACCTCTTGTGATGGGCTGGCTTGTTGCGATGCCCATGTAGGAAGCCTCAGCCTTTGTTACATTTCTGAGACTAATATACCCGTATTTCTTATATTTAGTCTCTCCTCCAATCTCTTTCAGCAATTTGGTCCCACTGCCATTTCTTTTTTACGCTCATACCTATATTATTGCTTCTTTTTCCTCTCTTATGTAATAAACACGTGGTGTTTGTAAGGTGTGTTTGGAAAAGAATTCATAGTGCTTTCTGGAGGTATCTACTAATTAATCTTTACAGAATCCCTATGAGGCAGAAAGGCTTGATCGAGTGTTCAGCACACAATTCTCTAGACCATGCTGTCTCTCTATTATGATAGAGGATTGTTATTATGTTAAAATGTTTATACACGGAGTACATAAATTTGTGGAGATTGATGTAAACTGAATCCCTTGGCAAAAATATGAACATGCCAGTAGCATAAAATTGCAATTGTAAAGTATGCTTTATCAACTTCTGGTGTTTAAAGAATTATTCCACGTTAAACTTCTGTTGGAGAGATTGTTTCCTTTATCTTGCCTCTTGGGGAGCATTGAGGGGCAGCGAGCTAATAATGAACAGGGATTCCAGCAAATGATAAACTTAGATTCATGGTAGCATTATTTAAAAGTTACAGCAAGCTCCTCTGGCATGTGTGTGACTCATTTACATGTATATAATAGCTTAACTGACTTGTAATGTTGACATACTGGTAACATATATTGAAACTGAGGTAGATGTTTTATGCTTTTACAGAGTTTGATGTGGCCCATCTGGATTACCCTTTCTTCAGAACAAAACACCCTAAAGACTTTTCCCCTTAAGGAGAGAGGCTCCACTATGTTTCTTAATTGAAAGTAATATATAGTCCTAAAGTGCCTTAGTGTTTCCCGCTCTGTATCACATGGATTCACTGGGAAAATAGCAAATAAGCGGGGGGGTGGAGAGGGAATGCCGGAGAGGGAGGCCTTCCCTCTGGCTTCCCTATCGTGTTTGCCTTTTTCTCCTCCCTGTTCTTTTTCTTCCAGCTACTGAATAATTAGGAAAGTACTGTTCTTGAATTCCCATTCCGTCTAAACACGCAAAGATAGCAGATCAATTCTGGTAGGGATTCTTGGGTGTATCAGAGAAACTTGGGGGTTATAAGAAAGTTGAGTTCGTGTGTGAGTATATGGCGCTGCTCTGCACCTCTCTGTCCTCTGTTAGGATTACCTCAGAAAGGGGTGTTGGGTGGGTTTGCAATCGGTGGGATGATAGTGCAGGGAAATGGAGTTATAATTTGTAGGCACATGGGCTCCAGGTTGATGGGAGGTGTTCTCTTATCACTGAGGTAAAGGACTGATGGGAAATAGGATTCCAGCATTATGTAAGTCCCTGATTCTGGACTACTCAGGTGCCAGGCATAGGGGAGTTCCAGGAGGTTTGGGTTTTTTTTGCTAAGGAAGATTTGCCCTGAGCTAAGATCTATGCCAGTCTTTTCTGTTTTGTATGTGGGTCACTGCCACAGCATGGCTGACGACAAGTGGTGTAGGTCCGCGTTCAGGATCCAAACGCATGAATCTGGGCCACCGAAGCAGAGCGCACCAAACCCAACCACTAAGCCACAGGGTTGGCTCCCTCCTGGAGATTTTTATGGGTGATCAAAATGGGATGATACAATTATGATAAAATTAAGGGAAAACTAATTTATTATCAATTTAGCCTCAGAGAGCCTTCCTGTTGGGCTCCTGAACTCCCTTTCACATGCATTTGGAGGGAATTTTTTTTTGGAGGGGAGGGGTTATATTCTTTATTAAATATGCCTAAGATACAGATTATTTCTGAATATACGGAAGACTAAAGATTGTTTTCTTTGTCGTTAGGCCCTGATGACCAGTCTTCACCTCCTGCCTTTGCTTTGTTTGCAGAAGTCCCGTCTGGACATGCCCTGATCTCTTCTCACCCCCTCAGTGACCTTGGCTTTGCAGGGCCATATGATCCCTGACCAGCTAGGCAGGGGTTCACAGAGCAGATCATGTTAGTGGGGTCAGCGTGATGTCAAACTGTCTTTCTGTATTGTTGAGGGAAATAATTGCTGCTTTTGTGTGGTAATGTGGCCGAGTGTTTGCAAGTAGAGATTTCTTTTACCTCTTCAAGCGTCAAAATAGGAAATCACTATCACCTGGATTTTTTCCCCAAGAAGTTTGATTTGCTTAAGTAGCAAAATATTTTTCCGGGAAGAATTATTCAAGTAGTGTGCTACAGAAAGTATGGAAAATAGATTTTAAAATTATTGTAAGCCCCAAACATCTAACATAACTATAATTAATATATTAGCATTTTCTGGATTTTTCTAAGTGTTTTTCACGTAGTTGTAATCATAGTATAAGTAAACTATCCTATCCTGTTTAAATGTTTAAATATTTTAATATATTAATATTTTTCCACCTCATTTTGGCATTTTTTTGTGATCGTAATTTTCAAACTGGAAAACATGCTTGAGAAAATGTTATAGTTGACTTAATTGTTCTATTGATTCCAATTTTCTCTTAAATTTTACATATATATTTTTTATTTTACCCTATATTATTTCCTTAGACCTTAATTCCCAAAAGACGGCATTTGAACTCAGAAAGGGTGGCTCATAAAATATGTTTGTTAAATTGCTTTCTAAGATTATGGTGCCACCACAAGTTATCTTTTAAACTTCTGTTTTATTAGGTAATATTAATTTCTTCTTTGGTAAAATTTCCTGATGGGATATTTGCAAAGAGGAGAAAGATAGTGATAATTTTTTTGTGTGTGTGCATGAGAGAGGAAGATTAGCCCTGAGCTAACCAGATCCTCCTCTTTTTACTGAGGAAGATTGGCCCTGAGCTAACATCTGTGCCCATCTTCCTCTACTTTATGTGGGACGCCGCCACAGCATGGCTTGACAAACTGTGCGCTGGTCTGCGCCCAGGATCTGAAGCTGGGAACCCCAGGCTGCCAAAGCAGAGCATGCAAAGTTAACAGCTACGCCACCAGGCTGGCCCCCAAGATAGTGATAATTTTATGGCCACTAAGGTCATATGGAAACAGTGTTGTAAAATATTTTCACTAACCCTAAGAAGCTACTGTGTATACATCACTGTGCTGGGTGCCAGGCCCCCAGGGCTGAGTCTGCAGAGCCCTGCCCCTGACTCTGCAAGCCCAGAGGAGACACTGGCCAGAAGAGACTGATTTAAGAGATGGAGATGAGGTTAATCTTTTTTAAACCTTGATATTTGTCTTAGGAACATGATTTTTAAAAAGTTATTACTATTAGTAAAGGAAAACATCAAAAGCTTCTCTGTCTCTCTTTCTCTGGGTCTCTTCTAGTAAGTCAATAATTAACAAAGCCTTTACTGCCTGATCTTGGGCTTTTCCAGTTTCCTGGTAACTGTTATTTACTAATATGCTGGCAGTGAAATGCTGGGAAATGGCTTGGGATGGAATGTGAGAAGTGGTTAATAGTAAAGGCTTTTATCTATGAATTCTTTCCTCCACCCACCAACTAAAATTTGGGAGGGAAACATGTAGCAGAAATGATATATAGCTATTCTTGTCAAAATTGAAATAAATAATATTTTAATAATCATTTTGGAGATGCATTTTTGCATTCCTTTTTATGCCTAACTATTTGAATGTTTCAAAAGAAACTTGGTGAAAGTACTTTCTTCCAATGGTTTCAATTAAAAAGGGGAAAAAAACCCAAATAGCTTTTGGGTTTACCATTACGGTGTATATTTACTTGGCTTCCAATTCCACTGATCGCTATCGAAATGGCTGTGGCTGTAACAGATGTACCTGATAAGCAATTCTGTAGTCAGCTAAGGAAAGCCATTCATTGGAGAGTGAGTCCATTTACTTTGTGTTTTTAATTCAAGTGTCTAATGCTGGGGTGCCTGTAGCTTTCCCATTTTCTCAAACATTACAAATCAATTCTTTTTTTTCCCCCTTAATCTAGGGTCTGATTTATATTAAATTTTTTGTCATTGTTGTTAATTAGAATCAGGCTGTAACACATTCAAAGAAAAGACCTAAGCTCTAAGCAATTTTTCGGCATCTTTTAAAAATATGCACTCGGTTGAAATTTGGAATTGTTCCCCCAGGGATTCATATGATTCTCAGCTCTAAATTCTGTTATATTCAACTTATAATGGCTCACACTGTGAGCCACTTTCAGTCTAAAGAAGTGCTTAGGCCAAGTCTAAGCGTGATTAATGACTGAGTGGGAAAGGTAAACACAGCACTTGGAGGACTGAAGGCCAGAACAAACCAGCCTGATTCTACTCTCATCCCTGGCCTCTTGGCCTAGAACCCCTTCCTGGATTATTCTTGTGACTGATTAGAGGTCTCCACTCTTTTTCATGTGTGGCTGTGTTGGAGTGTAACAAGAGCACTGACCTGAGAAATCAGGAGGTTTGTGTTTGAACCAAGGATCGTACATTGTTCCTAATACATTTTATCTTGTTAAATGTGTCTCATTATCACAGCCTGTGAAGAATTTTGTTTTATCCTAATTTTCTCAGCCACTGCATTAGATATTCTTTTCACTCTTGTGTGTGTTTATAAATGTTAGCTAGTTATGTTCTCTTTCAAGTGTTTGATAATAGTAATAAATAGACTAAGGGTGCAGACCCCGCCCTGTGGCCTTGTGCCGCAGGCTTCCTTCTGGTTGATAACAATGCATTAATCAACTCTTTTTCCAGTACAGAGGTTAGACTAGTCAAAGAGTGACATTACTGCGTTATACCATCTCTCATCTCTGCACTTTGCCCATAAGGGGAGCATGAAAGATTTTGCCAAATGCTTTATTGAGATATGGACAAATTAAGAACCGCATCATTTATTTTATCTATTATTCTGATACTTCTAGCTTTTCTTTGGAAATACTCAGAAAATATTCATTTAAAATATTAATAGAGTTTTACTGAGAACTTGGAAACTTTGACTTAGTTGACTTAATCTGTTGATTACAATTTTGTAGGATTTTTTTAAAATCAATTTATTCAGTTTTTAAAATAATTTTATTTATTCATTTTTATTATTCTCAGTATGAGCAAATAGCACATTGGATCATTCAGCCATTCATTCAACAAATGGTTTTAAGTACTTGAGACGGGATCAGGTACTTCTGTAAGTTTTCTCATAACTTAGGATATAATTTGTTTGGACTAGGAGGCTGGAATTAATTCAAGATAGCTATTAATTTAAGCCTAAACGATTGGCTGAGGTCGTTTCATAAATCACACTAGAATGTTATTCTAACCACACAGAAACTAATGTCTGTCCTTTCCCCAACCTTTACTTCTTTGGTCAGGAGTCTGTTGTGAGCTAGGCTACCCCGGCTTAATATAGACTCCCCGTCCCAGTTATTGATCTCATTTCAGTCTGTCTCTGTGTTACTATTTCTAGAGCCAGGGTCAGCAGGAATATTGTTTTGAGAGAGCAGGTCGCATATTTCATTAGGGTAAAGTATGATTGTATTCTGACCTCTCTTCTCTTTAAATTGATTCTCAGTGTTTTGACAGAGCTCTTGCATGCCTGCTCTCTAATGGATGACAAAAGACAACCATTTTCTTTCTTTTTTTTTTTTAATTTTATTTATTTTTTCCCCCAAAGCCCCAGTAGATAGTTGTATGTCATAGCTGCACATCCTTCTAGTTGCTGTATGTGGGACACAGCCTCAGCATCGCCGGAGAAGCGGTGCGTCGGTGCGCGCTGGGGATCCGAATCCCGGCCGCCAGCAGCGGAGCGTGGGCACCCAACCGCCAAGCCACAGGGCCAGCCCAAGACAACCATTTTCTTGCAGACAGTTTCAGAGTTTTGTTATCTCAATCTAAAAGTGACGTAAATTGACAACTGCTCCTACCACCAATGTGCTGTTTTCTTTTGTCAATGTCCTGTGAATGACTTTTTTTTAAAGATCCATCCAAGTATGAAGTATTGGTTTATACTTCACAGGTAGTATTCTTAAGCTTAGCTCCAAGGTAAACTTTCAATGTGTGTTTTATTAAATTATTTTTTTTTTAATCAACTTAAGCTGACAGCTATTTTCACATTAGTGAAACTTTTTTCAGATTCACACTGTTGGGCCAGGCTGGGTGGAGTAGAATTTCCAGGCAGCGGGTCATGCATAGTCTTTCAGTTAGAGAAGATTTAGAAAAACTTTTCTAAGGAAATCTCTGTTCCTGTGGTGCTGCACTCAACAAAGGAAGGATACCCTTTTGGACACAGTCATGTCTTTTTAAGGCTAGATTCCTTAATTCTCATAAGAGTATATGAACTCTCTCTATATAATTTCTTAAGATTTAGAGTTTGTTGAAACATATGCATCTGTATTTAAAGGACATTGTTGAATAGAGAAACAATGTTTGGAGAAGATTGCTAGAAAGATATGCAGTCCTTTATGTTTCCCATATTATCTAAAATCTATCCCCAAATCAAACCAGATCTTCAGAGACTGGCACAAGGAACACGTCAATTTGCCTCCCAATGGAATTGTTTTACTGAATGAAATTACACCGGGAGCTGCATGCTGCATTTATTGCTAGAAAGCTTAGAGCCAATTTATGGCTCTCTAATAAGAAATGTGTAAATGTTTATAGTAAACATATTTGAGCTTTATTTCTGGCTCTAACTGATGTCTTCATTCTCATTTTTCTCCCTCTGATTTTACACTTATGGAATTTTCTTGTGGTTAATGTATCCTTTTAGCTAACTTGAGCCTTTTCTAGAATGGAGGCAGAATCTAAATAAACAAATACAAAACATCTGTAAGCAGAAAAGAATAATTAGGGAAAAAAATAAATTTGTTTTCTTTTTGAACTTCTTTTGAACTTCTGTGGTTAAAGCCAATATTTTTGCTGTCTTAAATATGATGTCATGGTAAATGGTAATAGGAGACGTAAACAAAGAAATTTGGGTTTAAATTACTTACAGATATCATAAAACTTTATATATGTTGCCTCAAGCAGGATCTTGTGCTCTTGTTTATTCGATAATTTAGTACATTGACATTTGTAATTAAGACATTCTATTTTATATTAACAAATGATTTTAATATTTAATCATTTAATATTTAATTAAAGATTTAATTTATCTTATGTTCATATTTAAAAATTTTTAAAAAGTTTACATGTACCATCACACTGATTAAATTCTACAAAGTTGGCATGGTTTATATATATTACCCCCATTTTAGAGGCTTGGTTGGATTATGATCTGCCAAAAAAGAAAAAAAAAACATATGTATCATGTGGCAAAGAAAATAAGATACAGAATTTTGAAAAGAAACTTGAGTTACTTATAATTCGTCAACTGTAACAAGTTGTCTTTTAGTTTCATGGAATATTAACACTGAAAGGAACCTTAGAAAGCATTTGTCCTGCCTTCTCATTTTATGGGTGAAAGCAATTTGGGTCCTCAATTTCCACTTATGTGATAACTACACAATTAGTTATTGACAGTGGGGCTTGCAGTCATATCTCTTGGTAACCAGTCCAGTTCTCTTTGTGTTATTCCCTGTGTCCTAGTGTCATAGCCCGTTGTCATTCCAGAGCATTCAGATGAAGGTTAAATCCCCGTATAAAGTCTACTCTTTGGGAGCCTGTTAACTGCGAGTAGAGTTGAGCGTTCTAATCCTTATTCCCAATGATTACCATCAGGACCTTCAACTCCTGGTTCAGCATTTGTCTCCTTTCAGTCCCTCATTATTGTAACCATTTTTAATATTAATTGCACTGTCCTCACTCATCAATTTATTACCTGTTTTCTCTTTACATCCAAACAGACCCAGAGGGGGCGATAGGCCCTTGAACTCTTTCTTTACTCTTTCCCGGTAACGTTATGGAGTTTGCCTATTGGTTATAAATAAATAAAAAAATAAAAACCCACAAACAAACAAATAAATATGAATAAAGTTAACCATCGCAGGGCTCTGAACACTCAGCTTTACATTGAAAAAAGTAAGCAAACACGTATAGAAATAATATTGCAGCATGGCATGCAAACAGGAGCACGGGCTGTGGAATCGGTCATTTACTGTGAGTCGGTCAAGTTTGTCAACATCTGTGAAGCTTAGTGTTTTCATCTCTAAAATAGGGATCACACCTACGTCATAAGTGTGTTGTTATGAATAGAATGAAACAGTGTCGTGTGCTGCCCAGTGCTACTGAGGCACAAGGTGATGTGCCTGGTGAGTGTTCATACTGGAGTCTGTTATGTTGCAGTCATACAATTCACTTATTCTTCACTTTGGAAACAGGAACATAGCTTGGCTTGTGGTGTAACTGAATTGATAGTATTGCAAGGTGCTTTCAAACGTGCTTCTATTGAATAATTCTAGTTGTCAGACTTCACCAGCAACAAGTAGGTCATGTTCATTCACATTGTTTCTGTTGGTTAGCTTAAACCAGAAGTTTGCCTTTTGACTTTTTCCATGATAATCTAAAATGGTACAGAAAGACATTCACTTTAGCCATAATGGGCTGTTTCAGTTTGTACTCTTCCGTAAGCTGGCCTACACATTTAACAGTGAGATAACCTATTTGTAACTTTTAGGAGGTATTTCTGAATCGTTTGTCTGGACCCAGAATAAAAATGCTTTCATGTCTATTTCTCTGGTGACCAATGGAACAACCTGGGCTTTTTTATCTGGGTGTGAATGCTAATGATTGCCTCTGCAGATATATCTGCCCATGGGACTGTGGTGTAATTTTACATTTATTTAGGGGAATTGTAAATTCCAGGAAGCACTTTGTTATGACGTGGATAGTAAATTTTAAAATGCGCTTGAAGGAATTTTCAAATTGCAGTTTTAATAATTTCTAAGTTATCTTTGTAGGCCCAAAGTAATAATATACTTAGCCAAACACTTGATTATAGTTGTAGTTTTCTGAGTTTTACAGAATGCCAGTTTCTTTAAGAGCTGGAAAATGTGATGTAGTTGATCAGAGACAAAGAGTAGCATAGAAAATGCTATGTCATGTGTCCTAGAAATGCAGTTCTTCCAGGAAATCAAAAACAATAACATTCTAGTGTTGTAATTTGTAAAAATGTTATTTGAAATAGTGGATCATTATTTAGGCTTGCTATTCTATTGGCCAACATTTTTTATTATAATTATATCGTAAAGTTAGAATTCAAACATTTTGAAGAGGGAAATTTGCACCTTGTGTGATGGAATCTTGATCTTTTAGCGATGTTAGTCTATTGGTTTCTGTTGTTTTCACTCTTACTATAATAAATTCAACAAACTGTGTTCACTAATAATAAAAAAAGGAGCCCTGGCTTGCTTATCTATCTATCTATCTATCTATCTATCTGGGGAAGAAAGGTCATATAACTTTATAATAATAGTTTTTTTTTTTTTTTTTGCTGAACAATTATTTGGTTTCAATAGTGAGAAGAAAGCTTGTAAAATTCCTACTGTTATAGGGATTTTGAGACATTACAGTAATACATCGCTATGTCTGGATTGACTAGTATTCCATGAGTCCTTTATTAGAATGCTTCTTAACTGGGGATTCCATGAGTGGTTCTAGGTTGTTTTGCCTTAAGCATTTTCACTGCAACCATTTTCACCACATAACTAATTGGTCGTAAGGCAATTTTGCCATAAAAGATAATATCATGAAAAATAAAAGAGGGACATTAATTAAAAAGGACATAATGAAACATGAAAAAATGAATCATAAAATTAAAAAGACTTTATGCGGAAATGCAAAATATTTGAATACATTTAAAATGTGTGTGTGTAGATTCATGGCAATAATGCACAAATAACTGATTTTATTTTTTTTATGTGGATTGTACCTAACTAAGCTCTTGTCTCCATTCAATGGAAAATGTGGGTTCAACTCTGCACCCTCAGAGAGGGAGGCCCTTGACTCTCTTTCTTCTTCAGTGTAGTGTGTTTCAAAATAAGAAACCAACTCTTGGGGCAAATCATCGTCATCTGTCAGCTTGATAAAGCCATCAATAACATGCTAACTGGAAGAAATGCTAACTATTTTAAGACCACCACCACCCCCATGTCTATTTGTCACTGTATAGACCTTTATGAGGACTAGCTAAGTTTTATCTCATATAAAAATGGGAGTATCTTCTAGAACTTTGTCAATAGAGAAATGAAACAACAAAAAACAGTCAACCAGTTATTTTATCTTTTATTGCAAAATTGCCTTACAGCCAATTAGTTATGTGGTGAAAATGTTTGTGGCAAAAATGTCTGTGGCAAAAATGTCTATGGCAAAGATGCTTGCAGAGAAACTACCAGACACGTCCATGAGTATATTCAAAGGAGGTGACCCTAGACATTCCTGTGTCCAAAGAGGAAGGACTCTTGATCCATGGCACCTAGACATGCTTTGGTCTAGAGTTCAATCTTGAAGTGATTATAGCAGAAGATGTTACATGTTAGACTATAAATCAGAAGGAATTTTAGAGATCAGGTTCATAATCTGGGGTCTATGGATCACTAGGTTGTCCAATTTTGAGCTTCAAAGGCTTGAAAACGCAATTTTACTTACTCCATTAGGGTGGAGGATCTATGATTTTCATAGAATGGGTCTGGGACTTCACGAAGATTAGATTCCACTGCTTTTTGTAAGCACTTGGTATTTTCTTTAACTTCATATTAAAAATCCCATTGTCTGTTGTTTTTTACTTATCTTTTAATGTCTAATTCATATGTGGATAAATCCCTCATAATCAACACAAGCAAAAGTTCATTACAGTTGATATTGAAGTCGTTTTAGGAAATTGAATTATTAATATAATAAAGGGTGCCATTAATATGATTATACTTATTTTCCTGATAAACTTCACATTAAACCTTTCAGTTTGATAGTATTCTTAAGTGCATTTGTTCCAACTCTTCCAAATAAAGCGAATAAACCAAATTTGCTAAGAACACACAGCATTGGCCAGAGATTATGCATCAATCATCTTGGAAGAGAACCAGAGATATCATAATCACCGTTTGCCAAATCTGTGTAATGATTTCTTCAAAGTTGAGAACACCAGTGTGCTAGTGTTCTGTGAATGCTTTTTAAACTTTGATCGAGGAGGGATCCTTCTAAGCTTAGGCCAGGGTGCCAATAGAGATTTGCACCTGATCAGACCTTTCTTTTTTTGAGTAGATAATAGCTGCTTCTGCCAAAAAACCAGATCAAAGCATAGCGGGGGAGATTACTACATTGGTTTTATCAGCCGTTTTCCAGTTTCAGCTCTTCTACAGCTGATAACAGGGTGGGGGTGCTAAAATCATCTGCTTTCCACTTCCCTGTGGTGCTTTCATGTTGATTTGTCTTCAGGGAGGACCGTGTCTACAGTGTGGACACCTGGTCTGTCCCCTCTCCATCCCTGTCAAAGTGTAAAGCACTTAACTAGTAATCACTGCGCTGACTCCGGGGCGGTAGGATACCATGTTTCCTTTGCTGTTAACTTGGCAACTGCTGTGGCTTCTTCGGCACCTGGTCGTCTGCCAGCCATCTTAGTTACCTTGGATTGGGCTACAGAGACTTTTCTTTTTGAGATTTGTGTTTCTCCCGCTATTATTAAGGCAAAGAGTTGCAGCTTCTGTTCCCTCCCTCCATGGACTACAGCACACATGTTCTTTTTTATTCCTTTAAGACTGCTTTTGATGTGAGGGACCTGAATAAAGCAAGTCTTACGTGCCGAAAGTTGACAGTTGAAGGCAGAATCATAGCTCTTTTTTTTTTTTTTTTTTTTTTTAGGAGACTTGGGCCATTTTTATTCCTTAATAGACCAAATAAGAAGTCTACAAACTGTATAAATATAAAGGCTTGCTTTGATCATTTGATCTTGAGATCATTTTGCTTTAAACTTTCTTTTTTTTTTTTTTTAATAATTCTTTCCTTGTTTATTGCAGAAACATTGGTTTATAACATTGCAAAAATTTCAGGTGTACATCATTGTACTTCTATTTCCGCATGGACTACATCATGTTCACCACCAAAATACTAATTACAACCCATCACCACACACATGTACCGAATTATCCCTTTCACCCTCCTCCCTCCCCCCTTCCCCTCTGGTAACCACCAATCCAATCTCTGTCCCTATGTGTTTGTTTATTGTTGTTATTATCTACTACTTAATGAAGGAAATCATACGGTATTTGGCCTTCTCCCTCTGACTTATTTCACTTTGCATTATACCCTCAATGTCCATCCATGTTGTCACAAATGGCTGGATTTCGTCGTTTCTTATGGCTGAGTAGTATTCCATTGTGTATATACACCACATCTTCTTTATCCATTCGTCCCTTGATGGGCACTTAGGTTGCTTCCAAGTCTTAGCTATCGTGAATAAGGCTGCAATGAACACAGGGGTGCATGTACCTTTGCAAATTGGTGTTTTCAAGTTCTTTGGATAAATACCCAACAGTGGAATAGAGAATCATAGCTCTTTAAGATTAAAAAAAAAAAAAAAAAAAAAGACCTTACAACCCAGTCCTGTCCTCCCATTTTGTATAGCATATATGCAGCTAAAAAGCAAAGCGGGAGTTAGGATCTTGGCTCATGATTCTTGACTGATTCACTGATTCCTCTATGACAAGATGCTACACTGGCTACATTTAAACAGAATGATTCCAAAGATGGTTTTATTTCTCTTTTTTGGTGGAGAAATAGATTAAAATTGTTCTCAGTCGCATGTTGAAGAAATGTACACTATATAAATAATCTCCAAAAGTACATTCCAAAAGTTAAGACCATTGAATGCTACGTATTAGACGTTCTCTAAAGACACATGTATAAATGATGTTTCTAAGATATCTAGCATCTGCACTGTATGTGGAAAATGCTCAGCACTGAGTACGGTGGAATTGCCTCTTTCATGTGGAATGTGTTCACTTTGTAGTACATTGGCTCTCCTATTATAGTCAATGTGTAGTTAATATTTATGGTTTTTGTATGTGGCTTTGTAAGAGTGGGGGGTGAAATGTAATCAAATGTTAAATACCTTGATTTTGAACCAGTAGAACTCAGTTAAAGACCTACTTCTGTCTGTAATACGCCGAAACCTCTTGGAATTTAGGCTGTGTGTGTCTCTTTTCTTATCTGAAAAAATACGATGGTGCAATTAGGTTCTTTCTAAGATTTCCTCAGTACTAAAATTCTGGGAGATGACTTGGAGCATAATTGTACCATTTAAAATGGTTGTATTTTTGTATGATTATATATGTGCATTTTTCTTTTGTTTTAATAATATATGATTATCATTGTCATAATTTATTGATGTCAGAAACTCGACCCAAATTATAACATCATTCCTATGGGAAAGCATGGTCCCCTTACAGCTATCTGTAAGATGTGGTTTCCAGGAAACCATCTTGGCCCAAAAGTAAGGACTGCCTGCTATGAGTTAAGAATAATCGACTAGCAAGTACGATCAGCAGAAAGGAAAGTTAATTTAATTGGTTTAAAGACTTTCTTGCAGCCACACAGAATGCTAAATTGATTTTGCCTTATTACATAGAAAAACTGCAGCACATTCATTATACAGAAGGAGTTGCTTTTGGAGAATATATTACCTTCTACGTATTATACCAATGATTTTAAGAAACATGAAAACAACTATTCCAAATTTAACATCTGTCAATTCTTAGCCCTCGGACTTATGCAGGTAGTAAAAGAAATGCATGTAAAGAAAGAAAAATTTTACATAAGTATAGTGGCTATTTTATGTTTTTAACTATCAATAGACACCAGCTATATTTACTCTTTATACTCCAACTGTGTCCCAATTTCTATATTTCTATCAGTGACGCTTGTTCTCAGAATCTGTCTGGCTGGAAACTTTGCAGTTGGACCTGACTCAACTTTCATCACAACCCAAACTTCTCCTCATTTTTTCATATTAAAGTCAGTTAATGAATTACATTGTCTTTTTAATGTGTTTCATGTGTGGGTGCAGGTCTCTATTCCCACCATCACCTAGATTTCTATATGTCGGTCTCTTGATTGACTGGCCTCCCTGGCATTGTATCCAAAGTTAGGGCATTCTGCAAACACTTTGGGAAATCAAAATCTTTTGCCTGATTTTCAGACCTCTCTAATCACACCCTTTTCTGCTTTCATGTTAGTAAAAATGCAACCTTCTTTTGTGTCTCTCTAGCTTCACCTGACATTTAGTCTCTCCTCTGTGTTTGAGCAGATTTATGTAGCTACATCTGTCATAGCACATAGAATGTCATTTTGTAACTACCCTTATCCCTCGTCTCTGATTTCTTGACTGTTGCAATTGTCTTCATTTTAGACTTGTAGCCCAATGCCCTGATGCACTGCCTAACTAACACATTATAGATAGATACTTTTTAAGATCATTTTTCTGCTACTGAGGACAGGATCTGCGTATTCTACTTTAACTTCTCTGCTCCATGTTGGCTTGCACAGTCCGGGGCACAAAATAGGTGCTAAAATTCAGAATTGCCCCTTAAGCCCTTATCTCAATTTAAGAACTTATTTATTCTTAATTCATGCCATGTAATGACTTTTGTTTCACAGATATTTACCTGTTCAGAACATTTTTAGTTTTATTACTTAAAATAACACATAATGCTTTTTATACATGTAATTGTGGAAATTAGTTTTTCTTCATGTATGTTCAATAACAGGTTCACAGCATTTAATTGTAGTTGTTGGCTTACAACTAGGCAATTTAATTCTTATTCTAATGCGGGAGAAATTAATGAATTTAATGAATGAAGTGGTTATATTTTTGCAGGACAGATAGATTCCAGTGTCCTTTTCTTGTAAGATTGTTAAACTCTGGAATTTAGAGCTGAATTTTGGAGGGCATTTTGTTAAACTGCCTTTATTTTATCAAAGAGAATAAATTCCTGCCCTCTGGGACTTTTCTGGAACTAATTAGCCTTTAGCGTGCGAGATATGAGACACTCGTTACCACATTGTTCTCCTGTGTGATTTTAACTTGACAAGGATATTACTGATTGATGTGGCCTCTCTTTCTGTCTGTGACATCAGAGTGATAGCTTATTGCTTATGATTTCACCTGGATCGTTTCTTTTGATGAGGGTAATAGTACAGGAAATGATTGAAGAAGATCACATAATAGATGAACAGTCACAAGTCATCTTCATTAAGAGTTCATATTTACTTTTTATTGGTGGCTAGCAAATGATAAGACTAATGACTGTTCCCTTCAGGAACGTTAAAAGTACAATTCTCTCTTTCCTACTAAGGAAAGAAACTTGAAAAGTTTCTCTCAAGGCAATATATTAGATCTTCTGCTTTTGTTCATAGACTCATTGATAAACACTTTAATTATCTTATTTTGTCTTAAGAGACTATATAGCCAGCAAAGAATAAAATATTAGAGATGGGTTTAATATATTGAAAATATTTTACTTTAGATGATGTTCATATTTAAAGAGGACTAGTACCACAGATAAAGAACTGATTTAAAGTTAGATGATCGAGTTATTGTACAGTAATTTAACTAGAGCCATTGTGTTTTAGAGGTTATAAAACAAATGAATTGTCAAAAATAATTTTACTGTTCACTGGGGCACAGTGATTATTGCACAATAATGATTTTCTAGGATAATGCAATTGGCTAATATAAGTAAACCGCTTTACTCTTTTTGTGTCTTTGATGCTTTGTCTTTCTGAGTATTGACCCTGTTCCCCCAAAAAGCTGAAATCACAAGTATTTCTAATAGTTCTCTGTCTTCATTCAGATAAATTTTAATTAATGGTTCTCTCACTTTCTTTGCATTTTATGTTTCCTCTCATGTAGAAAATATAACTTTTTGTGCGCAATAATGGATGACCCTTGGAATTTAGTGACGAATGTGGGTTAATTTAAGTCATCATCATCAATTTAACAAGCACCTCTGGTAATACGTTTTTCAGTTTTAAAAAATTGTATCATGAAGCAAAATGTGTTTCTCTTATCTCTTTGATAAGATAATCACACACCTCTAGAGGGTAAGCATGGGAAAGGTGCAGACAAATGTATCTATTCTTTTGACATGATGATTATTTCACAATAACTGAGTGCTTCTTTTCCACTCTTCTCTGCCACCACAATCCTGTTTTTTCCCCATTCTATTAGGCTGAAAGAGGAATAATAGAATTTTTCTTGTGGGCTAAAATATGATGCTGGTAGTTTTATGATGGTTCAGTATATATTTCAACTGAGCTGTACATTTCCTTATAATCACTAGGAAATCAGAATGGCCCATTAGCCCGAATAGTTGATATAATAGAGAAAACAGATTTTTCTTGAGCTCTTTTGTTCACGCCTTTCCCAACGACTTGCCAGATCTCCTTTTTTCAGAAATTTCCAGTTTGAACTTATATTCTATTGCTGCTGACAATTTTGATGTACAGTCTTGTGTGTGTGGTTTTGTACTATTCTTGGAATATTTAAGCTAGAAATGAACATTGTACTCAGTGTTTCAAGGACTGTGCATAGCCACAGTCCCAAGACCACAGACAGGGGAGTTTTATATGTTGTTCTTGTTAACTCGGGAGTCTCGTGGGTTGTTTGGCTGATTAGTTAGTATAAACTTTTCTGCTGTTTTCTGAATTATCGGTAGTAGCTAGATATTGGAGGAAGTTACACAGTTTTAAAGAGCGTGGGCTTTAGGATCAAATCCAGTTGTAATAAAATCCCAGCTGAATCACTTGCTCTCTCTTTCCTTGTACAACTTATTTATTGTATCTAGGCTCCAGATTTGTTCAGAAGTGCCTCAGGCACTGTCTGGCAAATAATGCTCAATGAATAGCAGTTGTTTGTTTTCTCCATCTCATGTCGCCATCTTGTCCATAAGTTTGGTTGCAGTTTGTGTGTTGGATGGGTGGCAGGGTTCGAGGTGATGGTTAATAGCTTTGTATAAGAAACAGGAGTAAGGAGACCCAGGTATTGTCCTATTCTTGGGGACAACATGAGTGGCTCAAGAGATTCCTGAACAAGGTCAATGTAACTCTTGTCAACAGACTAGAGGCCTTTGCTGAGACTGGTGTGTAGGAAGCCTTGCTGAAGCCATGACCTTTCTTAGCAGGACTCTGAGAGGAAATGAATGTATTGAATGCCAAGTCCATGTTAGAACAGTTCACATGTTATCACATGACCCCTTCAAATCAACCATGTGTTTCAGAGAATGAGAAGGGATGTGGGAGGCTTATGTAATGTACTCAGAGTCACATCGTAAGTGGTGACCCGGGATCCCAGCCCCGGTGGGTCAAGCCTGAATTATAAACTTAGTAGGAAACCCAGGCTTTATTTACAAGGTCAACTTTAATGATTTCTCTCTTGGTTAGGATGTTTTAATCACTTTAGAAGATAATAGTTCATGTGCACTAAATTACCTAATTGCAGCTATTTTTGGTTTGTAGGTTTTATATATATGTATGTGCCCACATGTCTTTATTATGGATATGAAGAATGAATATAAATAAGGGAGAGTTTTTTCCCCCCCATGGAATACATGAGCTTGAAATGATACAGCAGTCAACAGGTTTTGGTGAAAGAATAAATGAGAGAGAAATAAAGGAGAGAAGATAGAATAATTCATATTTTATTGACTCACCTAGTGATTTCAATTCTTGGTAAATGGGTTGAAGAAATGCATTATATTTTTGCCTGTTCAAAGAATGCATTTATGGCATGTAGATGAATCGGAGACTTTTCTTCTTTTTCCATTTGCTTTTACTGGCTCATCACTGACACTGATTTGTTATTTTCTGGGTGCGCATTAATATGTGGATATTTTTGTTTCTGCTTGTTCCCGAAAACTTAAATATCAAAATTAGCATTTAATTAGCTATACTTTTATAAGATTAATAACATAATAGCCAATATCATAATAAATAATAAAATGTTTCATTATGTTATTTATTGATAATTTCTGCAACAGAGTGAGAAATAATTTTCACATGGATTGCTTAGCCATTTTTTTCCCCAGAAATTACTCTCCTCTATATTCCTTCACACCCTACTTCAGTTTCATGTTTTCACTTAGTTCCACTTGCAAGCCCTGTTGATTAGGCAAGCTTGGAAATGCTTGGAAATGTGGTTTTCAGGAAGCACATAAAAGCTTCTGAGTGGAGAGCTGGTTAGCACAAGTTTGTTTTATTTCTGGCACCTTGTAAACCTTGCCTGAATTCTTCCCTGTGGCATCTGTGTGTGCTTAGATGTGTAATCACTACCCTGGTCTTCCGGACATGTTGCCTTCTCGGTTGGTGAAATAGAATCATGATTCTAGAAGACACCTTACAGACGTGGTCCAACGATTTAATTTCATAGAAGAATCATGGCCTGGAGAGATTGTTTGACTCAATATCACATAACTGTAAGTGGCATAACCAAGATTAGAACCCAGGCCTGACTTCTAAAGCCAATGCTCCTTAGCTAATACCTGGCTGGGTAGGCCGTTGAGTGTATTCAAGTGTTGGCTTTTAAGTGAGCTTGTCATTTAATTTCTCTCAGCTTCATTTTTAGTGTCTATAAGATGTGACTATTTTTTTTTTTTTTTTTAAGATTTTATTTATTTATTTGTTTTCCCCCCAAAGCCCCAGTAGATAGTTGTATGTCGTAGTTGCACATCCTTCTAGTTGCTGTATGTGGGACGCGGCCTCAGCATGGCCGGAGAAGCGGTGTGTCGGTGCGCGCCCGGGATCCGAACCCGGGCTGCCAGCAGCGGAGCGCGCGCACTTAACTGCTAAGCCACGGGGCCGGCCCAGATGTGACTATTAATAACTGTTTTACCTACCTGGCAGCTCTTTTGTGCAGATCAAGTAAAAGAATGTGCATTAAGATACTATAGTGTTGCTATTCTTAATAATGATGACTTGCATATTTAGAGCACTTCATAGCTCTTCACGTTTGCTGTCAATCTATGATGGAGAAACGATGCCCACGCAGAAATAGCAGACTACATATATCACCATTTGCATGATAACTATTTAAAATAGATTGTTTTTATTTGAAGAAAAAGTTGTCTTTGTTTATTTTAATTTTCTTGTTAGCAGTGGATACCTAGCACAGTATTCTACATAGTAACACCTTAAGCTTGTATGTAACCAATTTGTTGAGAGGTTTCAACTCAGGGAGGATTTGACCTAATTTCCTACCTTTGGCCATTATTTTTAATTCACTCTTCCCTATTCTTAATGACATGTTGGACAAATGTCATAATTTTATGTCACTTTCAGTTGTTAAAATCCAGATCAGTCCAGTGTAAGCATACATGATCTTTTGCTTTCCCTCTGCCCACTGTCTCCTAGGCTTTGCAGCCTGGCTCTTGAAGGAGAGGAGTCAGCGTACAGTCAGCTGTTTCTTTTGTCTTCTTGCCAGGACTGGCTTGGGAAGCAGACATAAAGGAGGCAGGCTCTCCTTCCTTAACTGGACTTAATGTCACATGTGGGGAGGAACTCTTGCTTTTACTCTGACTTTTCTTCTCTTATAGCTTTTTAGCTTTGCTGCAAAGCCCCACCAATGGATGTGGTCTTTCCTCATTGCTGCTATGAGCATGGCTTACTTGGCATGGTATTCTGCTTCACACCAGCCCTCTCCATCCTCAAGGACCGCCTTGGAAAGAGGCTGCTCTGTCCCTCCCGGACTTCTGCCAGTGGTCCACTACTCTGACCTTTCCAGCAGGGGTGGCTCCTCTCTTAGCTGCTGCCTGGAAAGACCTTAGAGGCCCAGTACTACCTCTACAAGGTGCTTCTCCATGTCGAGAGAGACGAACCTCCTCCAGGTCCTCAGGACAGCAGGGAAACTCCCATTCACCTTCTAGGCACACTAGTGGTCTGCAAGAGCTGGCTTGTACTGGCTCACAAGAGCCGATAGTTAAATTTTCAGCTATTTTGTGATCTTGCTGTTAACACAGTGATTGCTAATTACATTATGTAAGTGAACAATCGAATAAATTATATTAAAAACAAAGTAATAAATACTCAAAACTTATGACTTCCTAATTATTTTACTGCATTTTATCACCTATGCTCTTGATGTTGTTTGCATCTGTTGTCTTTTTATGGTGAGAAATACTATATAATAGCGTGCTACTGCACATCTCTTCTCACTCTGCATTCAGTCACTTCACATCGGTAGCTTGAAATTGGCCATGGTGGGAGGACTCTATCACTAAAATCAACGAGTGCTAAAAACCAGGGTCTGTCATCCTCCCCTCCTTCCAGTCAATTGTTGAACATTTACCCGCAGACCCCTGGGCTCACAACATTATAGACCCTTCTGGTCCTGTTGCTACAGGCCACCACAGCAAGTGTCTCGCCGTTAGCAATCTCCACAATGAGAAAGGAAAAGCCTCTTTGTTCTAAGGGGCTTTCTGCCAAGTCTTCCCTCACTAAGCATTTGTCTGGGAGCCACTTACCAGCCTCCGCTTCTCACAGACACTCCCAGTCTTGATGAGTGGTTCTTTTAGAACTTTCCATTTACTTGGCCCTAGAGACATTACTGTGGGATAAGCTCCCGCTTCCTCTCCCTCCCAGAGGTACGGATGCCCGTCGCTGTCAGTGATGCACTTCTCTCTCTTGTCCTCAGTGTTCTGCTGAGGTTGGGTGTCAGAGGTGGTAGGATGTGGTAGGGCTGGGTCTGCCACCACTCAGCAAACACTGAAGGAAGACAGGCCCCAGTTGTTTATGAATTCTCTAGAATGTAAAGTACGTAGCACATTTTTTGCCCTTTGTTTTGGACTGCAGCTGCAAATTCTTCAAAGAAAGAAGCATCAGTTAACCTCCTATTATAAAAAGACCAAAAGAGCCGTAGTATTTTATATTTTTTAGTTATTTCACAAAATAGACTTTTCCTGTCAATGCTTCCTATTGACATGTAAACTAATAAAAGTAAAAGGTAGATATTCCTATTACCTAAGGCTCTAGTCTTAACCTGATTTTCCAAAGCAACTGACAGTTTAGATGGTTTTGGGTAAAGTGTCTGTTATCTCTCTTCCTCCTTCTCTGCCCTGCACCCCTCCATAGCCCTGTAATTGGGGATAGTTTAGGGTTTATCTTTTATAAAGGTAACTTAAGTAAATAAACACTCTAATTTCATTTCCTTGGGAAGTTAGTATTCTCTTTGTATGTGAAGAGTTTAACACTCTTCAAAAGAATTCACTCCTGCAATTAAAAAAAAGACCAAAAATTTAGGATTTTAAAGTACTGATGTTAGTGATCAGTATTTGTATTTTAAGTTAAGACTGAGACTTTCAATCTAATTCCCTTAAGATTAAAAGTCCCTTTTCAAGAAAATGTAGTCTGTAATATATTTTCAGTGCATGAACTTATTTGGTTTCAATAATTTAGACTTGAGTTTGTCTCACACTTTTTAAATCTAGGGAGAAAACATGTTGGAAACTGGACATAAAATTGATGTATCAACAACATTGTGTTGTAGTATAACTTGCACCATGCAGCTTAGTTTGTCATCCATAAAATTGGGATGGAATCCAAACTTGGAAAGTAATATTTGACTGTAATAGCAAACTATACAGCACTGTGTGCTCCAGATAAAGAACCCTTGACCGGTTCTCTCCTTTGCACACCTGGAGAGACTTTCTCCTCAGGCTGAGTAACTCCTGGGATTGGATTCTACGTTTAGACATGTC
The DNA here is from genome assembly GCF_057802395.1 of Ceratotherium simum simum. NCBI lineage: Eukaryota > Metazoa > Chordata > Mammalia > Perissodactyla > Rhinocerotidae > Ceratotherium > Ceratotherium simum. The sequence continues at coordinate 48,146,328 of NC_141918.1, read as the reverse complement.
ACTCTTGCTAGTTGGTGCCGTTAGATAATTAGTCGACCACGTAAGGGCCCAACTTTTCCTTAAGAGTAGAACCTACATTCATGATTCTTATGGAATCTATGTTACTCTTAGATGAAAATTTACTGCGACACTCCAGTTGCTTCTTTTTACTTTTGACTTCATTCTCATTAATACACTTCCTAGATGCTATTCTCCAAAGTTGTCGAAATTCATATTTCAGAGCTCCACTGCCCAATGAAGTAGCCACTAGTCAGATGTGGTTATTTAAATTTAATTAAAATTAAATAAAATTAAAATTTTATTTCCTCAGTCACTCTTGCCACATTTCAAGTGTTCAGTGCCCACGTGTTGCTGGGCCACCATATAGGATGGATAGAGAACATTCTATTGTGGGACACAGTTCTGTTGGGTAGTTTTGCTCTAGACTCAGAAAGTCCCACATAGTTCTTGTCCTTTACTAACTGTAGACATGTGGCTAGATTGTATTGTATTTTAAACATTTTGCTAATTCAAAGTTAAAGACATAATGTATCTTATAAAGAAAGTATAATAAAAATAAACCTGTTACAAATGTACAGTGTACTGTTTTACCTGTATTTGGGACAAAAATATCTTAAGGGCTAGCTTGGAAAATTAACTGTTATTTGTTATTTGTAACATTTTTCCCCTTTAGAAACATTATCCTCAAATTTCAAATCCATATAACCTAGTGAATAATCTTTATGAATATTGATTTCTGCTTTTACGTCTTTAATCATATGATCCAAAGGAAATAAAACAATGAATCATCTAATCTGTTGAAACAGAATTGAAGTTTTTCTTTGAAATTTTTATTTTAAGCATTAGGTTTGATATGTAGAAAAAAGTAATGACAAGAGGGATTTATATTGGTGCAGGTAAAATAGAAAATGAAGTCCAGAGCTGGACAGAGTGACAGATCAAGTGGGGTAGAAAGAAATTACTGCTAAGCAGGCTCAGAATAAAAACCGATTAGAAACCTCAGCCTATGGCTAAAATCAGAAACGGGAAAGCTAAGAGAATGCAAATCAGTTTTCTAATTTAGGTTAATTTTGTTTCAGATTTTAGAGAGGAACTATACCATTAAATGTTAAATTATTAAAGCAATATTTCTTAGGTGCCTTTAGAGTAACTCATTATGACTTCATATTTTTTGTAGCATCTTCTAACGTATTTGAAACTTGAGTGACAGCATGTTTTAATACCGGAGTTGAACTGAGAAAGAAGTTTGTTTTAAGTAATTTTTACCTCACTTGCTTCTAAAATTAATTTATTATAATAGTGGTTGCTATATAAATCTTTAAATACTTAGGGGATTAGTAAACTGCTTTCAGAAATTGGACATTATACAAGTATCTCCAAGAAAAATGTCCACCTCTCCAACTCAAATTAGAAGAGCAGCTCACTACAGCCCTCTGATTGGCTGGCTTCTCCTACACTCACTTCCTGCTTGCTCACCTGAAGACCTGTGTGTGGAAGGTGCACTACATGCCACTTGCTATGCTAGATATCAGGGGTGGCAAAGATAAGGCCATTTTCTCCATTTCCTAGGCCATCCCCATAGTTAATACCATCATCGTTTCCTTGAACATCTGCAGTGGTCTCCTTAAATATTGGCTCTGCTTCTAGCTCTTGCTCTCCCACAAACCACTTCTCCCCACAGTCATCACAATAAGTGTCTTTAGATCATAATTCAGGTTATATCACTCCCCTACTATAAGCCTGTTCCATTACATTGAGAATAAAATCCAGTTTCTTTCTTAAAAAATGGAATTTAAAATATATTTTCGAGGAAGCCATGTCATCAAAAGTCTAGTTCAGAGAATAATAATATAACCAATGGGCCTAAAAAAGATTTTCTAAATTACACAATTAAAACATTAAAACATTTGAATTTTATAAAAATTCAAATATGGAAATCAATAGAGTAAAAAGTGAAGCTGCTCCGTCATATCATCCCACCACTTTCACCCAATCCCTCCTTCAAGGTAATCACCATTAGTTGGGTCTATATGCTTTAAGACGTTTGTCTATAAAATTACATTCATGTTGTACGTTTGCTATATACGTGTGTATATATGTATGTAAGTATATACGCGTGTGTATATATGTATGTAAGTATATACGCGTGTATATATGTATGTAAGTATATACGCGTGTATATATGTATGTAAGTATATACGCGTGTATATATGTAGGTAAGTATATACGCGTGTATATATGTAGGTAAGTATATACGCGTGTATATATGTATGTAAGTATATATACGCGTGTATATATGTATGTAAGTATATATACGCGTGTATGTGTATGTAAGTATATACGCACGTGTGTATGTGTATGTAAGTATATACGCGTGTGTATGTGTATGTAAGTATATACGCGTGTGTATGTGTATGTAAGTATATATACGCGTGTGTATGTGTATGTAAGTATATACGCGTGTGTATGTGTATGTAAGTATATACGCGTGTGTATATATGTATGTAAGTATATGCGTGTGTATATGTATGTAAGTATATATGTATGTAAGTATATATGCGTGTGTATATGTATGTAAGTATATATGCGTGTGTATATGTATGTAAGTATATATGCGTGTGTATATGTATGTAAGTATATATGCGTGTGTACATGTATGTATGTATAGACAGATGTATAGAGATGTAGAGATGAGTTTCCTTACTGGGACAATTCAGTCTATAGGCTGAAGACTCCAGCTATGAACCACCTTGTCTATTTACTCCAAGATGTCTTATAGATATTATAATTTTCTGTTTTTTTGTTTGTCTTTGTTTTTTTATATAATGTGAAAATGTTTGGGAAGCACTGCTGAAGTTCAGGCTTTCATCCTCTTTCACCTCCGACATCTGCCTCTCGATAGTTCTCCCAGCGTCCCTCTTTGTCCCCAGTAGGCTGTTCTCCTCACAGCAGGCTGATCTTTGAAAAACACATGTCGGGTATTAAGGAATCTACCCCAAATCCTCTCATGGTTTCTCAACACACTTAGAATAAAATCCAAATTCCTTACGATGGATCTGATTTGTGGCTAACTCCACACAAAGTTGGCTGCTGCTCTCTGTCTCCCTCTCTCTGCCCTGTGCTTCTGGGATGTTCCAAGATTGTTTCTGTCTCAAAATCTTTGTGCTTGTTATTCCCTCTGCCTGGAATTGTATTTCCTCCCTCGTCACGTTCAAATCTCTGCTCATATTTACTTTCTCAGAGATTTTGCTGATCACCGTGTCTCTGCCCCTCTGTTCTTCAGCTCCTTGCCTCCATAGCAATTTGTCCTCTCACCATCTGTTTGCGTATTGTCTTTCTTCCATCTTGGACTATTTTTCATGAAGGCACCGACTTTTTCTTTGTTGTTCCTCTCTTGTACGTATTAGGTGTTCAATGAACAGTTACATAATGAACAAATGCATGTACTATGCTAAGAGGGTCAGTAGACAATGAAACTAATATTTTTAGTCCATATTTGTCTGATTTACTTACTTTTTCCCATTGCCTTGTGTTTCTCTGAACAATTGTCTCTAGTAATAGCATGGGCACTTCAGGAAGAGGTAAAGAAAAATACAAAATTAAGCCCTAGTTAGGGCCAGCCCCGTGGCTTAGCGGTTAAGTGCTTGCACTCCACTACGGGCAGCCTGGGTTCGGATCCCGGGCGCGCACCGACGCACCGCTTCTCTGGCCATGCTGAGGCCATGTCCCACATACAGCAACTAGAAGGATGTGCAACTATGACATACAACTATCTACTGGGGCTTTGGGGAAAAAAAGGAGAAGGATTGGCAATAGATGTTAGCTCAGAGCTGGTCTTCCTCAGCAAAAAGAGGAGGATTAGCACAGATGTTAGCTCAGGGCTGATCTTCCTAACAAAAAAAAAAAAAAAAAGACCTAGTTAATCTATTAGCTAATTAAGCCAGGCACGATTAATTCTCTGGTATAGAGTGTATAAAATATTTTGATCTTTTTAACATAATCAAATGGAAGTTTTAATTATTACCTTGCTTGATTTAACATTATGTAGTGGTCTAATATAGAAATTTTAAGGGATTTCCTAAAACCTATATTTTTTTACAGGAGAAAATAGGTACAAACAGGATAGACATAGCTAATGTTATTATAAAAACGAATAAAACTATAGTTTAAGTAAAAAGGAAATTATTTTATTTCCTGTAACATTCCTCCCTGTGCAGCTTCTCAAAGTATCATATTTAAGTGATTTTCAGTGGTCCTAACTGATTTCTGAATCAAATATTTTCTGGCTATTTTTCTTTCTGCCAAGATTTGTTATGAGCTTATCATCAGTAAAATTTAGGTCTGTTTAGAAATCAGAGAACCCTCTGATCTTTGAGAGTTGGAACTTGGAATTAGATTAGTTCAGTAAATTGTTGTTGGTTTTTTGGTGACATGTAGTATAGAGAAAATTAAAGATGAATTTTCACCATTTTCCTATCTATGAAAACTGGATTTAACATAGAGCAAAAGGAGTAAAAAGTTTGCATTTTGTTACACTAGCTTCATTTACTGGTTTATAAATCTTAGAGTGAAGACAATATTTATGACATTATTTTTAGTCTCACATTAAATTTAAGTAAAGCCTCTTTAGGATTATTTACCTTAAATTTGGTTGCTTTGTTAGTAAAATTTTGGATTTAAGAGAAAAATAGGGCTGGCCCCATGGCTTAGTGGTTGGGTGCGTGTGCTCTGCTACTGGCAGCCCGGGTTCGGATCCTGGGCGCATACCGATGCACCGCTTCTCCTGCCATGCTGAGGCTGCGTCTCACATACAGCAACTAGAAGGATGTGCAACTATGACATTCAACTATCTACTGGGGCTTTGGGGAAGAAAAAAGGAGAAGGATTGGCAATAGATGTTAGCTCAGGGCTGGTCTTCCTCAGCAAAAAGAGGAGGATTAGCATGGATGTTAGCTCAGGGCTGATCTTCCTCACAAAAAAAAAAAAAAGAAAAAAAAAGAGAAAAATAAACAATGTGCAAACACACAGAAATATACACACGTTTTCCTGGAGATATGGTAACACATACTTGTTCACTCCGTAAGTATATATGTGTATGAATGCAGGGATAAAATCTTCTCGCATCATTGTACATAGTCAGTGTGCAATAAGTATTTCTTGACTGGCCGACTAATATCCAACATGTTTAGGTAACTTTGGATGTTTTAAGTCCTTCTGATGAGATTCCAGTCCTTCAATCTGGCTGTTCCTACCACAGTGTCCTTTTTTTAGGTGCAGATCCAGAACATCATCTCATTTGTAAAACCCTTCAAAGGCACTATGGCACCTTCGGGATAAAGGGCAGACTCCTGCTTCTGGCATAAAAGTCTCGGCAAGATAGGGGCCCAGCCTCCTATCTCCCAGGCCTTACCTCCTCTCTTCTGTTCTTCCTAACTATCCCTAAAAGTTCTGTAAATTGCTTGTGTCAATACATCAAGAAGTTTCCTATTGTCCTGCTTTTGCAAATGGAACTCATTTGATCTGTAACATCTTTTTTTCTCTTTGTTTGCCTTATGTTTTAAAATTCTACTCTGGAATCATTTCCATTTTGAGTCATCGTCTGCTTTCCCAGACAGAAAAAAATTTGCCAACTCTTTCCCTTGTTATATGTGATGCTCTACATAAGTCATGGATCTTTACCTCCTGGAAATTGTGGCTCTGCCTTTGATCCGTCTTGGTACCCTAATGGCTGGGATATTCAGAGTGTGCTCACTAGGTGCTTGGGGAATGGAGGATGATTCCTTTGAGCAGAGAATCACCAGAGGTCACTTTCTCTGATATCTTTTGTTCTTCCCCCAGGAGGAGTAGTTTTCTCTCTCCTCTGAACTCTCTCCTGTCTCTCTAACTTCTGCTTTATCACAAATCACTGTGCTATGGTTATTTCCTAACACATCCATTTCTTCTGCCACATTGTGACTCTTTTGAGGACAGGGATTAAAAATTAGATATTTCTCTCTTTCTAGTGTCCATCAAGTATTAGGCCCTCCATACTTTTTTTTTTTTTAAGATTTTATTTAATTGCCCCCCAAAGCCCCAGTGGATAATTGTATGTCACAGCTGCACATCCTTCCAATTGCTGCATGTGGGACGCGGCCTCAGCATGGCGGGAGAAGCAGTGCGTCGGTGCGCGCCCGGGATCCGAACCCGGGCCGCCAGCAGCGGAGCGCGAGCACTCAACCGCCAAGCCACGGGGCTGGCCCTCCATACATTTTTTGATGAATAAATGAGTGGCCAATTGTTTAAACTTTTGAAAATTAGTATTTTATACAGGCTTATATATATATATATATATATATTTTTTTTTTTTAGCTGGGTATCTGAAAAAGAAAACCCATGAATCCAGTCATGAATTGATTTTCTATGCCAAGAAAAAGATACTGAAGCAAGAAGGCTGGTTCTTAGAAACACCTCTTCCAATAGTAACTATAGGTCTAAGACCAAGACTAGCTCAGTTTCTTTAACTATGGTAGATCAGCTTAGATGAGTGGTTCTCAGACTTTAGCCTGAGTCAGAATCACCTGGAGGGCTGTGGATCCGGGCCCCACCCACAGAAACTCTGTGGCTGAGGCCCAAGTATTTGCATTTCTCACAAGTCCCTTGATGATGCCAATGCTGCTGGTGGCAGGACCTCATGTTGAGAACCATTGGCCTAGTGTCTCTAAGGTATTTTGCAGTCTTCAACATCTAGATGATTTGTTGATACCTTAATGCCAATATGTAGAAGCAGTGCCAAGTTTAAGTAGGTTAAATATCTCCCTACGTCTCTGCAAAAGGCCTTTGATTTTCATAAACTACTTCTGGATTCCTTTGAGTGACTCTTTCAGATCACCTAACTCACTTTATGTTGGTTTCTATTCTTTGCGCTCTTCGTTAAAGAAGTGTCATTACCCTAGGTGATTACAGTGTCTATCACCTTCCCTCATCTGTAACTACACCCTGCCAATAAAACTACGGCTTTCCCTCCTCTTCCATTCCCCGTTCTCAGTGAAGATAGGTTTCTCTCTCCCCATCTATCTTTAAAGCCCAATTTTATTCCACTCCTTTTGTCTTCTGTGGGTAACAAAAATGGTTCATGAATCAGTCACGTTTTTTATATAGTGTCAGCCTTTTGTAATGTACAAAGACTTCTATGGATTTCTTTCTCATCAGTATTATAATTTCAGAAATTCTCTCCCTCAAATAACCCATTTTTATTGATTGCCAGACTCCCAGAGGGGTTATGGGTATTCTTCAAAAATAATGTTGACTTTATGATATGGAAAGGGATGTCATTTTGCTTTTTTTTGACTGAGATTTCAGACTTCAGTACTAGCTAACTTCAGATCTCTGAATATGCTAGATAACAATTTTTGTCTTAAAATTTTTAGGAAGAAAGATTCTTAAATTAAGACTGTGTCCTTTTCTGATTTATGACACATAATCATTTTATTAAATATATTAACAAATATTTGAGTTGATATTCTGCAAGGAATTAAATGAAATGTATACTTTTAGTTAATTGATCTTAAATGCATTTTTTTGTTTTTTAGGAAAAAAAGTCAAGGCAGGTATGTGTGTGCATATTTATGTGTACACACCCGTTTTTCAGCAGTGCTAGGATATCTTCTAAAGTTCCCCATTATTTTCTTCTGTGGAAGCTGTGAAATGTATCATCCAGTACTTTCCCTGGTAAATAATTTTGTGTGTTCAGTAGGCTTTTTACTAGCTAAAAGCACTGACATCTTAAATTATATAATAATAGCTAGTTATATATTTGTGTTATTTAAAATAATAATTTTTTATTTAAAATAATAATAATAAATTAATTTTTAAATTAATAATAATTACCAATTTAAAAATAATAATTTAAAATTGCAGTACTTTTGAAATTACCTATTTTTTTATTTTTATTTTTTTGCTGAAGAAGATTCACCCTGAGCTAATGTCTGCTGCCAATCTTCCTCTTTGTACGTGAGCTGCTGCCACAGCATGGCCACTGACAGACAAGTGGTGTAGGTCCGAGTGTGAGAACTGAACCCCAGGCTGCCAAAGCAGACTGCGCCGAACTTAACCACTAGGCCATTGGGGCTGGCCCTGAAATTACTTAGTTCTTAAACCAATATGATGAAAGTAAAGAGTTCTCTTTTTACACATGGTCTTAACAAAACATTTACTTAATTTGTTTGCATTTGTGATGTGAGAGCTCAAGTTTAGCATCTGCTTGAACTTTGCCTCCATGTAGACTGATCTGGTTATACTACCTGTTGAGTAGAATTTAATCACTGGATTCACTTCAAGCTTGCTTTTCTCTATAATATAAGTGCACGCTATCAACAGATTTCATAAGTTAATAGATATTTAGTGTGATGGTACATATAGGTTGCATCATTAATTTTAATTTTTTAATTGAGCTCCATGATTATAAATTAAAGCTCTCCAGAGTCGCTTCAGTTTGGCAAGGAACAGACTTAGTATGTTAGTTTAAAGCGTTTTTTCAGATACAGTTGTGCAAGTGAAGTGATCTACTTCTGCTGTGTGGAAGATTGGACTGTTGGTGCTAAAATTTAAAAGGTTCTGCCTGTGGATTGTAGGAAGACAAATGGCACATCTCTAGAAGCGAGGAAAAATAGTGCTGTAATTCAGTGTCATGTTGATAGAAATAGCAACCTTAACCAGTCATCTTTTATTTTTGGCTTAGACAACTAACTATAAAATATAACCCAGATGGTGGAGCTATGATAGTAAAGATACAGAAATGACATTTTGCTGATGAATTTTCTGCTACCCTTTGCTTCTCCACTTCAGTTTTACACCAAATCTTTTATGGTGTAAGTTGCTTGCCTATGTGTCTACGGACAGACCCACAGGATGAAAAATGTGTTTCATGGCATTTTTAGATCTTGGATTATTTCAGTTAACTTTTGTTTCATTTCCTCTTCTAATTGCCTTTTTGATTTTTCTCTCTTTTGCTGAATTCATACTCTAACATAAATTAGGCTGTGCCATGAGTGCTGGGTCTTATTTCAATTTATTTCTGAAGACGTTACAGGCATTTAGAATACAGCATTATGATCTGTCAGTCTGTCTGCCTGTTTCAGAATTCTGGGTGCCTCTTGAGAGACCAGGGAGTTGGGCACATTATATCTTGGTGTCTAGTCTCAGCCATCTTCACCACACTGGGTTTTGAATTGAAATGAAAAAGGAGTCATATAAGGGTGTAGGATTGTTCAAAACGTGTTACGTTTGAGATTAGGAATGGGGAAGGTCGTGAGCCTGTGTGGTGCTGAGTTTGTTGCAGTACTGAAGAACTGTGAGGTGCTTCCTCGTGGTCTCCAGGATCACTGCCACCTGGAGCTGCCCTCTTGCCTCCTTACTTCTCACCGGCTGGACTCTTAAGGCACTGCCTGTGATGAATAAGTCCCTGGAGAAGGACAGGAAAGGGAGGAAGGGATTAATGTTTATGGAGAACCTCCTAAATTGTGTATAGTCTCTTTCCTCCTCACAATGACCCCCTGAGGTCAGCACAGGGATTTAAGTTGAGGTCTATGACTCGGAGGCGAGGCCGTGCCTGATGCCAGTGTGCACTTGTCTGTGCTCTGTGTGCGTGCATGTATCTCCCTTATCATAAAGGGCTTATGTCAAACCCTTTTTGAGAAAGCTGTGTATATCTTTTTTCCCCCCAAAGGCATCTTAATGATATAGAGAACATGCAGAGAACTCAAAAACTCCTGTTGAGTTTATTTTGTGAATATTATTTATTTTGGTTCAAGTTTTAAGTTTGTCTGTTTTCAGAGATGAAAGGTTTGTCTGAGTTTCTTTTAGCCACATTATGGAGTCATGTGTTTATGATACGTATTAACCTACATCAGTATCTATTCAAATTAAGAAGACTATTGACAATTTTTTGCAAGTACAAGATTTCCGAAATGAAAGTTAATTTAAATAACTAAAGGACTATAATTATGAACTTACACATTCTAGCATAAGCTCTAAAAATGATTATTGTTAGTTCCTTTATTTAGATCTTCCAGATACTTTTGGTGATTACATTAGGGATAGCCAACTCCCTGGGCTAACTTGAAGCATAGAAATGGACTATACTTGCATATGCATTTCAGCATGGAGCCTTCTGAAAATCGTCTTCTTTGGGCTTTTCTTTTATACAGTCTACTTTTGTGTGAAATCTCTTAGGTTTTATTTTCTCCTTTTGATCTGTGGTCCTGCACTTTTAGTGTCTCCTGTACACTGGCATGTGCTTTGACTGATGTTCTGTTGATTGTCAGGCAAACACAGTATTACCCTGAAAAGAGTCACAGTTGAATGGATGCTGTTGTTTTTCATGCAAGTGCGGTCTTGTTATACTGAATATTGTCATCCACGTTAGATAATGGAGCAATCCCTTTCCTCACTTAGGCAATTGATAATGCTAAACATCAGGATATTTTGTAGCATTGACATTTTATTTAAGAATTCTTGGCTACACTATACATAGAATTTGTATTCTAAAATCAACTTAAGTCACCGTTATGTTATTATAATTGTGTGTAGATACATAGATAGGACTGTACCTGTGTGTGTGTATGTGAAAGAAAGAGAATATCTAACCCCATACAGCAGCTTCTGCTGAGTGGCAGACCCTATAACTATACAAAAAGCCTGTGTGTATTCAGGTAACAGAGAGTAGATTTTAGAATCTCTGGAACCTTAATTATTCTCTGCAGAGTATCAAGTCCTAATATGAAGTCTTGACAGGACTCATCCTTCTAAGAAACTGGTCGTATTTAATCTCAGGACATCTTAAGGAAAATAAATGATTTTGAATTCTTATGCACCTATAAGTCATGGAGGTGCTAAGGATAGCTAATATCTGAACTATGAAAGGGTTTTAGATGAAAAATCGATTTGGTCTTGATTATATGTCTTAACTGCCTTCTCGGTTTAGTTGGCATATAATTAGAATCCCCTAATTACTCTCTCAAACAGCTTGAAAGCCAAAGAATGTACCAGTATTCCCTTGCTTACATATTTTATCTACGTACCTTTTGCAATGGCAGGTGTTTATCTCCCTCAGGAACTACACAAACAGGTAAGCAACCAATAGGCAAGGGCTGTTGAGTTCATGGGTCTCAGAGAGCCTCAAGGCCTTTACTGAAGGCATTTTCACACGTTAGACTCTTAGACTCTTAGAAATCAACGATTCCATGAGTCAATAGGCAGGGCCCCTGGCCTGCAGGGGTCTGACAGGGAGAAGCTCCTTTTCTCTCACACTTCCAGTGAATCCTTAGTTGAGACAGCAGAATTCCAGATTGACAGTGCCTGTGAGAGGAGCTATAGCGGGTGACAGCGACTGCCAGTTGTGCCTTGGACTTTTGGCTTCGCCTGCCAGTTATGTGTTTGTTAATCTTTAAGTATGAACAGAAATAGAATACTCACATTTGAAAAGCAACTAGATTCTGGATTTTGAAATTTCCACCTAGATATTTGACTTAATATTAATTCTTCTGAGGCCTATAAGCAATAATTTATTCCTTACAGCATTATTTAGCTATTCAAAGGAAGTAATTATGTTTCATGATTTGTAAATTAGCTTGGGAAAATCATCTGGAACTTTCTCAAGGAAGAGTCATTTCATTATGTCAGCAAAATTTTATAAGTTGGGTAAAAGTGAACCAAATGACTTATCCCATATTTCTCCTTGAGGCAAAACTATTAACTAAAATCCACTATATTAGTTGTTTTCTGTAACGTCCTGGAACTCGTTCTGGCCCCAACTTTCAACAGGAATCCTGTGGTTCACTGATGCTCTGGGGAATAAGTTACTGCCTTCAATGAGCTTATATTTTAGTAGGGGAGATAAAGCTTGAAAACTTACTTATACAATTAATTATATAATTGTAATCATACTCTATTTGTGGCTCTAGCCTAAGGATGCTTCTTCCCAAATAAGAGCAGATATTAATTCCCATGTAACTTAGGATCAGTTCAATGAATAGGAAACGCCCCTGCCCCTTTGAGTTTCTTTCCTTTCGACCATGCCATCATCCTCATTCTTGGCTTCCACTGGACCCCAAGTCATTTTCTTCTGTTCATCATAAACTTTAGTGCTGGTGTCAGAGTTGCTCTCTCCACTCCCAAGGCCCACCATCATCCTGATGACTTCAAGTTTTGTGGAGAGTCCCTTGATAGTTCCTTCACCTTCTCATCTCCAAAACCCACCTTCCTTATTTTGCCTCATCTCCCAAAATCATCTACTTTGTTTTAACCTGCTGCTCTTGTTAAACAGATCTTGTAATATCTTACAAGTGTTCTAACTTTACATGTAAACATCTCGCTTTCTGACCATAACATAAACTCATCTCCTTCTACTCTGTTCATTTTATTGAGATCATCCATCAGCCTCATGGGGAGCATCCTCACGGAGCATCTGTCTTTTGCCAATTCATCAACTTGCTTATCATATCAAAATTTGGTTTCATCATCATCTTTATTGTTACATTTCCCATAAACTCTTTGCTTGCTTTTTTTTCTGTCTATGTTTTATGGACTTAAAACCAAACTCTTTAAAAAAAAAATTACACTCCATGATAGATTGAGATCGCTAGAACTTCACAGTCATGGGCTTCAAATGCACCCACAATCCACAATACACTGAAATCCTACTACATTTCTCTGTTCAATTCCCTTTCTCATTCTCCTCTCCATTCCATTCTCTCCAAACTCCGACCACTCCTCCTTTTCACTAGCTCATCCCTTATAGCTGAGAAAATTGAGGCCATGTAATAGAAACTCCCTTATCTACCAATCCTACAAATTTACTCATATCTTCATTCATCCTTTCCTTCTTTCCTCATGTTATAAAAAAAGTAGAGCCCCTCCTATGACCTATAATTTGGATTCTGTGCTATCCTATCTCACACTAACAGTTATCATTTCTTTCTCATGTACACTCAAACATTACTTATAAAATTGAATCATCCTTGTCAACCTCTAAACATTTAAGTGTTTCCCATCTTAAAAATAATAATAAAAAATTGAACACTTCTCTTGATCCCATATCTTCTTCTAGCCTTGGTTAAGTTTCTTCACTGATTCAGGCAAACTTCCTGTAGGAGTTTTTACAGTCGTTTCCACTTCTCTGCACTCTTCATCATTGTGCAGTAGGGTTTCCACTTCTGTTACTTTATACAGATAGCTCTTCCTTTGGTTACTCTTAACCACAGTGGCACGTATAAGGGGTATTTTTTCCAGCTTTATTGAGATATAATTGTTTTTGTGTAAGTTTAAGATGTACAGTGTGTTGATTTGACACGCGTAGATATTGCAAAATGGTTACCATCATAGGGTTGGCTAACACCTCCATCAGGTCACACAATTACCATTTTTTTTTTGTGGTGAGAACACTTAAGATCTACTCTCTTAGCAACTTTCAAGTATATAATACAGAGTCATTAAATATAATCACCATGCCGTACATTAGATCCCCAGAACTTATTCATCTTATAACTGGAAATTTGTATTCTTTGGTCTAACATCACTTATATGTGGAATCTAAGAAAGCCCAACTCATAGAAACAGAGACTAGAATGGTGGTTACTGGAGTCTGTGGACTGGGGGAAATGGGGAGATGTTGGTCGAAGACAACAAACTTCCAGTTATAAGATGTATAAGGGAGTATTTTTAATTTCCATTTTACTTAGTGTTTGACCTCAGCATTTGGTCCTGACATCTCTTTCACTTCAGATATTCTTTTATTTGCCTTTGTGACACCATGTACTTCCATTTCCCTTTTATATCTCTACACACTTTTCCCCCCCAATCCCCTCTGTCCTTTTGCAGGTTTATCTTCATTTATCCTATAGATAAATAGAAAGTATGTAGAAAGTATGACAAAAAGACAGAAGGCCTAGGATCGATCTTTGAGAATCCAATGTTTAGAGTTTACTTGAGAAAGAGAAGTCAATTGTATTTAATGATATTGACATACTTTGTTCATATATTGTATGTTGTGTGTGTATGTGTGTGTGTGTGTGTGTATGTGTGTGTGTGTACATAATTTGTTGTTGTCCAGCTTCCCTCTGTTGAATGTCTGCCATGTGCCAGGCACTGTGAGTAAGCTTTGAGGACACAAAGTTGAGTCAACCTCAGCTCCTGATTTTGAGGCTTCTCATTGTAATGAGAGATGTAGACATATGTGCTTTATTAGCACTGATATGGATGGACCTACAGCCTTAGTTATCTTTGTATGTATTACAGGTGACTATTTTATTCATTATCAAAATTTGGACATGAACATTTAGAAATAGGTTTTGATTCTGGTACATTTATTCTTTGAAGACAAATGTGTAATTTATTTTGAACTTTACGTTAGCAACATTCACTGTTTAAGAATTCAGTCACGGGGCCTGGCCTGGTGGCGTAGTGGTTAAGTTCATGCACTCCGTTTTGGTGGTGGCCCGGGGTTCTCAGGTTCGGTTCCCGGGAGTGGACTGACGCACTGCTTGTCAAGCCATGCTCTGGCAGCCTTCCATAGAAAGTACAGGAAGACGGGCATGGATGTTAGCCCAGGGCCAGTCTTCCTCAGCAAAAAGAGGAGGATTGGCAGCAGATGTTAGCTCAGGGCTAATCTTCCTCACACACACAAAAAAATTCAATTCACAAAACCACAAATTTAAGGAGGTTTATGGGAATAAAATGCCAGTTTACTATATATTTTTTCCATTTGGGGCAGGGGTTAAGTTTTTGATGAAAGAGAGAAGGGAATGGGAAGAAATTTCTTTTTAGTACATGGATGTAGTCTTCCCATGATGGCACTGGTGCCCCTTAACACAGAACACCCACTGTGTGCCAGGAGCTGTGCTAAATAATTCATGCACATTATCTCATTTAATCCTCCCTGAAGCCCAGAGGTGGATACTAATAATTTCTTTTTATAGAAAAAGAAGCTGAGCTGTGGATTTTACATAAGTTAAAAGTTACATAGGTAACTTTACTCGTTTTTTCCATAAGTTAAAGTTATACCTACAGAATGTGAACTAAATGTATATCTGTGAACTAAATGTGTATCTGACTTTCTGAACTAAATGTATATCTTGAACTAAATGTATATCTGACTTTTAACACTATGATATAGTGAAAGAAAATTAAGTGCAAAATTTTTCTCATATTCATAAAGTATTGCATGGTATTTCATATATCATTTAATCTTTCCACATATACCGTTCAATCTTCACAACAAACCTGTGATATAAGCAAGGCCAATATTGTTCAGATGAGGCTGCAAAGACACAGTTAAATAAATTGTTTGGGTTACACATGATAGCAGACCAGCAACTAGGTCCCGGGCTTCCTGACTTCAAGTTAGCTTTCCGTTAGATAAGGTACTTCCTCGGCATTAATTCAGTTTTCCAAAAGATAAAGTTGTGCTTGTTCTTTAGGGTTTGCCTTTCTTTCCTCCCTCTACTTTAATTTGACTTTATTTCACTTATTTAGTTAATAATCCAAGAATGTTGCTAGAGTAGCAGAAATTTGATTAGAATCATCACCTTCAGTATTTCAGGTAATGGAGTGAAGTGAAAACAGCATGAAAATCAGAGCCCGTTCATTCCGTTCCCAGGCTGGCCTCCTGGCTGGGTTAAAGTTGGCATCTGGTGTGGCTTCCATTGCTCTCTTCTTCTGGGAAGCCCTGGTTGACTACTTGACACCAAGCATTAGAGCTGACCCGAGCATTAGCCCAAGCAAGCTTTGTGTAATTAAGCTATTGAGATTTGTTTCCCCTGACTGGACAGAAGAGCCTTACAAGGTGAGGGCTCTGTTGAAGTGATAACACTGATTAGATCTTAGCTGTAAAGGAATCTGATCTTAGAAATTTCCTCTAGTTCTTGTTAATGAGGCAAAGACAACACTTAGCAGGGAAAATGAGATCACTAAAAAAGAGAAGCCTTTTTTTTCCTTAATAAAGAACCAATTCTTTTTGCTCCTTTTAAATCAAGGCCTAAATTTATTATCCAGAATAAAGCTCAATTTAAATGAACAAATAAGAAACTTTTTCTCAAGGGTGTAGGAAACATGTTTAAACTTATCACCTATATGAAGCAAAGGAAATTAAACAATTTGAGAAAGAAAAGCTAAGAGAAGCCTAGAAATTAAAATAATTTAATTAATGCTGACTGCAGCAAAACTGAAATATCTAGCAATGATTAATTATACAGATGTGTGGTCTAGTCATACAAATGAAAAATTTTTATTTAAATGGTTTTCTCACTTTTTCTTTCTATACCTTTCCTTTCCTTGAATCACCATTCAAGCAAATAAAACTTATTTTCCTGGGATACACTTGTACAAATCTCACAATCTTACCTTTTGGTTTATGTAGGACCTCTTTTACATATGCTTCTATTTAATCCTTATAAAACTTTATAATGAAAGCTGCATTAGGTCCAAATTATG
Organism: Ceratotherium simum simum; assembly: GCF_057802395.1. Taxonomy (NCBI): domain Eukaryota; kingdom Metazoa; phylum Chordata; class Mammalia; order Perissodactyla; family Rhinocerotidae; genus Ceratotherium; species Ceratotherium simum. Next base: position 48,129,864 of record NC_141918.1, on the reverse strand, counting down.
GAGTTAGGACTTGGCTCTAAAAGCTTATGTGATTTGCTCAAGAATTCGTAAACGGAAGAGTTGGGAATCAAATTCAAATTTTCTCACCCCCAGAAGAGTGGCCTACATCACAATTGCTTCAAGTTATATCTTATTTAAACAAATAAGAACAAATTAAACAAATAAGACATATCAAATCAGTCATTCTCTCTGTTTCTTGCTAAGCCTTTGCTTTAATAGTTAGAAAGTGGCATGACAATTGTTTTCATATCAAATACATTTATATGAAGTGCACATCACATGTGCACACACATATTTCTGTGTCCATAGATGAGCCATCCTTTCATCAGGAAGCATTTCTCTTCCCACAAAGATCCCATTCCCCCATTCTCTGACTTCTCAGCTTCAGCTTATTCCAGTGAAATCACTAGTTGTAAAGGGCAAACTTGAAGTAGAGAAGAAGTAACGCAGGAGAAGGTTTATGATGGGATAGGATGGGAGATGCAACATCCACCCAGCCTGCTGTGTCCCCTTGTCATTGGCTTTGGGGTGGCAGGAGGAGTATTGTATGAGAATGGGGAGGGTGTAATGCTCATGATACTGCTCTTTAGTCAATACAGTATCTAATTAGTATGCTATTTAAAGTGACATTAATTTTTTTTTTAATTTAAAATTTTATACTTTTAAAGGAAATTTACAGTCCATTTAAAGGAAATGCTCTCACTGTGCCTACTTCTTGAGAAGTCTGTGTAGAGAAGTTGGTGGAAGAATAGAACCTAGAGGCGGGTTGGCCTTCCTGCCTCCACTACTTGTTAGCTGTTAGACTTTGGTCCAGTTACTTAACTTTTCTTTAAATTGAGGATAAAAAGAATACCTACCTCATATGATTGCAGTGAGGATTAAGTGAATTTACGTGTGTATGTGTGAGTGTAGAGAGAGAGAGAGAAACAACAGATGGGAGTGTGAATGAATGTCCATGCTAGCTTAGGCCAGTCTCTTGTATATAGTAAATGCTCAATAAATGTTAATTACTATTATCAGCCCAGTCAATCAAGCTTTTGCCCCTCCACTATAGTAAAACTGTGTGTCAAAGGTAAACAGAGAACTCCTAATGGCTAGTTCCAACTGATACTTTTAATTTCAGTTTCTCTTGACCTCTCTCCTACATTTCATTTATTTGCCACAACCTACATCTTTTTTATCTGAACTTCCAAATTTCCAGTTTGTTGTTCTATTTCTGCACAACTGCAGCAAGCTACACTGTTTCCAGTTTCTTCCATCAGAGGCCCTAAGTCTGTGCTGAGCTAGAACCACAGGCTGATCCCAAAATTGGCAAATATTCCCATGGGAAAGGAAACATGGCTGGATCATCGGATCACCTTGGAAAGACTCTGTCCTAAAATTTGTGTTCATCTCCAAGCTATTTTTTTTTGTGTGAGGAAAATCGGCCCTGAGCTACCATCTGCCAATCCTCCTCTTTTTTTTTTTCTGGGGAAGACTGGTCCTGGGCTAACATCCATGACCATCTTCCTCCACTTTATATGGGACGCCGCCCTAGCATGGCTTGACAAGTGGTGCGTTGGTGCGCGCCCAGGATCCGAACCGGCGAACCACAGGCCGCCACAGCGGAGCGCGCACACTTAACCGCTTGTGCCACCAGGCTAGCCCCTCGAAGCTATTTTTTATGCAGATATCTGATGTTTTTTAATTACGTTTTTAAAATTATTGTTATTGTAATTTACCTGGCCTTTTCTAATCCTTTTGTTGGGAGTGTTGACCTGCCTGAAACCTCCTGATACTTCTCTTTCTTCTTTGACCATTATGTCTAATTGTGCTTCATTTGCTTTACAGAAGGAGACGGGCTGGCTGTCCTCCTGCCTTCCATTTCAGTGGTTCCTCTTACTTCATCTTCCCATGCCATGTTACTCACCCGTAGCCTTGACTTCCAAATCTATAGCTTTCTCACTTCCATGATGCTGATTTCCAAATCTATAGTTTTATTTTAGACCCATCCCATCTCTTCGAGATCTGTCTAGTTATCTCCTAAGCATTCACCACATATTTATCCTAGGCAGATCAACTTTGAACTGTCTGAAATGTACGTAGTTATCTTCCCGCTCAAATTCGTACCATTTTCTGTATCACTAGTCCTGGCTCAGGATCCTCATAGCGTCATCCTCCTAGTGGTCCCAGCCAGGAATCAGAATTGTCCTATATTTCACCGCAATTAGTGAGTCAATAAGTTCTATTTTGTCTATCTCCATAGCATTATTTTTTACTTCTTTTTTTTCTCATCTCTCTGTTCCCACTGCTACTAGCATATTACCTGACTCTCTCTTTATTTCCAGTCTTATCTTCTTTTAGGCCATCCTCCACCTTATAGCTAAATATATTTCTAATAGACTAATTTGATTATATTATATTCCTGCTTTAAACATCAGCTTCCATTAATTTCCTAAAATGTTTTGCAGAATACTCCAAAAATAATCTATGTATCTCCATGAATAAAGGAGCCCAAATATTGAAATGTGGCATACTAAATCTGTTTTCTCTTGAAAAGAACCAGCACACATTGTGTATTAAAAGAAAAGCTTATAGGGGCCGGCCCAGTGGCATAGTTGTTAAGTTCACCCGCTCGACTTCGGCGGCCCAGGGTTCCCAGGTTCAGATCCTGGGAGCAGACCTACGCACAGTTTATCAGACCATGCTGTGGCGGCATCCCATATAAAGTAGAGGAAGATGGGCACAGATGTTACCCCAGGGCCAATCTTCCTCAGCAAAAAGAGGAGGATTGGCAACAGATTTTAGCTCAGGGCTAATCTTCCTCACCAAAAAAAAAAAAGAAAGAAAAGCTATATGAAATTCTGCCATTGATAGCAACAACAAAACTCTAACATGAGCTTATATTTGAACATGGAAACTTTTTTGTTGTTGTTTAACATTTATTAATGTGGAACTATTGATGGGACGTACTCCTGACTTCACTCCCATGATACTCAAGGTCTTCCATGCCCACCTCTGTAAGCCCATCTCTCCCTTTTTGAGCCTTTGTAGCCATACAGACTACATTCACTTAGTTCCCTAAACCCACAGCTCTATTCTATCCCATTGAATATTGTTCCTTTTGCATGGAATACCACCAATCTATCTGGTGACCTCTGTCTTTAAAAATTCAGCTGTTTAAAAGTTCAGATTATTTCTTTATTCATTTGATATCTTCAGTGGTTAGCATACTGCTTCGCACATTGAAGGTGCTCAATGTATGTTAAATAAATAACAAAAATTGAGAAAATCAGTAAGAGAAAATTTAGGGATATGAGATTTGCTGTCTCTGCTTGTTCCTTCTGCCTATAGAGTGCCCATTCAGGACATGTAACAACAAGTAATAGTAGTTGTTTAAAAAATTTAGTGAGAGATGCTTAACCTCAGTAATTTAATTGCTCTTAAAAGAAAAATTCTTTAGTTTACCTGTACAGAGTTTTAGGAAATTACTCTACATTATAAGATAAATTTTTAATTCTTATAGGACAAAAATCAAATTTAATTTTCTTAAATGTGTTATAGCTCTTCTTCTTCCATTGTGAAAATTCCTTAAAAATGATTGTTGTAAATGTTTTCTGTTTCTTCCTGACAGGTAATATTTGAAGCGGAAGTCTCAGGAGGGAGAAGTGGATATATTGCCATTGATGACATCCAAGTGCTGAGTTATCCTTGTGGTAGGTCGTGATTAAGAATTGTATTTTTCTATGTTCTTTCAACACTTGTCTTATATTGGCAGTGACTGTTGACTGTTTATTACTTGGTCATTGCTATCTCTTTGTTGTTGTTACTCCTAGCCTTCTGTTCAATTTTAAAAGAATACTGAAATATTTTTAGTTTTTGAATTGTGTATTTTTCAGACTTGTAACTAATAGTACACACATTAAAGGATTCATTTAAATTATTTATTTACTGAGAACAAAATACGATTGTAAATGAAATTCTGGGTAGGACTTGTTCCATCTTTTTGGCTTTATTAAATTGTCTGAGAAAGCAAAGAATAACAAATCAGAGTTCTGCTGAAAGGAAAATAAAAAGAAGCCTCACTAACCTATGTGATTTGCTAAGTTGAAAGTTGGAGTGAAATGAAGAGAATGAGAAGTTTACCTTATTCCAAATTTAGGACTAATTTGTTAATCCATATTAGACAACAAAACAGTAGAAAGCCAACAAAACAAGAAACTTGGTTTACATAGTTTTGTTATGTCCTTAGATGCACATTGGTTGGACTTCAGATGGCATGACTAAGTTTGTGTTTACATCACATTCCCTGAAAAACAATTATTGCATGCATTCAGTAGAGCGAGGTGTAAAACAGCTGGTGTAAATTCAAACTTTACCTGTATCTCCCAACAGCAGCATTTTATAGGGCCTATGAATTCTGGATTATCTGTTCAGTAATTCTCCTGGTAGAAATTCTCCAACACATTGTAAGCCGCCTGCATGGGAGCACCATGCAGGGGGCTAAGGCGTGTGCTCCTGCTGAGTGGTTGTCAAACTCTAGCCTGCAACAGAATCACCTAACAGGCTATGGTGAATCACAGATTGCTTGGTCCCTCCCCTGGTTCTGGTTCAATACTTCTAGGGTGGGGCCTGAGAATTTGCATTTCTCATACATTCCTAGGTGATGCTGATGCTGCTGGTGTGGAGTTCACAATTTGACAACCACTGTTCTAGCGAATGTTCTAGTTTGAGCATTCCTTTTTCTGAAGTGCCTACTGAGATGAGGAACTGGAGAAAGATGTAACAGGCAAGGGTCAAATGATTTATTCCAGGTGGTAGATTCTAAGAAAAAGGAGAACAAAATTATCTCACTCAAAGTTCAAGTGGTTTACTAAGTTCTTTCAATCTATTGGTATATGAGAACGGTGTTTCCATCTACTGTTCATTTTCACTTCTTGAAAGAGATGTTAAAGAAAGGCTTTCATGAATAAACAAATTAGAAAGGTATGAATTGAGCACAGCACCCATTTTATTGTGATGTGGTCCTCCATGAGCTTTCTTTTACTCACTGAGGCTTAGCTTTCCCTGTCTATATTTCCTTTCAGTTGAAAATATGAATACAGCTTCAGTTTTAAAAGGTAATTATAGAGAACACTTGTTTGACAGTCACAGAAGCTGTGTATATTTTGACTGCAATTATCACTTTTTGTTGGTCTAATACTCCTTTTTGGGTAAGTTTCTTAGGGTTATAGAAGAATAGGAAGTGGATTTAACAATAGTTAAGCTGATATTCTATTTGAGAGAAACAAAAATATTCCCTTGTTCTGTGAAGTACTAGAGGATTGTAACTATTGAAGTTGAAAAAAGAAAGGAAGAAAGACCTAGCTTCTCAAAGTGTAGCTTAATCATTCCCTGGCCATGTGTATGTCAGTATTTTAGATATCATTATATGTTTTCATTATATTTTTCTATGATGTTCTGATTTATGCCTATCTGATCTCTTTTTCTTGCTTTGACTTGTAATTGTTTTATTATTACCCATATGCAACATGGTATGGTGGTCCTTCAGCAGAAATTGTTGAGTGCTCACTCTGTATAGAACAATGTTCTAGCAATTATGGGGCAGTAAGTAATGGAGTGATTGAGAAAAAGAGAACTGTGAGAGTGAGAGAGGAAATGGTGTCTTTCAGCACGAATAAAACTCAATTTTCTTCCATATGATGTTAGTCTTGGCCAAAGGTGAAAATATTAACACCTTAATATTAACACCTTTCCCAATTAACATTAATTGGGAAAAAGTAAGACTGCATGTTTTCTTCGTGTGAAAAAAATAATTTTTTTCCTGCCTTCACAGATAAATCTCCTCATTTCCTGCGTCTGGGGGACGTGGAGGTCAATGCAGGGCAGAATGCTACGTTTCAGTGTATTGCTACCGGGAGAGATGCTGTGCATAACAAGTTATGGCTGCAGGTGAGGCCAGGTGGGCGGTGGAGCTAACGGGTGCACTTAATTTAAAAAAAAACTCACAAATGTGCTGTTTGTGGTCTCATTCTTTCCTCGGTGTGTATGTGAGACAGGTTGTCTTATATGTAGGTTTGATTTAATTGGCTGCAGATTCATTTAAGATGTTTCCATTTTTGGAACATGAATAAAAATAATAACAGTATATAGTTAATAAGTATTTGGATTAGTTTCTAGTGAAACCTGATTTTCTAATGTTATGTATAAACTGCAAAAACATTTTTTCCAGATCCATTCGAAATAGAAAAAAATGAAAATTTCCTCATTTAATGTTTTGAAAATTCAACTTACAAGAGCATAGTGCTTAAGTAGGAACTGTCATAGTCTAATAAGTTTTTAAACAGTATTTTAAGAAACCTTAGGGAGTAGTTCTGGAAATGTGAATTGGAAGAGAGCCAATTAAATTTTTTTTTCAGAATTTTTGTGTATAAGGGTTAATCACAGATCTGAGGTCAAGACATCTGCCTTGCACATATTAAATCTCAATAAATATATATTTAATGAATTGCAATTTAGCATACATGTTAGAGAAATGTAAATGGTGACTATAAAGAGCTTTGAAAGAATCAGAGAGAAAACAACAGGCTAAGGAATGTGCCAAGAGCAGCTCTAATGCCATGAGGCAGGACCTAGGACAGATGGCTGTTGAGCTAAATATTTGAAGCTAGAATATGAGTAATAATATTATCTGAGTACCTTTATTATTGTTTTTTTTATTTTATTTTATTTTATTTTTTTCCCCCCAAAGCCCCAGTAGATAGTTGTGTGTCACAGCTGCACATCCTTCTAGTTGCTGTATGTGGGACGCGGCCTCAGCATGGCCGGAGAAGCGGTGCGTCGGTGCGCGCCCGGGATCCGAACCCGGGCTGGCAGCAGCGGAGCGCACGCACTGAACCGCTAAGCCAGGGGGCCGGCCCATATTATTGTTATTTTTGGTTCTATTTGTATCCGGATGTGGAAAGAGATTTAATTAGTTGGAATTTTAAATTCCTGAGAATGCCAATAGAGACCAAAAAGAGAAATCTTTGTAAAATTATCTTAGTTTCTTAAACATAGACGTCAGGATTTATTTTACTGTATCTTTAGAGAGGTGAAATTAGTGTTGGGGATAATTATTAGTTTGCAGGTGTTGGGGTAATGATTAGAATAAATGATTATTGAAATCATGCTTAGTGTAATCCTCATACTGTACTAGATGTTATGTGTCATTTCATCTAATTCACACAATCCAGTTGGATGTTATAACAGATGTACTTCATATAAATCTAATTATCACTACTTTATAATTTATTTGAAATGCAGGCATCAGGATACCATCCTGAATATGTGAAAAGGAAATAAAGCCCCTCCCCTTTTTTCTGTGGTTATGCTAATTTCCTCTACAGATAATATAAGATAATTCTTCCCAGAGAGCACATTGTATAATCTACACCTTGTTTTATCAGCTAAACATCAAGTCAGAATCCCTCTTACTTTCTCTCTCTCAACCTAAGTACACAATTAGCTTAAAAATGCTTTTAGACACATTTTCTAATTATTTTGCTAATTATTTATCGTTTAGGTGGAGACATTTGACTTTAGTTGTGATCCATATAGTTTTGTCTTGGAAAACCAGAGGCCCTGCAGTCTGCCCCTGGTTTTATGCCCCAGGATTTAATGTGACATTGAAATAAAAAGGGTTTTGTATACTCAGACACCAGCTGCCTTGTGGCAACAAAGACTTTCTGGCCCTGCAGGTCTGAGTGAGTTGCAGTCAAAATACTGCTTATTTGTTGTTTGTTTCCTACTTTGTAGATTGGCTCCTTGCGTGATAGTTTCTTAACATTTTTCTCCTGCCATTTTTCAAACAAAGATGAGAGAGAAAAATATGCATGAGATTTTTATTCTTTCTTTTTTCTCCTCTTCCTTCTGTACGTTTGCCAAGGTGAATTTGTGTAGTTCTCTTCTGTTTTGACATTGAGATTGCCCAATTCCTCAGCAGATTACATATTCACCTTGTTCATTAAAAAGCTTTCCTACCTTTTTCAACAATACCACTTAAGTTAACTTCTTTTCTTAAATAGTCTTTTCCATGTTTAAGAAATATTGAAAACTGTCAATTACTTAGTTTAGGGACATTTTCAAATGAATAAGACTGTTTATTATACATATGTAAAATGAGTCAACCAGAAAGTGGTCGGTGACTTAAAAAACTTATCCATCTTTTGCTGAAAGCAGGAAGAATCTTGGTTCCACAATGCATCTATAAGCCAACTCATGCAAATAGACGTCGTCATTTCTGCTCGGTGTAGAACGACTTCCTAGAGATCAGGAGGCCCATCTTAATTCTAACCTGAATTCTAACCCAGTTAATTGTGTGGGCTTAGAGATTTCATTGGACTGTTCTGGGCCTCAATTTCCTTATCTATGAAAGGAGATGTTGGATAGACTAAAATCCCTCTCAGCTATAAGATGCTAAACTCGGTCTTTCTTTATATTATTTTTGATGGCCTGAAACATGTCCTCGATTACCTTTATTGTTTGATGGAAGAACGTAAAATTTTTATGTCATTAGTTTTGTATGGGAAAAAAATTGTCCCTTAAATTAAGTATCTTTGTGAGAACAACTGCTTAAAATACCTGCTGACAATACTGACGATGAATGTGCTCAAAGTAACTCAATGAAAGGTCACTGCATCTTATCGCAGAAGTAGTGAGATAATGAAGTCGCTGCCACACCTGCCGTGGCAGGTGTGATAACAAATGGCGACCGACGTTTTATGTCCTCCAAATCACTTACCTTATATAGCATTGTGCTTTAATTCTTAAAATGTTGTCTACCTGTAGGGTACAATAACAAAAACTAGAAAAGCGGCCAATTTTCTATTTTAAAGGAAAAATGATACACTACAACTGCTACGAAAGACGCTAACCATAATACCCGATAGTATTTGCCATTTAGAATAATTTACATATGGAAATACACTTAGAGAATAAATTCTCTTACTTATTGTCGCTAGTTTGCAATTCAGATTTCAACCATTTTTATTGTTTCAAATGACATACAAATCAGGTAAATTAAAAAATGGAGCACAAAAAAGCCAACAATGAGTTACTTAAACTATGTGGGATAATTTGTGCAGCATATCATAGTAGTTCTGGGTGTATCTTTAGAGAGTGTTCTTTCCTGTAAGATCTCAGATTATATAATTAATGGAGTCTTAGAAGTAGGTCACTCACTGTAGACATTTAGAAAAAAATGACAAAATATATAACCCAAATTAACCTCTTTGCACATGCTGAGTGCACTACTGATACATAAAACGACATGGATGAATGTTTTTAGAAGTCTGTTGAGTGTCAGCAAGCTAGAGATGTGGTGAAATCATGAGGCTTTCTGAACATAGTTTTAAAAAGTGTGTTATGCAGTTCATTCGTTCAATTTCTCTTAGAGAATTTCCAAATTCCTTTTCTATTATAAAGCTCAATGAAGTAGCACGTATCTAGATATAAACACTTAGCATTTTTTGTCAACTTACGATTTGCAGTTTTTTCCCACATGAACAGATGTTTTTCAATTCTTACAAGTTTTAGAGCTAAGCCATTTTGTGTTCCTAAGGAACCCCAAATGCTAGAGAATTTGTGGTTCATACCTTAAGGCTTATCGTAAAACACAGGTTATAGGAAATAAGATCACAAATGAAATTTGGGTGTATAATTTATACTGATTATATTCCTGAGTAAAATGATATAAACATCTGGTTATAGTCCTGAGAAGATAATTTTCTCACAGGAAGAAGAAAAATTAGGTTATATATTTTTGTAGGTTAAAAATTTTAGTCATGTTCTTTTTATTCCAACTCTTATTAATATGAATAGTAGATAAAGTGGTGGCAGGAAAAAGTGAATGTATAAGCCAACAACTAACATATGACCCAGCAGTTCGGCTCCTAAGTGTTTACCCAAGAGAAATAAAGGCATGTGCTCACAAAAAGATTTGTGCAAGAATGTTTATAACAGCTTTACTCATAATAACCAATAATTGTAAAGATCCCAAATGTCCATTAGCAGGAGAATGGATAAACAATTTATGGCTCATTCCAGCAATGGAATGCTACTCAGCAATAACAGGGAATGACCTAGTGAAATATGCACTGGTAGGGTTACATCTCAGCAACATTTTGTCTTCAGAAAGAGGACAGACACAAAAGAGTGCATCCTATATGATTCCATTTATATTAAGTTCTAGGCGAGATAAAATCTATGGTGATAGAAATCTGAACAGTATTGCCTATGGTGGATGAGTATAGCCTGGAAGCGGGCAGGGGGAAACTTTCTGGGGTAATGTTATGTGTCACATATGTTTACTGAGGTGTTGGGTCTATGGGTGTATATGCATTTGTGAGAAGTTAAGTTCTGTCCAACTCACTAAATGTGCGGTTTACCTCAATAAACCATGAATGAGGAAAAAATGAGTATATGAAACATTTTCTCTAATAACCAAGTACTGGCAGTACTAATCAAGCCATAGATGGCAGTAGCCTACAAACATTACCTGTGTTTTTGTTCATCTTGGCTTTCTGAAGTGATTTGATTAGGTGCAAAGGTAATTTTTGATCGTTAGTCTAAGCTGAAATATAGAAGAAAGCGTGTTGTGAGTGTTCTGTTGTCAGAACACGTTACAACCTTTGGGAATGTGAAAGAGTTGAAACAGGGGTTGGACTGTAAGTTATAAATTAGTGTCCTTTCATGACGGTCCAGTACAAGTGGACACCTACATGGCAAATCAAATAGAGCCCTTTGCTGGAACATCTGTCAGACCATATGCTTTGGCTTCAGGTTCAGTGTAGAAACTGAAATGCTAATGACTCCATCCATCATTACGGAGCTTGGCAGGCAGGCGTCATTGGATTGGACAGAGAAATTCAACGGTGGAGTTGTTGAATGCAGGGAATTGTGCGAGGAGCTTTGGTGGCACCATTTGTTTTGGTGCATTGAAACGAGGCTGTTTAACGTGTGGCTGGTAATCCTATGCAGATTGCCATCAAAGCTGTGGCAATTGGGCCAATCTGTCAGTAATCGCTGGAGGTGCTGGCGCTGTGCCTCCTCAGTGGGGCAGCCAAAGCAGGAAAGTGAGCCACCGCTTCGCCCTTGGTGAAAAGCTCGTCACTGCTAATGTAGTGTGATACGGCTAGTTTCTCAGCCAAAGGAAATGTCATTCCTCGTGGAGCAATAGATAATTTAAGCAATGGATTGAGAGTAATAATTGGAGAGTAAAATTTGTAAAATGAGATGCAAATTGCTCTAAAAAACAACCAGAGAGAGGCTGACCTCTTGCAGTACCAACTGTTGTCAGCTGAGGGTCGATGAAAATGGTTGGTCTGAAACTTCTGGCCACATGGTGTTTTTTTTTTTGTTTTTTTTGTTTTTTTTTTTTTGTGAGGAAGATCATCCCTGAGCTAACATCCACGCTAATCCTCCTCTTTTTGCTGAGGAAGACCGGCTCTGAGCTAACATCTATTGCCAATCCTTCTCCTTTTTTTCCCCCCAAAGCACCAGTAGATAGTTGTATGTCATAGTTGCACATCCTTCTAGTTGCTGTATGTGGGACGCAGCCTTAGCATGGCTGGAGAAGCGGTGCGTTGGTGTGCGCCCGAGATCCGAACCCGGGCCGCCGGTAGCGGAGTGCGCGCACTTAACCGCTAAGCCACGGGGCCAGCCCACATAGTGTTTTATCTATCAGTGCAAATGTCATAGCCTGGGTCCTTTACTACATGTGAACATCAGCATGTAACAGTGGACATCTGAAGCATGAGTTTTTAAAAAAATGAGTTAATTTAAAAGTAGAAATATTTTAACTGTTGAAATGTATCACTACACTGTTTCAAATGCCCTTTAGTCGTCTCTCACAAAGGTCTTCCTGATGCCGCATGCTGTAGTACTTTCCCATGCCTGTTTATACTGTCATATGAAGTGCCTAGGTATTTGTACTATATTTGATTTCCACAAGAGATTTTACTATCTCTGATACTATATCTTGTTGAGAAAAAAGTCTAGTAATTCTGCATTTATTATAATGAAGGAAAATTCTTAGAAGAAATTAATCTATACCTAGAAACATGCGGTTTATGGTGGGCAATTCATTGAAAACAATTTGAGAGGACTTTAAGCCAAATTGGTAAACATGCAATATGTGATCAGCTCATACTGAGTACCATGAAATAAAACAAGGAAAGGACTAAGATATAGTGAAAATTGTCCTAATGCCTGTACTTGGTCCAAGTTCGGACATTTTCTAGGTCATCAGCCTTAAGAGTGGCTGACCCATATCTGAAATATTAAAATAACAACAGGCAGTATATAGTTATCAGGACAGTGAATAAAGTTGAAGAAAAGATGTCAGAATGTCTAAAGGGACATGTTATAAATATATCTTGAGATTTGTGGGAGACTGGATAAATTTCTTAAAATCTTAGAATATTGGGAATATACAAGAGGGATTTAATTTGTTCTCTATAGATGCTAAAGTGCAACAATAACTAATGGTTTGAAGCAATTTGGTGAGAGATATCAGCTGATAATAAGAAAGAGCTTTGTAATTGTAGGGCTGTTGAAAGCTAGAGTGAGCTACTCCAGGAGGTAGTAAAATTACAATTAGTGGAAGTACCCAAGCATAATCTGGATAAGCACTTGCTGGAGATGTAGAGGACATTCAAGCGTGGGGCTGAACGCTTTTTAAGATCCTTTCAGCTCTGAGAGACGCTTCTATAACTGAATAAGAAAAGACTATATAGACTCTAACACTATACTATTTGAGAGTTGAGAGAGCGCAACATAGAATGGACTGTTTGGTGAAATCATTAAGGAAGATTTGATTGAGTCTTTGAAGGACATAAAGGACTTGAATAAGCAAAGATTAAGTGGGCATGGTTATCACTGCGGATGAGTGTTTGTGTGTGGGGATGGGATAGGAACATCAGGAGATGGATCTTATTGAAGTGGAAGGTCCACAATGGGTAGTAGAGGTGAATATAGTTTAAGGCAGGGTTGGGACCAGGCGGTGATAGAGACAAAGCTACTGTTAGCCAATAGTGAGGGCCTGTGGATGGACAGTGCTGGTGCATTTGGAAAATAAGTGAGTAGGGAAGGAGAGGGACAAATGAAAAGAAGATAATAGAGTTTTGGGTCTGGTTGGTACCAATTGAAAGAATTAGGGAAGATGTGAGAATGAAAGAATCAAGACAGCTTTCTAAATTTCCTCAGAAGCTTGTTTTGTAAGGCCAGTGTGAAGTCAGTGAGTTTGTTTTCTCATTTTCTGTCTTAGAACTAATTTGTTTGTTAGATCCATTTACTTGCTTTTTTCCTTTCTACCTTCATAATTGCGTTTAAGTTATCCTAAATAGGAGAGAAAGATGAGGAGACATTCCTATTCCTCTCAGCTCTTTTTAGCCTTAATAAAAGTTTACCAAGACAGTTTGAAGCTTATGGCCAAATTAAATCCCTATGTGGTCGCGGTATCACTTATGAGGATTAATCTAGGGGAAGGCTGTTGGTGCATTCTGCCTTAGCTTCTTCTGTTCCTTTTGGCTCACAGAACAGAAGTCATGTCAGAGAGGAGTGCTAGCCGTGTCCGTTGCGCTTTCCTGACTTATAAACTGCTCTTGACTTAAACTGATAGATGAACACTAGCCTACTATTTAATTCTAATTTTCTCTGTTTATCCTTAGTTCAAGCAGTTTAAGCAGTAGTGATTTTTTCTGTGTATATGCTGATTTACAATTAATTCTGCTCTACTTAAGAGTCTGTGTTCTGTTTGGTAGCTAATAGCTATCACTCTTGTCAGTCCTACTTTTCCTCAGGCCATTGGTTTATTCGAGTTCATGGCATCAGATTCTTCCTTCATGATTTCATATAAAGAATTATGATCATTGATCTTGAATTAACATCATTGACCGAGTATCATGGAGTATAATGTTTATCTTTTATCTTCAGCATTTTGGGTGTATATGTTTGTAACGATGAGCATCAGAAAGTTTAATCATATTTAATTTTTAGGATTGTTAAATATTCCTGAGGTCATGTTGGTTGGCTGTATGTGGCTTTTTACCGTAAAGAGTTCAATGCCTTAAAGATACAGCGCATTCTTTTCTTTCTTCAATAATTTATGAACTCTGAGTTTGCTGTCTGCAGATTACATAATTGATTATAAATGAATAATGTGTGGAATATTCTTTATCTTCCTTCTCTAACCCTGGAGCATACTGTAAAAGCCTGGCAGTCCTAGAAGCTCAAGGATTTCTTCTTATCAATATCTATAAGTAAAAATTTACTGCTTTTTCTGTGGAAGAATAATGCACTCTCTGCTGTTCATAGAGCTGCCCTTTCAGTGTTTTTCAGATGTGTCATGTCAAGCACTTAACTTTCCATCGAGCTCCTGTGATCAGTATTACAACGTGCGGGCTCTGGCAGCAGGCTGAGTTTCTTCTTTATGAAAAGCAGTCTGATATAAAGATCTAATATTTATAAAGTCATTTTATTGTAAAATAAAATATAGATATAGAAAACCACCCAAAAATAAAAAATATAACTCAGTGAATTTTTATAAGGTACACACCTGACAGCTCAGGAAAGAGACTTTTCCAGCCATCCTAGAGGCTCCTTCCAAACGCTCCATCCCTGCCACAGCTGAGGCATCTCCCTACCCCTACAAATAACCAGGACTATAAGCCCTTGTATGGTTTTTCATGTTTTTCTACTTATATATGCTTTCCTAGACACTATAGATTAGTCTCGTCTATCTTTATAAAATGTCTTTTAAAGTCTCTTTTAATCTGTGGGTTTGTCCTCTGTCACTTTCTTTTCCTCACAATTGATCTGTTGAGAAACCCAGGCCATTTGACTTGTAGTTTCCCACAGTCTGCATTTTAGTGATTGCATATAAACGTTCTTTTCCGGTTCAATATGTTCCTCTGAATTTCCTGCAAATTGGCAGCCAGATGCAGAGTCAAGTTTGATCCTTTGGCAACCCTAGAGGTGGTATTTGGTGTGATTACAGGAGGCACAAAATGTCTCATCTTTCTTTTTGTGATCTTGGTAGCCATTGATGCTTAATGCCAATATTCATTCTTTCGGTTGTAAATTGTGATATTCTATTATTTCTTTTGTATTTGTTTAGTTAATGAAAAGATACTTCTCCTCACCTACTAATTGGCTACCCAGTGACAGTTCATTAAGGAAAGGGAGGATAAATGCTCAAATCTGCTTTATTTACTAGTTTTCAATGTAATGAGTTGGTTTCCTTTCATATTCCGAAGGTGACTGATTCTTCTTCTTTTTTTTAATACTATGAACTCATGGATTTAAACATATTTGATGAACTTCGATTCATTGTGATTATTACTATTATGAAAACTCAAATTGTCACATCTTTGGCCTGTGGGAACGTCTTCAAGTTGGCTCCAGGTCCTTTTGACATGACTTGAGTAGTCTCTGAAACTTTCTTGCTGTCTGGTTTTGTGAGATGTTGTAGTGTCCTCTTGTACATTTTCTCCACCAGACCTGACACCCTGTTTTGCTTTAGTGAGAAACTGTATTTCAGGACCACCATCTGGATTCTGAGGGGTACCCATTGCTAGACTTTTTCAGTGAACAGAACTCATAAAAATATGCATATATTTAAAGATAAAATACCTATGAGTTCATATTGATATTTCAAATTCAAGCCTAAGGATTTTCACTTAATGTTTTGTTACAATTTGTCAATTACATCTTTTTTCCACCCTAATATTCTTGGTTCTCAATGACGCAGGGGAAGAGAGAATTAGAATATCGCATAATTACTCATTTTTTTAACCTCATGTGACTTTAATCTCCTATATCTCCATTGTTAGCATACAGCCATTGTATTCTATAGTCTCTCCCACTTAGCCCTTATTTAGCGTTAATTGTATGTGTAACTATGTTTTTACGTTCATCATCAGTCCATATGTCATGTCTTCCTAATAATTTTGGTTGTCTGAATCTTATTTTCTGCTAGATTCCTCAGGAATAGCTCATGTAAATAATTTTCCCTGAGTCCTTGGATGTTGATAATAGTATATATGTGCTCTTGATTCTTCTTTTTTTAATTTTTATTTATGTATTTTTTCCCCCAAAGCCCCAGTAGATAGTTGTATGTCATAGCTGCACATCCTTCTAGTTGCTGTATGTGGGACACGGCCTCAGCATGGCCGGAGAAGCGGTGTGTCGGTGAGAGCCCGGGATCCGAACCCGGGCCGCCAGCAGTGGAGCGCGCTCACTTAACCACCAAGCCACGGGGCTGGCCCGTGCCCTTGAATCTTAAGTCAGTTTTTCAGGATATAAAATCCTTCCTTCACATTTTCTTTCCTTGAATGACTTAAATATGTTACTTCATTTTCTTCTAGCATAAAGCCTTGCTGTCAAAGTCTGATTATTTTCTTTTCCTTATAAATCATCTACCTGCTTTTTCTCGATAATCAAAGGATTTTTTTTTCTATTTCTTTAAAGATTCTAGTTTTATCAGAATATGTATCACTGTGGGTCATTCTGGGTTACTATTCTCAGGTATGTGGTGTGTTCTTTTATTCTGTATTTTAAAAACATTTTTTTTCTATTTTCAAAGGTTCTTTTTTTAATTAAAATTTTAGTACTTTCTCTGTTCCCTTGCTTCTGTATGGACTTCTGTTATCTCTCTGTTTGATCTTTGCATATCATCATTATTAGTCACTTTCTCTCAAATACTTTTTATTCTCCTTATTTTTAAAATTAAAAAAGTTTCTTTTTTATCACATTGTTTTGCTTAAGATATCATCTGTTGAGTTTATTTACTCTGGTTAATCATAATTTCCAAAATGATGTCTTCTTTCATTTCTAATTTTTCCTAAGTTCTGTCATTTCATTTATGAGTTTTATTAATTCAAATTTATATTGTTCTTTCATGTCAGGAATAATTTTCTTAATATATTTTAGCTTATCTTGAAATATTAAGTTACAGTTTTGATCTGTTTTGTGCACATATTCTTCTGACTTATTTTATTGATATAGGGATCATACTCTGCTCCTTAGTCTCTTTTAAACTTATAGTGACTTTATATTGGATTTGACCTTGATACTTTTCAGTTGTTTATTTTTATGTGAAACAAGTTTTCTCAAAATTTTAAAATGAGGTGGGGTTCAGGAGAATGTTCCTGATTTCACAGAATCCCTCTTCTGTTGCTTTGAGTTATGTGTAAAAATATGGCCACTTGCTTTCTGGGATTTCTTGACGTTATTTTCACCTCCGCTTTCTCTGGATCTTCTCTTTCCTTAGTATCTCTTGTTGTCCTGTCTGTTTTCATGTGGCAGATTTAGAAAGAGTGAGAAACTGTGCTACTGCCACCAACTTCTCAGAATCCCCCAGATGTAATGGTTTAATTCCACTGTCTCCATGCTCTACTCAACTTCCCACTTATTATGAATTCTATAGTTTTATATTTGTAAACTCACATGCTTTACATTCCCCACTTTCTCCAGTGCAGTTTGAAGCAACCAGCCAACCCCATTATATTCCTTAGTTTGTCTGAAATGTTCTAAGGTAGTAAACACATGCTCATCTAGAACTTTACCTTCTATGGGTATTTGATTAGGAATATCTAATGATGATACTTTGCATATCTCTATTGCTATATCATGCTATGGACTAGCAGTGTCTTCTTTACCACTGGCAATAGAGTTCTTAGTGCCTTTAAATCTAATTAGATTAGAGAACCAATTCCAGAAAACCCAGAACCAAACCAAATCAGAAAACTCATCCTTAAAAATTTGTTACTGCAGAACGATTTCTAGTAACAAAATCATCTTTATCAGTCAGGGTTTAAATATGAAAAGTAGAACCAGTAGGACATATATAAACATTTTTCAAGAGATTTACTGCAAGGAATTGGTTTATGTGATTGTGGGGGCTGGCTAGGCAAGTCTGAAATCTATGGGGCAAACCCTTGGGAAGGGCAGGCTGGAGTATTCAGGCACGGGCTGAAGTTGCTATTCACAGGTGGAATTTCTTCTACTTGAGGGAAGCCTCAACTCTGCTCTTAAGACCTTTCAACTGACTGAATCTAGTCCACCCAGATTATCTAGGATAATCTCCCTTACTTTGTGTCAATTGGTTATGGACTTTAATCCCATCTACAAAATACCTTCACAGGGACACCTATTTTAGTGTTTGAATAACTAGGGACTGTAGCCTAGCCAAGTTGACAGATCAAAAGACTCTCACAGTTATCAAATGTATTATTCACTTAGATATTGTTTTGATTATTGTCTTCATAATGTCCGTATTATCAGGGTTTGCAATTAGAACTTTTTTTTTTAATTTTTTGTTTATTGCAGTAACATTGGTTTATAACATTGTATAAATTTCAGATGTACATCATTATATTTCTATTTCTGCATAGATTACATCATGTTCACCACTCAAATACTAATTACAACCCATCACCACACACATGTGCCGAATTATCCCTTTCGCCCTCCTCCCTCCCCCCTTCCCCTCTGGTAACCACCAATCCAATCTCTGTCTCTATGTGTTTGTTTATTGTTGTTATTATCTACTACTTAATGAAGGAAATCATACTGTATTTGACCTTCTCCCTCTGACTTATTTCACTTTGCATAATACCCTCAATGTCCATCCATGTTGTCACAAATGGCTGGATTTCATCGTTTCTTATGGCTGAGTAGTATTCCATGGTGTATATATACCACATCTTCTTTATCCATTCGTCCCTTGATGGGCACTTAGGTTGCTTCCAAGTCTTGGCTATTGTGAATAACGCTGCAGTGAACACAAGGGTGCATGTATCTTTACGCATTGGTGTTTTCAAGTTCTTTGGATAAATACCCAGCAGTGGATTAGCTGGATCATATGGTAGTTCTATCCTTGATTTTTTGAGGAATCTCCATACTGTTTTCCATAGTGGCTGCACCAGTTTGCACTCCCACCAGCAGTGTATGAGAGTTCCCTTCTCTCCACATCCTCTCCAACACATGTTGTTTCCTGTCTTGTTAATTATAGCCATTCTGACGGGCGTCAGGTGATATCTCATTGTAGTTTTGATTTGCATTTCCCTGATAGTTAATGATTTTGAACATCTTTTCATGTGTCTGTTGGCCATCTGTATATCTTCTTTGGAGAAATGTCTGTTCAGGTCTTTTGCCCATTTTTTAATTGGGTTGTTAGTTTTTTTGTTGTTGAGATGCATGAGTTCTTTATATATTTTGGAGATTAACCCCCTATCAGATGTATGGTTTGCAAATATCTTCTCCCAATTGTTAGGTTGTCTTTTCGTTTTGTTGATGGTTTCCTTTGCTGTGCAGAAGCTTTTTAGTTTGATGTAGTCCCATTTGTTTATTTTTTCTATTGTTTCTCTTGCCCAGTCAGACATGGTGCTTGAAAATATGTTGCCTGTTATCTCACCTAATTTTCCTAGCATCCGTGTTGAATAAACATGTCCAAATTGATATCTCCATTTTTAGATGAAAAGGTAGAGATTTGAGAAATATTGAGAAATTGTGAAGCTAATAAATAGTAGTCAGGACTGGAACATAGGTGCCATCCCCTCAGGCATGGTTCAGTCTACTTATTCGTGTTCTCTTTGTGTGGCTTCTCGTATTGGTCACTTTCTCCCAACACTGCAAGGTCACCTATGCTTCTTAGGTTAAAACTCCTTGTCTTGTTTAATAGCTGACTTCCTCTTTTGTTATACTTGGTTAATGATAATAATACTAGAATACGATTCTAGTATTTTCCTATCCCCTACACATTTTTACCCTGCCCTATATCAGAATTATAATATTTGCCATCTCTCTCTTTTTCTGTGTAAAATATCATTCACCGTTTTCATTCCTTTCGTTGCCAAATAGTAAATACTCTGGTGAACTTAGTATTGTCATTTTAGTGCAATTTTTCCTAGAGGAACACCATTTTCTTATTAAGTGCTTAATCTATTGAAATAAATGTGATAATTTCTCGTGGAAATAAATGAGTACTTTTCTCAAAATAGTAACATAGTGTTGTTAATTTGAGAAATTTCTAAATTTCTATACCTTGAGGTTTGCCGTGATATCCTTTCATGTTTCTACAATTCTTCAATTTAATTGTTCAATAATAATAAGGATGATGATGATAGCTTTATCATTCCTGTGAGAAAGAAAAGATTTCTTATGGCAGATAAGCCCTGGTAAGGAACTCTCAGGTCTTTGGTATGAATTTGGTCGAATTGTTGTATGATTCACTTCAACCTCACTTAATTATAGTGTGTGGATTTACTTTAGGATTGGTTTTGGAAAAAAAGGGCAAGTACTGACAAATCATATACAGTCTTCTTACTGCTATTCCGTAGGAACCTAAATACCAAACATAGGAAAACACTCTCTTTCTAGTTTCTCCAATACTAAAAGGATGGAGGAGTCATATATCATGGTGTGCCCAGCAAAGGCAGTGAAAAATAAATAAAACAATAAATGTAATTTAATTTTTTCTTCAAGTCCATAGAGTGAAATAATCTCTGCAAATATTCTGAGTGCCACATTATTTAATTTAAAATTAAATTGGATTAATGTTATTCCTCAAGCTTTGAAAAGAGCAGCTGAGATAAACTGTACCATATGTTAACTGTACCATATTAACTTTTAGGATGTCAAGCTGAAAGTGATAGAAAACCAAATGTGTTATGTCACTTAACAGGAAGTCCAGAAAAAAGGGGGATCTGAGAGACGTTGACACCATTTCAGACACTTGATCAAGAACCTGATTCTTTCTCCTTGATATGCATCTTCAGCATGTCAACTTTTCCCTCAGATCGAGCTCTCTCAGATTGACAAGGCAGCTCTTCTAGTTTTAGACATGAGAAAAAGAAAAGGTGACCCATTGTGTGTTCTCTAGGAGTGAGGAAACCTTTCTGGAAATGACTTGGCCTGTTTCTATAGTATCTCATTGACCAGAATCAGGGTACACACCTATTTTAGACCTGTCACTATTAACGGGAGTAGGACCCCCATGATTGTTTCCAACCAGTGTGTCTCAAGCTGTAATATCTTGATGTATACTATGGATCTTGTTAAAAGACAGATTTTGATTCGTTAGGTCTCGAGTGAGCTCTAGACTTTGCATTTGTAACAATCTAACTGGTGATCTTGACACTACTAGTCTGTAGACCACACTTTGAGTAGCAAGCGGTTTAGTTAATACTGTGGTTATTATAGACATTGGGAATTAACCGATATTACTGTTACGTTACCTTATGCCAGGAACTGAACTTGTTAAATAAACACTGCATGTACACTGCATGATGAAGCTCACTTAGTTTAATGGAGGAGTGATAATTGTGAGGGATTCCATTGATTTGCCCAGGGTTATTTGGTAAGTGAGAAGTCTCAGCAACCTGTACTGGAGACAAATAAGAAAACATGAGAAGGATCTGGAGGAGGAGGAAGAGGAATAGAAAAAGGCCAAGTGCTAGGTTATAATTCTTGGATCATATAATTTTGTTATTCATTTCTTAGTATTTCTCAGAGTTGGGGATATTTGCAATGGAGAAATCATATAAAAATCTCACAGCAGGATAAAGAGCCTGGAAATGAAGACTATAAAGGCAGAAAACTCTACATAAACACTGCTGCATAAGAGAAAAATTTCCCATTACTTCTTATTTCCTTCTTCATGGCCCTGCCCACTCTGCTAAATTGATAGCTTGTAGTCAGGCAAAGACCCATTATTTTGGATTATAAAAGAAAAAGTTGTCATTGTTTTTGACTTCTGAAATGTAGATGTCATCAATTGCTACTTTTAACTGTAATGCATTACTGGAAGCTAAGTAAATAAAGCAATGTCTAATATAGTAGCTTATATTTTCTCATTGGTACAACGCATTGACGGAGTTCAAAAACAAATAACCAGTTCAGGCAACTGGACCTATGACACAAATGCAAAAAAGCAGCTTTGGCTCAGTTTTGAGGAAATAGTGCTGGATTTTGTGCCATCAAACCTAGTTTTGAGTTTTAATACTGCTACTAACAAGCTATGTATCACATTTCTAATTTTTCTGAATCCCGATTATATAGGCTTTAAATGGAAATGACTATCACAGTAGGTTTGTGTGAAAGAGCCGTGACAGAACCAAGATAATAGCTGACATGACATGAGGTACATGGAGGTTCTTATTAAATAATCATTGAAGATAAACCTGAATATTATAACTCTATAATAATTTTTATTGTTATTTTATTTCAAGAGATAAATAGCACCTATCTACTATATTCATTAATTAAGTAATATATCCTATATAAGCCTATATATTTTATAGTTAAGTTAGTGTATTAATACACACAAATGTAACATAAGGTAATGTAATCAGCTTTGTGATCTCCTAAGAGGATCACCTTAAGCAGGCCCCTCAACATCTCTGAAATGTGGAGTAGTTCAGAAGTAGCTTGGCATAAATGATCTCTAGATGTCCTTGAGGTTCTCTATTTATGTAGCTTCCTTTTATTATTAATTTAATTAATAACTATTATATATTTTGTTATAATAATTTATGAAATCCTAAGGAGAATTTACATAATTCTTGAAATAGTGCAAATCCTATCTTGGCAATGCGTAGACAATGGAAAGTTAAAAAAAAATCTAGAAATCTTTTAGGCTAGTGAAAACCTCTGTGCAATGGCTAGTTATAAAGTAAAAGGTCAGAAAGTGGGGTCTCACTGACAGTGCAGAGGATTGAAAAAATAGGAGATGGAATCACATTGGCAGTTGTGATTCCAGAGAAAAGTATCAGAGCACAGGAACTTGGGTGTTATAAGGTGGTAAGGAAGGCTGTGGGGCCTCACTGAGGCCAGGTGAGTTTTGGGATCACTGAGAACATTCACAGGACTATGGTGGAGAGGATAATTTGGAGTGGTAGACAACTGTGATGGGAAGGAGATTTGGGTATCCTGGGAGTTCCAGAAGTTGAGAAGTTGTTGAGTGGGACAGTGGAAAAGTGATCTGCCAGTCAGGAAACAGGATAATGGCAGCCTTCTCCAAAGGGAGGGTAAGATAGTAGAAGAAAACGTGCCCATCTTTGAGAAAAATTTAGAGGAAAGTGGCATTGTGAGATGAATGCCAATTAAGATGGAAAGATGAAATGATGATTATTAAGAGGGAAACATTAAGGGTACTTAGAATCTCTTCACAAGAGAAGACGAGTTTTTGAAAGGCATGGTGTTAAAAAGATGTGGATGTGTGTGTGCACGTGCAAGATGATTCAGAAGGAAGTGCAGGCAGCAGGAATTGGCTGGTCTTGCAGAAGAACTGAGAAACATAAATGTTAGGGAGAAAGGTGACAGAAGGTTGAGAGCACAACTGGAGGGATAAATTAGAGGAAGACGAGGTAAGGGTGTGCACAGTATAAGGAGTGCTGAGTCATGGTCGGCCTTCCTTTTAGAACAATTGTATCAAATGATGTGATAATTGAAAAAAATGCAGTTTGAGATGGATGTGTAATGATTTTTTGTTTATGTGGTTTTTAGGGAAAGAATTTAGGCTGGATTTTATGAATTTATATTTTAGGGCTTTTGAGTATAAGCTGCTGTTTCTCTGTATTATTATCCAGGGGAATGAGCAGGGGATCTTGGTGCAAAAAATCATGAAATTGGGTGGGTAGGGAAAGAAGAATTAACAAAACACTGAATGAGTGAAAAATGGTAAAGTTGTAATTGGAACTTTATGTCCTTAGGTATATATGCGTGCATATGTTTATGCATATGCTACATACATATATGCTACATAATATGCACATATATATAATTTCAGATATGGAGAAGGAGATTAAAAATACATCAGATTTTAGGATTTAAAAAATTATTAAAGTTGGGCTGGCCCCGTGGCTTGGCGGTTAGGTGCGCGCGCTCCGCTGCTGGCGGCCCGGGTTCGGATCCCGGGCGTGCATCTACGCACCGCTTCTCCGGCTGTGCCGGGGCCGCGCCCCACATGCAGCAGCTAGAAGGATGTGCAGCTATGACATACAACTATCTACTGGGGCTTTGGGGGGAAAAAATAAATAAATAAAATCTTTAAAAAAAAATCACTAAAGTGATAGAATGATCCCATTATTTACTCCTTTAAAAAATACAAAGTATTTCAAAAATACAAAAAAAAATGATAGAAAACAATATAATAACCACTATTGTACCCATCACTCTAATTTGTAGAAGTTAACATGTTGCATTTTTGTCTCATATCTTAATTTTTGTTAAAGAATTTTTTTTTTTGAGATTTAAACGTGCAAACATATTTTGAGTCTGTGAAATGCTGGTGTTGTTCAACATTGTTGCCAGCCCACGGCTGGTCTTAGTTTGCTTAGTTTAACTCCTCATTGTATTTTATTGAATGGGTAAATCTCAGTCTATTTATCCACTACTCAGGGATATTTGGAGCTTTTTCATATTTAACAATTACAAACGATTCTGAGTTCCACATTCTGGTACATATCTCCATGATCGCGTATGCAGGAGAGATTCAAAGTAGAAAGGTAGATGTGGAATTGTTTGGTCTAAGGTTTATGCATCTTCAACTTCACCAGATAGTAACAAATTATTTTCTAAAATGACTTTAGCAGTTTACACTTCCACTAGTAACTTTAGGGTTTTGTTTTCCTTAACTAGTAGTATGAAATGATATTTCTAGTAGTGTGCAAGTTTATCAGGGATACTTTGCATTTCCTGAACAAGAAATAAGCTTGAGGATCAAGACCAATTCTTTCTCATAGTTGTGGCTTTTCTTTGCCTTTTGTGCTATCTTTGACATGAAGAGTTTTTAAATTTAGGTCGAGGATCTCTTTTCATGGTTATTAGACATATACATTTTCTCCTTGTGTAGCCTGGGCATTTTTTGATAGGGTTGTCTTTTTTCTTATTGAGCTGTAGATCTTTATGTAACCTGGCTATTTATCTTTCGATGGTTATTTCCATGAAAAAGATCTTATCAAAGTTTGTGTCTTGTTTTCTTTTACTTTATTTATGATGTCTTATAACATATAGAAGTTATAAATTTTATTATAGTTAAATTTTCAACCATTTCCTTTATAGTTTATGCTTATTGGTTTTGTGTGAGGCACCCTGATATCGTAAATATGTTTTCCGATATTTCATTTTGAATGTTGACAGATATTCTTTTAACATTTAGATTCTTTTGATTATTTCTTTTCAACGATGTAAATTGGCTGTCATTAATGTCAAAGAGAGAAGTTTGCAAAGAGTACAGATTTTGACTTGACTCTAAATTATCATCAGTATTTTATTGTCGTTCTGTGGTGATCAGATACTACAATTTAGAATACTGAGATGCATCGGTCATGGTCTCAGTCTTCTGGAGGGGACAAACTGATTAAAGCTCATGCAGTAGAGTATAAGGGCTAAAAGAAGCCTGTACTTAGATATACCCACAGAGAAGTGGGGCAGTGAATCATTTGCTGTGGAGCCATTAACTGTCCTGTTACTTCATATACTCTGGGCTAATAGCAATTTTATGGAAAACTGAGATTACTGCTATAGTTTGAGCACTACACCCCTCAAAGGATACAAATATTTGCTTACATACTTTTCCTGATTGAAGGGCAATGGTAAAAATTTGTGGGGCAAGATAGGCATTTTCTTCCTAATTTAGTAACAGGAATAATTTATCACAGATGTTGGTTGCTAAGATGCTTTAGATTTATGGAAATGTTAAGAACCTGTTTTTTAAAGATTGGTTTCTATTTGCAGAGACGAAATGGAGAAGATATACCAGTAGCCCAGACTAAGAACATCAATCACAGAAGATTTGCTGCTTCCTTTAGATTGCAAGAAGTGACAAAAACTGACCAGGATTTGTATCGCTGTGTAACTCAGTCAGAGCGAGGTTCTGGTGTGTCCAATTTTGCTCAACTTATTGTGAGAGGTAATGTAAAGTTGCTTTCACTTCATGAAATTGCATGTCTTTAGTAGAACAAAAGCAAATTTGTAGATAATTGGATTGTCTTTTAAACCTGGGGCTTAAGTCACTAAAAAAAATCATATCATTTTAAAAGTTCCGATAATACGTTAAGGTAAAATTAAGACCGTGGTTGTACAATTCGCCAAACATGTTTTCCACAAGTGTTTTCCATCAAAAGGAATCCATTTTAAGAAGCTCTAATCGAGCTAAACATATAAAACACTTTATCCCATATTGCCATCATCTAGTTTTCATTTTGATTTTAGATTTGCTTTTCCTTTTTAAAACAGTTCCACAGATACTACTTTTGTTGTTCGAAGCTTTGTGGCAGTGAGGTCAAGGTCAAAGTTTCTATCCTCATGTAGAACTATAAATTTTACCAGTATCAAAGCCCAGTGGGGGGTGTTCACCAATTCTGGCGCCTGTAGAATCTTAGACGGTTAGACTGCTTAGAGGTCCTCATTCACATTCTTGGATCTTAAGGTGACTAGAGGAAATGTGAGGGATTATGACATAGTACATATCTGAGGTGATTAGTGGAAAAACAAGTACAAGTGCACAATGTATATTACATTCATTCAAAATTTACTGAGTCTTTGTATATTCCATATACTGTGCTAGGTTGTGGAGATATAATTGTAAATAAAATACAAAGTCCTTGCCCATAGGGAGCTTAACATTGAGGGAAGTTAGGCACACTATATAGAAAGATGTGGAAAATGTATTATCAAGTCATGGTATATATTATGTAGAAAAATAGACACACAAAATAACGAGGATTGATCTTTTAGTTAAGATGATCTGGAAGGCCTCTTTGAGAAGGTGACAACTGAGCTGAAACCTTAAGAAAATGAGGATGTCAGCCATGTGAAAATTTAAAGGAAAAGCAGCTCTGTTGAATAGACTATCAAGCATCAATCAATAATGTCACAAATGAATATAATTATAAACTAGCAAGTCTCTTCAGGGAGAAGTTTGGGAGGTCCTAACAAAAACATCTAAACTGATCTGAGATTTGTCAGAGGCATCAGGGAAGGCCTTTGTCAGTGAGTTTTCTTTGAGATAGGGTCTGAAGGTATTGGTTCACAAACTGGGCCCCGTACACGGAGGGCAAGGAGACTGAAGAAAGAGGCAGACCGCTCCAGATCGGTAGGTGGCAGGTTTAATAAGCAAGGAAACGTATTTACTTACAAGGCTTCTCTTGGGTGGCCACAAGACGAGTGGATCTCTGCACCTGTCCCCCAGAATCTTAAAAGTTTCCCTAGAGGCCTTAATTGGGTTCAGTCACTTACACCATCCAGATGGTCTCAACAACACCTTACTGCCTCAAGGCTGCCTCCTTGGAACAGCTCTCGCTGTGGGAATGGTAGCCAGAGCATACATTCCAAGGACAGGGGAAGGGATGAGAAGCTTCTAATTGCCCAGGTCCAGCTCAAGGGTCAACCGGTGGTCATGTCCTCTCGATTGTCTCCTCCAATGGAAGGTTGGGAAAAAGTTGTCCAGGTGAGGGGTGTGGATGTGGGAGCAGGGCTAAGAGAAAGAAGCATTAGCAGGCAGAGAGCAAGGTATGTGTCAATGCCCAGAGGCTGGAAGGAGAAAATGAGAAACATTCATATTTAAGTTAATATATTTTATAATGCTTGACATCAAATGTCTTTTACATGTATTATTTCATTTTAAGATTTACTTGATTTTAATACTTTAACCTTTAATACTTTTAGAGAGAAGAAAATTAAAATTCAGACTATTTGATAATTTCCCAGAGCCACAAAGATCTAATAACTGAGCCAGGATTTAACTCCATGTTTCTTGACTCCCAATGACACAGCTTTATCTCACACTAACATTATTAAATGATGCTGTTAGCTGCTTGTGATTCTACTTTCTTGAGAGATTCTATAGCTCATCAAAAAAAGAAGTTGATTTTTGTAGATTGGGTATGACTCTGTTTTAAATAAAACTCTCTCACGTCTCCAGAGTCAGCTCATATCACCTGCTTAAGTTCATGAAATCATAGCCCTAATTAGTTGAATAATGAGAAAATATGATAATATTTGACTCCAGTGTTTAGGTAGAGAGACAGTTTATCTTAGGTTCATACATGCTTGTATATTCATCTTTGTTGAGCCCCTTTCCAGCATCTTTCTCACCTGATCCCCTACTTTTCGAAAGCCTGAAGTTGTCCTTGCACATCTTCTGAGTGATTAATATGCTGTGGATACCAGACGGTGGGTGTGCTCTTGAATCATCATGCTCACCGTGTCTTCATGGTACTGTATGTGCATTCACAGTACGCAGCCACTGAAGGAGATGGTGGCCTTTAATAGTGTGGCTAGACTGCTTTTGAATACCTTATGGTTATATATATATCATTTTTTTTGAGGGCATGGCCCCATGATGTATTCAGCAGTTTATAGAAGGCAGAGTTGAAGCTTTTATCCAAGTGCTCCCTTTAAAATCTATTTTCTTCTTTCATACAGTCACTTAATACCTGTTTATTTTAAAAGAGATTTATTTACGGGCCGGCCCCACGGCTTGGTGGTTAGGTGCGCGCGCTCCGCTGCTGGCAGCACGGGTTCGGATCCCGGGCGCGCACCGACGCACCGCTTGTCCGGCCATGCTGAGGCCGCGTCCCACATACAGCAACTAGAAGGATGTGCAACTATGACATATAACTGTCCACTGGGGCTCTGGGGAAAAAAAGGAGGAGGATTGGCAATAGATGTTAGCTCAGAGCTGGTCTTACACACACACAGACACACACACACACACACACACACACAAAAGAGAGATTTATTTTGTCATTACTAGATCTCCCTGATAATCTGAATTGAAAAGTGGATTTTACTATTTGATCAAAGGTTGGTTTTCTTTACCTGGAGACAACTACATCTGGCTTTTCTAAGCATGTTACTTGTGGGATAAATAATTATTTCAATGAGATTTATAAAAGGAGAAACCTTGAATTTCATAGAAAATTTTGGCTTTTTTTCTTTCCTTTCTCTTTTTCTTTTTTTAAGAAAGTCCTGCCGTTTAACCTATATTCTGTTTTAGATGTTATATTGTACCTGTTATGTTAACATATGGTGGGGCTTTGAATGTGCTATCCAGAGTCCGCTAACATTTTACAAACATTTTGATAATTTTGGCAGTTTGATTTTTCTTTTCAACATGTTTTAGTTTGTTATATATCTAATACTTACAGGTGATACTTTGCTGGGTGTTTTATTTGAAAACTAATGTAGAGCAATAAATTTTCTTGTTTGTCCAGATAACCACCAAGTAAATATTGCTCACCAAAAAACACACCCTTTGGGGTCAGCTGTCCTAGTGTTGACATAGTGCTGAGAATTAACTATGGTGACAGGTCCTGTCTCTCATTGGCACTTTCAAAGCTGACATCCTGTTATGTGGATGCAAAAGATGGTAATTTTAAAGGAAATTTTTGGGGCAGTGATATGAATAGTCTTTAATAAGAGCTGGCATGGTATTGCCTGTTGCCAAAGATGACCCCAGGGTAAAAGTTTATTAGTGCATTTTCTCCTAAACTGAAAGTGACAGGGCATGCTGAAGGCTTTTTTTGTTGCTGTTTGTTACAAATGAAAATTTCACTGCAAAATTCTCATGTTGAAGAGTATTGATCTCTGTGTGCCCACAGCCAGAGGAAGAAAAAAAAAAGTACGTTGAAACAGAATTTACTTTATCATGACGTTAGCATTGCTTCCAGAACATTTTGAGTAATGATAACTTCCTCAGCTTGTGGAAGCCAATCTTTATTGACAAAGAAGTTTTTACAGAGATGAGACGAAGAGCAGATGTTTTTGCTCAATGTTTCTACAAAATTGAAGTGTAAAAAATGTGAAATACAGGTTGAAATGGTGTTTACAAATTTCAAACTGAAAGCACCAACTCTGTAGTCTAAGTTATGTTACAGATTCTCATTCTCTACCACATTTGCGATCTGCTTGTTTCCTTTCCACCTGTCTGAATCAAAGACCCACTTACGTTTCTAACCAACTAACCTGCAATAAAGTTATAAAAAATTCTCTGTTTGCTGTACTGACACTCAATTTCTATTCCCAGTTGTTAGTTATGCTTTTATATCTATTATTTTTAATCTGTGAAATTCCAATTACATTTTAAGTTATTTAATGTGAAAAGTATAGTTTTTTGTTTGTCCTTGTCACGAGTTTGATTTTTAAATTTTCGTGTCAACTGTTAGCCTTTATCAAAGTGCTCTGGACATAGAAAGTATTTAGTTAATATTTTTATATGTTCCTAATGAATACCAGTAACCTCTAGCTGTAAAGTGGGGTGAATGCCAATCCATTTACCCAATCTTACTCAGTGTAGGTGGACCTGGAAAACAAAGTTTGGTGTTTAAAATCATAAGGAATTTTGATTGTTGTTAATACTTCCCTTTGAAAGACAATATAAACTTTCTTAAAAATAAGGATATTTAATGACTTTTGTAACTGGAAGATGCAGAGACAGGCTTTAGTGTTGGTTCATTTAGTCATGAAGGATCCAGGTTCTTTCAGATTCTTCACTCTGCGGTCCGTGGGTTTGGCTTCTATCCTTCTATCCCAGGGTCTCCTTGTGGTTATAGGATAACAATATGGCTACATACTTCCTTGGTCTCTTCCACTTGGGGTTAGAGAGGTTACTACCTCCCACAGTATCAAAAATCGCATGGCAGCATATAGTGAGACAACTGGAATGTCCAATAGAGAATGTTTGTAGCTGGAATTTCAGAGCATAAACAATGTTATTCTGAGGGAGTTATTAATTCTATTCAGGTAAGATAGGAATGGAGGAAATATTTCAAAAGAAGGTGCAACTTAACCTTGAAAGACATACAGAGTTTGGAATTTGGTGGTATGGGAGAAGGGTGTTATCACAAGAAGTCAGGTAACAGTGGGATCACAGGTTATTTGGTGAATGGTGAGCTATTAATGGAATCACTTGCCTAGTACCAGCTGTCCACTACACATGTGAAGAAGGAAAGAAGTCCACACTAACCCTAGGTTTGCATTTGAACTTTTTAGATTCCACTCTTATTGTCATATTTTTAGTTTATGTTCCATCAGAGCCTGTCTAGTTCATCTTTGTTTGCTACAAAACCTAGCACAACTTTTCATAAAGACAATCGATACTTTTCTAAAGACTAATAAATACAATTGTTTAGTTGCAGACAGAGCTGTAGGGCTGACTCTAAAAGATGTAGGGAATGGATGATGAACCGCATACCACTCCCTACACACAGCGGGAGTGAAGATTGCTGACATACAGGAAACAATGAAGGCAACTGTTTTTTCTAGTGTCTGAACCAGTCTCTCCTTTCTCACATTGTCTAGGAGGGTGACTTTAAGTTTAGCGTAACATTTTTTTCACTTGAAAAATAATCTTGATTTGACCAATAAGTTGTATTCTAGTCTGTTTGTATATACTAGTTAAAAATCGGATCTGAATATTTCCTTTTAATATTTTTACATGAGAGGCAAAGACATTTGGAAAGTGGAAAACAAAATATACTTTACTAATACTTTTGTTAGTTGGTGGTTAAAGGCCATGGAATTTTTAGCTTCAGTCCTTCAGCAGTCTGCTTAATACCACACACTATTGATTTTTAACTAGTTTTCATGGCACAGCTGTCAGGCTCATGAATTCATATAAAGATCTTTTTTCTTAATGGTGACTGGAAGATCTCTTTTCTTTGCTTCTATTGTGAAAACTAGTCAACTTGACAGGAAATTTGGAGTTATCTGGAGGAATTCAATTTAAACATCTATGTTTTGTAAAATCTGAACTATAATGAAAGTCTAAGACCACATGGATATACCACATAATAATTTTCCGCAACTGCCCCAACATAGCTAGGGAAGGACATGCAGTCAGTCAAGGGATACCAAATGTCTCAAATTTGGAGGAGACTCCAAATGTCACATATCTGAAAATTTAACTTAGCCACCTTGAGTATGATAAAAGAAACATTTGGAGTCTCCTCTCATTCACGATAGCTACTTGTAATTCAGGTGATTCAATGTACAAGATGTCTGGTACATTTTTAAATTCTAAATGAGCAAAAGGATATTTGATGTCCTTATTTCAGATAGTATATTATTACTGAAACTCTGTTCTGTCCACTTTGATACACCATTATTCCAAATACTTTTTCCTATTTAGTTTCTCCTCCTCTGAATTTCCTTATGCTACTTTATAAAAATGGTAGAATGTAGCACTTGTTTTGCCTGCGTGGCTATTTTCATGTTATTTATTTTCTCTACTTGTTTTAGATATAAAAATGCAGTGAGAGTTCTTTCCCAAAGGGTTTCTGAGTGTGTTTGCATAAGTGATTCACGTGTAAAGCTCTACGTAATGTTTAGCTGTTGAGGGGCTGGTTACTTTTTTCGAGTGAATCTTTGGGGATTTTGCTTTCATGGGAGCTTTCTTCCTAAGGATTTGAGAAGGATCAAAGAGGAAGCAGAATGATTTGCATGCCAAATCATTCTTTCTGTGGAACTCCAGGGAACTTGATTTTAGAGCCCTGATAGTAGATCTATACTTTCCTCTTGAGCCTGCAATTCTGTTCTCTTGGAGTTTGTGATAAATGTAACTTGGGTCCACTTCTTCCAAAGGACTTACATCAACTTCATGGACTAACAGGGTCTTTGTAATTTATATTCCCCTCCCTGCTTGCTATTTTTCTTTTCCTTACCCTAAACCAAAAAAAAGCAATGAAGTCAATTTGCAACTTCATTGAAAAATCAGCTAGCAGCCTTTTTATTGAGTACTTAAAATGGTAAGTAATAGGCACAAGGAAATTATAAAGAAACAGCACACATAGTCTCAGCTCTCAAGCAATTTATAATTTAAATTAATTTTATAAGAAAATATAGAATTATTGAATATTTTGGCACAGAGTTTTGACTTTGATTTTGGTCACATTTTTAATTCTATAGGAAAAAATAAGATCCCCTAACAAAGGAACTATTCCCTTGGTATTCCCTACTGAAGGAGTTATTCCATTAAAACCCTGTATTAAACATTAATTTGGTAAATAATGTTGTACTGTGAGAGTCTTATAGAGTGTTGATTAAACAGAAGCTCTTTAGCTGACAGTTTGAAATCAATCAGTGAGGCAGAGAGATAATACATAGTTTTTAGCGGTGCACTGAGTAAAGATGGCAATATGAGCGTAGTGGTGGGACATTACTTCATTACTTATAATTCTTGAGTCTCTCACACTCTCCCCCCACTTCATCTTCAAGGAAGTCAATCACAGCAGGCTTCCCTACCAGTGTAGGACTGACAGGTGACTTTTGGTGTTTAGTTTTTTGCAGCTAGCATCAACTATTTGCACTTGGATGTTGACATCTTTTTGTAAGCTAGCTGCTACACATTCTGCTTATTAATAAAATGTCAAACTAAGAGTGCAAACTAGGAAATAACACAGAAAACACTCATGAAATGTTAGGTAGAAATCTTACAAAGAAGCCAGAGAATAATATGTACGTATTTATTATGAATAAATCAGTCAAAACCAATTTGTTCAACAGAGTTCATCATATTACTGCAGAAAGCACTTTCCTTTCCATTATAGTTGGTAAAAACCATGTTATTCCCTTTTCTAAGAAACATTTAGTCTGGTAAGAATTAAAAACAATCATAATATCAATCCAAAAAAGTCCAGATAAACATTTATATTTTGTTAATCCTCAGCATGGATTGTGTTTAGTTCATAGTTATTAGTTTTTTTGTGTGTGTGTATGAGGAAGATCGGCCCTGAGCTAACATCTGCCAATCCTCCTCTTTTTGCTGAGGAAGACTGGCCCTGGGCTAACATCCATGCCCATCTTCCTCCACTTTATATGGGACGCCGCCATAGCATGGCCTCACAAGCGGTGCGTCGGT
The DNA here is from genome assembly GCF_057802395.1 of Ceratotherium simum simum. Classification (NCBI taxonomy): domain Eukaryota; kingdom Metazoa; phylum Chordata; class Mammalia; order Perissodactyla; family Rhinocerotidae; genus Ceratotherium; species Ceratotherium simum. The sequence continues at coordinate 48,095,981 of NC_141918.1, read as the reverse complement.
GCGCGCCGGGGATCTGAACCGGCAAACCCTGGGCCGCCGCAGCGGAGCGCGCGCACTTAACCGCTTGTGCCACCGGGCGGCCCCCATAGTTATTAGTTTTTATGAAAAAGGAAAACGTTTTTTGAGGATTTGGGGACTGAGGATTGGACAGGGATTAAATAATTATGGCGAAGTATGTGGCAGCATTCAACACATAAAGCCACAACAGCCTCTCCTTATATAGCTGTATCTTAGCTCTGATGCTTGTTTTTTAGAGAAATTAAGGCCTACAGATGTATTCTCATCTCTTACGAGGTATGGGGACAGGGTTATTTTTAAACTTTAGGGTATAATTTGGAAGATAATTTTGTTTTGCTTTCCATCTTCTGCTTTCTGAGCCTTAAGCTAAGAAAATATTTTGTTGTCTTTCTGCAGTGTTGCACGATTTGGAATCAGATTTAGTTGTGATAGCACAGAATGTGTCATTGTGTTAAAACAAACAAAGAAACGACAAATGAACAATACTTTACCCTTGTTAGGAAGAAATTTTACTTACATGTTTATTTACTTCTTCCTAATTGCCATTGGCATTTTCTTTCGTCTTCATATATATGTGGAGAAAACCATTGCTACTCTCATGTTACCATGTCACCCCCTCCAATGACTTCCCTTCATATTAAGGAAAAAAAAATCATAATCTTTTTCTGGTCCAAAAATCCTTAAATAAAATATCCCCTGAGTACCACTCAAAATTTATTTCTCATCACTCACCTCCTTCCATATTCTGCAGCAGGCATACCAACTCTTCCAAGCATGTTTCTGCCTTAGGGCTTTCCACTTGCTGTTCCCTCCACCAGCACTTCTTTTTTCTCAAATATACGTGTGCTTCCACATTCATATTTCATTCAGATTTCTTCTCAGTTTTTCCCAAAATACCTATAGGCCAAATGATAGTTATTTTCTAGTATAGAAGAGAATTCGTTGATTTTGTTTTACAATTTTTTCTCCAAAGTTATTTAGCTCTCAGTTTTCAAAAGATCTTTATGTAATGCCTACTATTAGTATGTACAGAACAAATATTTGTATAAGACAATGATTTCAAATATTTTTGCATTTTTGGGTGAGATATAGCAAATTGAAATATGTATGTTAATTGACTGCTTCCTTCATTTGTTTGAATTTTATTGCATATCCTCTGGGTGCCCAGCACTTTACCTTCACTGCCATCACTTTCATCCATGTCACCATCTTTCATTTCATTTCATCTTTTCTATAAAAAGCCTCCTGTGTGGTCCCGCACATCAGCACTTGCCTCCTCCAAATTGCTCTTCACACAGCATTCAGAATGACCATGTCACACAAAGTAAGTCAGAATGTGCTCTTGTGGTTCATGCAGTCCGAATCCGTGTGTCTCATCACAGTCTCCAAGGCCCATCTTCATCTGGCTCTGCCCACCTCTCCAGTCCTTCATGAGGTTCCTCTTTGTTCGCCAAATTCTAGCAACGCTGACTTTATTTCACTTGCTTTCATGCACCGTGCTCTCTTCTACCTTAGGGCCTTGGCTTTTTCTGCCTGCAGTGCTTCTTCACCGGTCTTCAACATATTATAGCGTTCCTAACATCTGCCTCCACCACCAGACTGACAAAGTCAAGGACCATTACCATTTGCTTGTTCACTATTGTGTTTGGTAGCCTGCACCAGGGCCAACACCCAGCAGCTACAATTGAATAATTGTTGTTAAAGAAACAAAAGCAGCATGGGTTATAAAGTGCCCTATGAATGGCCTGGTCTTAATGTGTAGAGCAGAGGACAGCCTCATCCCTACCTTTGGTGATCAGGGAATGTGCTGGGAAGGAGACGAAGTTTCATCTTACCAGTGATGTATGAGTAGGATTTCAGTACTTGAAGATAAGTAAAGGGCATTCCAAGCGGAGGGCATGACATGGGAAAACATGCTCTTGTGAACTAGTATTAAATATTGACCATAACACAGTGTTTAAGGAAGAAGTCTGAGATGTGCCTGACAGTGTACTTTGAGGCCTAACAGTAGAGCAATTTGAATGCCAGCTTAAGGAATATAAATTTATTGAGTCATTTGTTTTGGGAACATTTGGGAATTTTCAAATAGATTACTCATGTCTTCATACCTGTTTCAGAAAACCAGGATGGGAGATGATTTGAAGAATGATGAGTTTGCAGAGAGTAAGTTAGGAGGCTCTAAAAATCATAAAAGCTTGAGACGATGAGGCATCCTTGGCGGGGGGGTTGTGGTGGAAAGGGTGGGTCAAGCTTGAGAGATTATGACAGATTGTTAAGAACGTTGTGGAATGACAGGAGAAGGAGTAGTCAGCCTGAGATACTAGGTGAAATATGGTATTATGGACATAAATTTGGAAGGCTTGTAGAAGAACTTATTTGAGAGCAGAGATGGTAATTTCGGTTGTAATCTCTTGATTGGGGTACAGGAGAGACAGGTTTAAAAGCTTAAGGCATGTGGGAAAGGCTTCCACTAATTGCAGGGTATTAAATAAGGATTCAACACAAGATGAATTAAACAATAGGTGCTTAGTGCATAGAAATTCTTTGTATTTTGTAAGCTTCCATTTCATAGCCTTTAGCCAGTATTATTAGAATTTTTCATGTTGTTCAACTTAGGATAAAAGCAGATATATTCAACTGAATGGAAAATTTAGAAAGAGAATCCTGACAGTTAAATATAATGTGTTTATTTCTATTCTTGACATTATCCACATGTAAAAGCATATGTAAGTTATAGCACGTGTAAATATTTTTTCCCTGCTACTTCGTGTAGATTCCTGGTTGGATTTGAAGCATAGTGAAAATCTTTTTCCTGTTCTTTGTAAAAAGTTTTACTTCATAGAAATAAGGCAAGCTCTCTAAAGACTTCTCTACTTTCTCTGCTCTTCAGAATTTGATTGCCCCTGATGATAACGCTCCTAGACATGTCTTTTTCTGACATCAATTTTTTAAAACATTAGAAGGAGGGGGATTTTCTTTCTAAGATTTCTGGCCAACAGCATTTCTCAATCCTCAAAGAATGCCATTCACTGCAGCAGCTGCTTTAACGATATTTACTTAAGGGTGAAGAGTTCCCACTTGCCATAATTGTCCTATGGTAAAACCCCCACTACGCTTGAAGTTTCTTTGTATTGTGCAGGATTGTTAAAAAGTAGTATCAGGCCGGCCCCGTGGCTTAGCGGTTAAGTGCGCGCGCTCTGCTACTCGCAGCCCAGGTTCGGATCCCGGGCGCGCACGGACGCACCGCTTGTCCTGCCATGCTGAGGCGGCGTCCCACATACAGCAACTAGAAGGATGTGCAACTATGACATACAACTGTCTGCTGGGGCTTTGGAGAGAAAGAGGGAAAAAAAAAGGAGGAGGATTGGCAATAGATGTTAGCTCAGGGCCGGTCTTCCTCAGCAAAAAGAGGAGGATTGGCATGGATGTTAGCTCAGGGTTGATCTTCCTCACACGCACACAAAAGAAGAGCTTTAAAAGTAGTTACCATGACCAGTCTGGTTGGTGCATGGTAATGATGAAAAGCAGGGTGTTTGGGATTCAACATGGGTGGTAGAAATGCAAGATGTCAGAGAAGCCATATATTAAAGAGAATTTGAATTGGAAACCGAATCCCAATCTGCCACTGGGAACATTTTGATCATTTTGATTTATTAAACTTTTATAACAACATTCAGATGGAGAAGAATTAAAACCCGTTAGTCTTGGATAGTTTATGGCATACCAACCACTATGTAACTGGTATCATTTTTGAACGTTTTCTTAGCAGTCAGTGAAGAAGGAAAAAAAACGAATGAGTGAGAGATTTATTTTAAAACGCAGTTTTCCCAAATATTCTTGCATCTAACATTAAATCCCTCTCTTTTGTTTGCATTGTCAAGGATAAACACGTTTTGCAATTTCAGCTTACTAAGTATCTTAAAGTTATGATTTTTACTGTCAACCATATTTGAAACTCTGATTAATAGATTTCAGATTGAAATACGGTGTTTATATACACGTTATAGGCTATCTTTCCTTTTTGGTGTGTGTAGCTTTGCACTCAGAGACATCTGTGTTTGTGTTTAAGTTTATGTGTTTGAGTTTTATGAATAAATATTAAAATTGAAATATTAATGCAATTCTGAAGCCTAACTTGCAAAACAAAACAAAATTATGCATTTCCCTACAACTATGGGAATTCTGTAACTCGGGTCTTTTAAAAATCGTCTTTCCGCATCAGCAAGCATGAGTAGTCTTTTCTGAACAGTGGCTCCACAGTAAAGAGAAATCAATTACTATTAGAGAGGCAGTGTAGGTTAAAGGCATTACAGGTTCACACTTGGTTTTGCAGCCAGGAGAGGGTACTTAGCTGTGAATCAGGAATGATACAAAAGATGGATGAGACAGAGTTCAAGGAGCAGTAATGCGAGGGTCCAGGACTATCATTCCAAGCTGTCTCCGCAGTAATGATGGATGGTTTGGTGGAAAGAAGTAATAATACCAGATGATGAAAGATGCATCTCAGCATCTTGAGCCACTGCATACCAGCTACCTGTTGGAGTTCTGGGGCCTAATGATTCCTGATTTGCAACCTAATGGATTTGCTGCATTTAGCAACCCATATTTTTGGCAGCTGTGAAGGAAGCAAGTAGCATATCAAACACTCCTGCACATTGTAAATTTAATTACCTCATATTTATGCATAGTAGCTGTTGACAGGATCTTGTAAGCTATGCTAATAATACCAGGTAATTTGTTACCTCCAGAAATCACTTTCCATGTGTCTTCTGATCATTATCGTGAAACATGATAAATGATCTAGCCCATGAGGTATAAATGAAAATGAAATGGATAATTGGATTCTATGTCTAAATTGTGGCTGGAATAGTCGCAGCAATTATGTTTGAATTTATCTCATAAAAATGAGTTTGGCAATATATTCGTGACCTTTCATCGTCTTGAGCCTAAGGTGTTCTACGAAATTACTCTTAAGATGATTGTAAAAAGTTTCTCACAATTATTTTTTAGAAGTTCTCTAACACTTTAAATTTTCTCTTTTCTTGCATTGCTTGCCTGTATTTTTAAAGTAACTTGTTTATCTACAGTGGATTTAAGTAATTGATACTGATAATCTTCTTTTGATACTGAAAATAAAGCGTTTTGTTGTCATCAATGCCTTGATTGAATGGCTTAGGAACAGTGCAATATGTAATTGAAATTGTTTTTATGAAGACTTTCTATCATTAGCTGCACATATCTTTCTGCTGGGTGATGGAAGTGTGCCCTCTTGTTGAATGTGTGTGTTTTCTTTGATTCTGATAAGCGAATGTATCTGAAATACCAAAAAAATAGAGTTTGTTTTAAATACCATCAGACCTTTCATCCTTTCTTTCACACTTCAATTCACTTTAAATAACAAAATTATTTTATTATAAACATAAAAACTCTCAATTTATTCACTGATTTGATTACCGTTTTTGAGCAGTTGCTATAAGTTAATCGTTATATTTGTTGCTAATAAAAATGACTAAGACACATTATCTTTAGGGTCTTATAATTCCATATGTAGCTATGGGAATATCCATCTTTAAATTATAGCATGTATAATTTCTTACTCTAATTCTTTTCTCTCCTCTAGTTTCTTTCCATAAAGATCTAAGAAGCCAATAAAACTTCTCTTTATAACTTTTCTTTCTATTTCCAACTAAAAAGAGCTATTCCAGATATAGTTAATAACAAGTATATGGAAATTAAAGTTATCTGAAAATGTGACTTTTCTCTGGTATGAAAATGTTAATAAGCAGAGCATGTCCCTAGGGACTTGTTTCTTCTTCTCAAATGTTTATTCTTGAAATTTCTTCACTTTCAGTATACATTGGTAGTGAAGGTAGCTTAGCACCAACTCATAAGCTTATTTTAGTAACTGATGGGTGTAACAGGAGATAATGAACATAGTTAAGCCATTTATTCTTTCTAGTAAATGTAAATTTAATAAAATAGAATATAAATGATCAGTGTAAGTTGTAATAAAAAGCACCTATTTATAATACATTTACAGTGTGGCAGGTGCTATGATAGATGGCTAACATACATTATTTCTCTAGTTTCATGACAAGAATGCTTAACGTTCCCATTTTACCCACAGGAACCTGAGGCTAATGGGTAAAGTGGCTCAGATCAGGTGACTCTAAGAGGCTGGCTCCAGAGTGTAACTCAAGTCTGACTCGAGAGCTCATTTTCCTTTCACAACGTTATGGTAACACTGTGCTATGCATAAACTAACTAGATTTACACAGTGACATTTAGAAAAATACTACTTGGAGCAAGATTTAAGTAAATATCAATAAGAAACAGATTTTTGAAATTTTCCCACTAAATTTCAGCGATTCTAACTACAATGTAACTATGATTATTTTATTGTGACTTTAGAAACAATGCATTTACTTTAAATTGGTTGGCTACTGTTTTTAACTACATCCTGTCCTGACAAGTAGCATTACAGCTATAACCTATCACTTTATAGCAGTGATTCTCAATAGAGGAGCAGGAGATGTATGACCCTTTTTAAATCAAATATAGGATATTTAAAAATTATGATCACCACACATGTCCCTTTCCCAGATTCTGATGTACTAACAGAAACATGTGCATGCATGCTTTTACACACAAGCACATGTGTGTGCTTCCTCAACCTAGATTCCAGCAAGCCTAGGAGGGCTTTGTTAGAATCTGGGCAGAAGCTGGCGCATGTGTGGTTTATGAAAAGCTAAGAAACTGTTCTGATATTCTTCGTGCATTCTTCTTCCCCTCTTCCTTGAACATTCTTCTTGGATTTTATACCAACAATTATGAACTGCCTCTGTAGCTCTACAAAAACTTTGGAAATATTTTACATGTCTGTAATAATAGAAGATTCTTTGGATTTCAAAGCTTCTCTGATTGTGAAAAAAATAAATCATTCAGAATTCAATAGCCCATCCTCTTTCTGAAGTCACAGTGCTTGGTAATCAAAGAAAGGCCATTAGCACTTATTCTTAATTTCATATGAATGTTAACTTCAAACAGCCTTCTGGACAACACTCAGTAGGGTGGATTTTTTCCATGGTCCAGCCATCTTTGGTCAAGTCATTTGAAAATCTCAGACTCTCTTGCTCTTTCTTTTTTTTTTCTTTCTTTACAGTCTACCTCTATCATCTTATTATTTTCAGCTTGGTGAAATAGGATTAGAAAACTTCTAATGTGTGCTCCAGAGGAAGTTTTCTCCTCCACTTACCTATTTTTATATTCAAAGTAGGAATGTGCTCTGAGTAACTCTTCACGTTGAAAGCCAAATTCTCTCTTGCAAATGACTCACTGGTAGAGTAGTTCCATTTCTGTGTTTGCTACCTCAGTAAAAGTCTAGAGAGATGCTGTTAGATGGGCTCACAGAATTTTTCTGTGAACTAACAGTGGTAATGCAATCAAAGTTCAAAAAATGTCAAGACACTAATGACCTAAAATTGGTGTGATTCCAGGATAATGTTAAATAAATAAAGGAAATTATAATAGAGAGATGCTATGGGAAATGTATGAACTGTGTAAAAATAGTCTATCATGTATACACAAATTCAAATAAATAATTCTCAAGGACTTATAGTTACAAAGCAGAAAAAAGGTTTCTTGATGCCTTTATACGACGTAGTCACTTCATAATATACCTAACATACAGAGGTGACTGTGGAACTCAATTGCTCCCTCCAAGATGAACTTGACCCATCTTAAAGACAGGAAAATTTTAATGGCCCAGCTTTTGCAGATAGACATTCCTCTTGTTTCTTTTGAATTCAGAGATTCTCACCTTTTAGAAGTCTTTTAAAAGAGCTGATGCAATGAAGTGTGTAAGAAAAAACATATAAGCTAGTCTTTGTGAGTGATTTAGGAACTTGCAAGAGAAATATTGACTAAATTTGATTTTTGCCATAAAAGCTGACTTTAAATTTCAAATGTCAGTTAGGATGAGATTCTAATTGTATCAAGGATTCTTGAGTTGTGTGTGGGGGTGTTTCTGGACAGGAGTTTGGGATCAATTAAATACATAGTTACCTTTCTCTTATTTATTTATTTTTTTTTTTTAAAGATTTTATTTATTGCCCCCAAAGCCCCAGTAGATAGTTGTATGTCATAGCTGCACACCCTTCTAGTTGCTGTATGTGGGACTCGGCCCCAGGATGGACAGAGAAGTGGTGCCTCAACGCGCACCCGTGATCCGAACCCGGGCCGCCAGCATCGCAGCATGCGCACTTAACCACCAAGCCACAGGGCCGGCCCTCTCTTATTTTTTAATTTCTTATTTAAGTATAGTATAGACATACAGAAAATTGTGCATTAAAAATATAACTTGATTGGGGCCGGCCCAGTGGCACAGCAGTTAAGTGCACGCACTCTGCTTTGGCAGCCCGGGGTTTGCAGGTTCGGATCCCCGGCGCACACCAGCGCACCACTTGTCAGGCCATGCTGTGGTGGCGTCCCATATAAAGTAGAGGAAGATGGGCACGGATGTTAGCCCAGGGCCAACAAAAAGAGGAGGACTGACATCAGATGTTGGCTCAGGGTTAGTCTTCCTCACCAAAAAAAAACTTGGTAAATGTATAGCTTAATGAATTTTCACAAACTAAATATACCCACAATCCACAATCAAAAAATAAAGTATTGTCAGCACCCCAGAACCCCCTCACTTCCTTCCAGTTGCTAACCCCACCCCCCCAAGGCCAACACTGTCCTTGGCTTCTAACAGTAATGAATAACTTAGATCAATGGAATTCTATAGTTTATACTCTTTCCTCTAGCTTCTCTCTCCAACATTAAGTTTGTGAAACTCATTCATATTGTTGCATGTAGCTGTAGATCATTAGACGTCATTGTTGGAAATTTTCTATCTTGTGACTGTGCCTCAATTTATCCATTTTAGTAATGATAGGCATTTGATTTATTTTCACTTTGAACTATTTATAATGATGGTATAGGAATGTTCTGGTACCTGATTTTTGAGGGATAGCTGTACTCATTTGGGGGGAGCCGACACCTGGAAGTAGAATTGCCAGGTAATAGGATATGCTTATACTCAACTTTAGTAGGTACTGGCAAACAGTTTTTTGAATTTGTTGTATCAATATATATTCCAACTTGAAGTATGAAAGTTCTAGTTGTTCCATAGCCTCACCAACACTAGATAGTATCCTACCTTTTATTTTTAATTGCCTCTTATGCCCATTCTTTCATTTGTTCATAAATGCATTCATTTAAAAATCATTGATTGCCTAATATGCCAACCACTGAAAACACAAACTCAAAGACAAACAATATAAAGTTCTTGCCTTCAAGGAGCTAAGTAACTAGAGAGAGAAAATATTGATAAACTTCTTACAAGAAAAGTTGCCTTTATTTCAGGCTGAAGAGAGTGTGCTGAGGAAGGTTTATCAGAGGCAGTAATAAATGAGCTGAGATTTGAAGATAAGTGGTTTTGCTGAGTCTGTAAATGGTGGAAGGGCACTGCAGGCAGCATATAACGGGTGAAGGTGGATGAAGAGAAGATTTTCCCATAGAAAATACAGGTTTTGATTTGCATTTCACCTCACGCCTGTCAGAATGGCTATAATTAACAAGACAGGAAACAACATGTGTTGGAGAGGATGTGGAGAGAAGGGAACTCTCATACACTGCTGGTGGGAGTGCAAACTGGTGCAGCCACTATGGAAAACAGTATGGAGATTCCTCAAAAAATCAAGGATAGAACTACCATATGATCCAGCTATTCCACTGTTGGGTATTTATCCAAAGAACTTGAAAACACCAATTTGCAAAGGTACATGCACCCCTGTGTTCATTGCAGCCTTATTCACGATAGCCAAGACTTGGAAGCAACCTAAGTGCCCATCAAGGGACGAATGGATAAAGAAGCTGTGGTATATATACACAATGGAATACTACTCAGCCATAAGAAACGAAGAAATCCAGCCATTTGTGACAACATGGATGGACATTGAGGGTATAATGCAAAGTGAAATAAGTCAGAGGGAGAAGGCCAAATACCGTATGATTTCCTTCATTAAGTAGTAGATAATAACAACAATAAACAAACACATAGGGACAGAGATTGGATTGGTGGTTACCAGAGGGGAAGGGGGGAGGGTGGAGGGTGAAAGGGATAATTCGGTACATGTGTGTGGTGATGGGTTGTAATTAGTATTTTGGTGGTGAACATGATGTAGTCCATGCGGAAATAGAAGTACAATGATGTACACCTGAAATTTTTGCAATGTTATAAACCAATGTTACTGCAATAAAAAAAGAGATAGAACTGGGTTAAAAAAAAAAAAAAAAGAAAATACAGGTTGCCATATATGAAGATGTGACTGGAATTGGAGAGTGGTAAGACATGGGGCTGGGCGGGTAAGCAGGGGACGTATGAAAGAGCAGTGTATTTTGTGTTAAGAAGTTTGCTTCTTTCATTGAAGTTTAACTTCAGCCTCTTAATGAGACATAGTGTCCCATTTATCAACTGCTGCATAATAAAATACCCCAAAACTTTCTGGCATAAAACAATACCCGTTTGTAATGCTCTCCACAGCTTCTGTGGGTCAGAAAATCGGAACGGCACAGCGGGGATGTCGTTGCCTGTCACGCGATGGTTGTGGTCCTCAGCTGAGAATGCTCACATTGAACAGTTGAAGGAGACTCAAACTCCTGGAGGCAAGAATCATCTGGAAACTAATTCATGCACATGCCTGGCACCTGGGCTGGGATAACTCCACCAGCTAATGGAACTTGAACATGGTAGCTCAGGGCTCCAAGGGCCAGTGTTTCAAGTTCCAGTGAACAGAGGGGAAGCCGCATGATCTTTTGTGACCTAGCCTCGGAGTCTCATTATATCACTTCCTCTGTACTCTACATATTGAGGCAGGTTCAGGAGGAGGGAGCATGGACCCAGCCTCTCAATGGGAGGACTCTCAGAGAATCTGTGGCCATGTTTTCGAACCACCTCAGTGACTATGTTATTTTATGGTTTTGTTTTTTTTTTTTCCATTTTCTGCGTGTTATCTATAATACTGTGGTAGTCACAAAAACTATCTAGCTTTTTTTTTTTTCCTGGCCGTTCTGCCTATAATGTGAATATCACCCAACTGGCACCATGGCTTAGAGAGCACAGGCTTGACCATTGACCTCTTCCTCACCACCTAATTGATGTTTGATTTTATAAAGAGAAGAATATGAATTTATAATCAGTCAAGTATCTATTTAACATGTTTTGCATTTATATATTAAAGTAAAATAATATTTGAAACAAGATAAAAGATGTCTAGGCACAAATTAGTGCCTTTACATTTTAAACATATCATTATGCCTTATGGGAATAATATATCTGGTATACCTCTATGATTAATCTCCAAAATAACTTTCTTGACCTTTGCCCAATGTCAGACTCTTAATTTAAAACCTGGACATAGATATAGACATATACATTTGAAAATATAAGTGTATGGCTTTGGAACAAGAAATAGTACCCTTCAGGTACAATAGGGAGATCTCTCAGCTACCAACTTTTATAAGTGTGTCATTTTACTAAAACTCATGCCAAAGAAGCATGATACTGTCTTCTCTTTATAATACTTAAAATGGTAGACTTTCTTACCCAATTCTTATTCATCATAAGTCCACTGATGGAGGTACTGTTTACAAGATTCTTCAGTGCCCATGAAAATGTTTGCACATTTTACTTATGTTGTTTTTTCCCCCTAGCAAATTTTCAATTGATCTGGCTAAAGTGGGAAAGTTTGAAGTTTACCAAAGAATATATGAACAGTTTGGGTCAGTAGCTGTTTCATGCCCTTATTTTTAAAAGGCATGATACTTATCAAAGTAGACTAGAGAGGTTTCTTGTCACTTAGCAGTAGCTGCGAAAGAAGAGCCCAACCCCTTGGCTGTATAAATGCATTACTTATGGTCTGGACACCCTTTATTGTACTATTCTAGAAACTTTCCCTTGCTGTGCACTGGTAGGTCACAACTAGGACTGCTTTCCAATATTTTGTGTTGTAGATGAAATTATTTATTTTGATATTCTGAATGCTTACATGCCTCTTTATGGTGTGGAAGTGGGGGTGGCCAAAGGGAATGGAAATAAAAGGTCTCTTGCTGGCTGAGCTGTCACACTACTGTTAAACGTCCTTGGGCACGTAACCGTTTACATGGCTAAATATCTTTCAAGTGTCACTATCTTGTTTTTTTATCTGATAGGTCTATAATTATTCTTGTCTGCCTCCTGTTTCCATCTGATTATACAACTAGATGTGTTGATTTTATTTCTGATGGCATTTAAACTATTGGGGACAGGTATTGTGGCCCCTGAAGGAATGCTAATAGAACTGGATGATTAAAATAATTATTCAGAAGTCCTAGTAATTATGGTGACCACATTGATGACTCTATTTTTATGGCATTGTCTTTTTCTCATCATTGTGCCTGTACACTCTCTAGTTACCCATAAAAACCTGCTTTTCTTAGTTCAGGGACTTAGAAGTGCACAAAAATCGGTCCTCTGGTCCCCTGTTCAAATCTCCTGACTCTCTAGCCTAGTTCCTATCAGGAGTATTTGACCTGGAGTCACTGACCGCTTCTGCTGAACTCATTCCACATTGAAAGTTCTCTATCTCCTGATTTAATCAAGGACGTGTAAGCATAATTGTTTTTGGTTTTGTTTAACTTCAAAATTGAGGAAATGCTCTCTAATTGCTAATTTATACCATGTGTCCTTTGGAATGAATAGATATTGGGACTCTTCACATTAAAAAACTGAGTTGGATCTGTATAAGCTAATGACATAGTTTTTCTGCCATAAAGATGTTTCAAGTCTCAAGATTTATGCTTTTTCAACTGAAAAATGTCCTAAAATTATGACTGCTCTGGAGTTAGCAGTGCATACATAAAGCCTATTATCTAGAGGAGTTAGCTATATGACTGAAGTCTTGTTCCATTGTTTTTTACTATGTCATCACAAATTCTTTTTCATAAAAAACTAAATACTATATCACTTGTATACATAGAGGAAATGCCTGGCTAAAAGATGGCCACTCTATTCCCTCCAGAGTCATGTAGCAATAACAGGTTAATAGTAGTTCTCCTGATTAACTTGAGGTAAATAAAGTCTTGGATTTTACCTGCCTGTGAATCAGAGTCACTGAGAGGAGAGAGCGAGGAGTTGCTTCTGATTCCATTACCGCTCTAAGTCATTACATGGAAAAAATGGCCGCCTGTTGCTGGCTATATACACATAAAAACTCTGTGCATCATTTTGAATTGATTTGGAATAATCACAAAGTACATATTCATAACAAACATATGCTTATTACGAGTCAACACAACAGAGTATTTAGACCCAGGGATCAAGTTGGCAAACTTGGATTGTGTTTGGTTACAATTAAATGTTGGAAAATTCTTCTAATTGCATAGTTTGAAAATTCCTTAAAATTTGGAATTTAGGCCTCTGTTTTTTTTTTTTTTTTTTTTGGTGAGGAAGATCAGCCCTGTGCTAACATCTGCCAATCCTCCTCTTTTTTTGCTGAGGAAGACTGGCCCTGAGGTAACATCTGTGCCCATCTTCCTCCACTTTATATGGGATGCTGCCACAGCATGGCTTGACAAGCAGTGCGTCGGTGCGCACCCGGGATCCGAACCTGCCAACCCCGGGCCGCTGCAGCGGAGCGCGCGCACTTAAACGCTTGTGCCACCGGGCCGGCCCCATATTTTTTTTTTTTTTAAAGATTTATTTATTTATTTTCCCCTAAAGCCCCAGTAGATAGTTGTATGTCATAGCTGCGCATCCTTCTAGTTGCTGTACGTGGGACACGGCCTCAGCATGACCGGAGAAGCGGTGTGTGGGTACGCGCCGGGACCTGAACCCGGGCCACCCGCAGCGGAGCGTGCGCAGTTAACCGCTCAGCCACAGGGCCGGCCCCAGACCTCTGAGATTTTTGAATGTTTTTATATTCTAGATGTAGAAGACTCAGAATATTTTTAAATACTTTTTTCTTGATTATGTCATACATATTACATATACATGTATATATATGCATATATGTGTATGTATGGATAGCTAGATAGATGAATACAGAGAAAGAGAGAGAGAGACTTATTATAATCTCATTATAGAGATTTTGCAGTGGAGTTTTTTTCTTTTAATTGCTATCTTGGTTTACTGGAGTCAGCTAACGTATCTTAATGCATATTAATATAAAATGAATATAAATGGTGTTGCTCCAGATCCCTTGGCCTGTAACCCAGAATGGAACAGTAGCCTGTATAACAAGGCATATTTAACATGTTACTGGAACATACATTGTCATTGCCAAGCACAGTTTCCCTCCTTTCTCCTACCACATTTTTCTTTATTCTCCTCCCTCATAGAGGTGACTAGATGGTGAGGTGATTACCTTTTATGGCCCTAGACTTGGGGGAGCCAAACAAAGAGTTGAAGGCTTTCCTGGTTTTACTACTGACCTGATTGTTATTCTTGGAATCAACTGGATGTTCTTTCCTTGAAATGCATGAACAGTCTGAGCTCTGACCGAGCTAAAATGAGGGATTAAACAGCCATAAGAAAAGTTTTCTGTAATAGCTTATCAATCAAAGGGAGTCATAATTTTCATGATCATGTGTGTGATTTGCTGCCATATAGATTGTGGTGCTGATAGAGGCTTTTGTAAAGTTGTTGAATTATTGCAGTAATTCGTAACTCTGAACCAATTTATTGCATAGACATTAACTAGGCAGAGTGTAGTTTTTGGACAAAATGAGATAGATATTTGTAGTTATCTCATGGTTAGATTATATAGGCTAACAAGCAAATAAACTTCATTTTTCAAAATCCCTTCACCTTTTCATATACCCTGAGTATGAATCTAACCTTCTTTTTAGTTTCTGCTGACATATCTAAACAGTGTGCTGCTTCTGTGCCTTTTTATTTCAAGCAGGTAATAAAGTTATTGCTGCAGTGTTTTCAAATCAAGATGAATAAAATGCCATGATAATGCATAGGATATAAAATTCAGTATGCAAAATTTGCGGTTTTGTTGCTGAAATGATTCTTCTTACTTTAGCACTTTGGGCAGCAGGAAAGAGCCATGTCATTGAGATTAAATACTGTAATTCCACAGATCTCTCAGTTTAAAAAAATGAATACATATCACACAGGGATTGAAAGACAAACTAGCTGTTTAATATGAAGAGTGGCATATTTAGCATCAGAATTTTCTCCTATTCTGATTCGATTTTTGTTCAAGAAACTCAAGTTATTGGCATATATTCCGGTATCAGTGCAATTGTGTATTTCAATAATGTTCTTGATTGATTAATGTGCATTCAAATTTATATATATATATACTTTTTCTTCACAGAGAAAATCCTTTTTTTAAAAAAATTTAATTGATCTGATTTGACTAAAAGACAAAAAAAGAATTATTATATAGGTTTGTAGTTGTGCCTTTTTTACAAGCTGGATAAATCATTTGGTTGCTAAACAATTGCTGAGAAAGTATTCTTTTGTTCCAGTCAACTAACTCCTTTAATTAAATGGTAACATTTTGTAGGTGCTGTGTATCAATGTCAGAGCAAATGGCTAGCTACATGGTTGAAAGCACGAAGTGGTAAATCTTACATTTTAAGGGCTTAATTTCAGCATCCGAAAGTAAATTAAATAAATTAATAAATAAATACACAAAGGTTTACTATTGTCATGTCCAAATGATGGTTCTCACACTGAGGTTGTAATCTACAATTACTTATGCGGCATAGGTAGAATTTATACAGTTCATTTTTTCTTAGAGTGGTATGGGTAACTTTTTTTGGGAAGACATTATTGAGCCAGTCATTTATTCTAAAACAATATTATTGAATTTTGTCAGGCACTGTAACAGACACTGAGAATGTAATGATGAGAAATTATATGAGCACATTACAAATTTTGTTGGAAAACAGAGATAAAGAGCCAAACCACTCCTGGTCTCACAGTTCCATAATCACTGCTGTTAGCTTTTTGGTGTATTTCCTTCTGGTGGTGGTAGTTGGGGGTCTTTGTTTTTGCTTTTCCTAGGGACACATTTTTTTACCTTTTAAAATGAAAGCCATAATAATCTTAAACATGCACATGTCCCCTAACATTTGTTATATAATTTTCACAACTTGCCTTCTTGAAGTTTGTATAAAATTCTTTTGAATAGTTATACCATAATTTGAGTCACTATTTTCCTATTGTTGAATATTTTGATTGTTTAGTTTTTACACTTCTAAACAAAGATTTAAATTATCTCCTTACAGTAAATTCCTAGAAGTGGGCTTATTTCAGTTTATGAACACATTTTTATTTATTGTTATATATTGATAGATTGTTTTCCAAAAACATTATCAGTTAACTTGCCTACGAGCAAGCTGTGTGCTTACTTAAATGCCCATTTAACGATACCTCGTTGGCCATTGTGAAGCCTGTGTGAATAAATGATCACCTGTTCAGGGTTTGTGCCCTCTTCCTCAAAATTCTGCTCCAATGCTCTTTTGAGAAATAGAAATGTAAGTGATGTAATTTTAGGTAAGTGTAGGCCCAGGATTTCTGAGGGCAATTATTTTTAACATTGTTGTGGTGTTTATCCAGAGAAGTCTCTTGGTGTTTTGGACTGGAGAATTCTTCATTGGGTGAAATGACTTGTGCATTTTATGATCTTAAGTAATCCTGGCCCCATCCTACCCAAAGCCAGTGGCATTCCTCAATCATAAGAACAACTGCCCTCAGTGGAGAGCAACTAGGAGGGAGTTAAAAAACTATTGTTTAGTTGGATATAATTAATAGCAATAAAAATACATAGTATAAACAAAGGTATATAATACTTCATTAAATGAGGGTTTTGTTATTCAATTGCAATTTTTTTTTTGATGAAGTTTTTCTACCTACTTATGGCTGTGAAATCACGTATGCTTATTTCATGGATCTCAGAGGTTTTTTGCATGTGAAATATTATGAGTGGGGCAGTGGGGCACAGTACACACTTTCTCCATAGACTACCATAACTATATGCCCACATCCATCTAATGCTCATGGAGATGATAATAGATAACAATAACTCCTTTTGGTTGATACTTGGTCTGGGTGCTGGCATCGGAGTCTCAGGTTTGACAGCATCCAAACTTTGCAATGTCTTAGCATTAATTTTATCTGACCAGTTCAAGCTTATGAGCCACCTGAATGATATGATTTGAAAAAAGTATCTACCAACTGGATTGTTTGGATTTAAAAAGGAACTTTAATATATTAAATTAAAAAATTCTTTGACTTAAAAAAATCTATCAATGCATAAATCTGTGAACATAATTAAAATAGTAATTTATCTGAAAGATAATTTATAGAATTTACTGACTACATCATTGCTGTGAGAAAAAATTATGAGTAGTAGCCATAAGAGGGAATGGAGAGGTACTGAGCTGAATTTGTTAGGACTGGAAATTTGAAGTATCAGAAAAATAACAGAGTGAAAATCTTGGGAAAACTATTACCCTTCTCATAGATATATTTGCATTACAGGTCATAAAATGTGGGTGCAGGAGAAACCTTGTTAAGTAAAACTAAAAATTTTCAAATGTGTACTTCATGTTTTAATGTCTAAGGAAAAATGAAACAAATAACGTTGTCATACACATGATATTAAATGCCCAAGGACAATGCTTCTAATTATCTATCACCTGCTTTCCATGTCTTGTGGGAGGAAGGGCCATCTTCCTATCCATCAGTGTTATTATTTCAAGTTTCTTGAAACACTCAAGTACCATTAAATTATATTGTTATCCTTTTGAGGCATAATTTAAAATCATTTAAAATTATTATAGGGTAGCTGATAAATAAATGCTTGAATTGTTTGGTACACTGATGTCATTCTTTCAGCTTTCAGTGTCTAATGTCTATTCCCCTTTACTTCAGCTTTCAGTAGGTGATGAGGAAGAAAATTAAACAACATGAAGCATAAACTAGTGAATCTTGCTTTTTTTTTTTTTTTTTTTTGGTGAGGAAGATCAGTCCTGGGCTAACATCTGCTGCCAATCTTCCTCTTCTTGCTGAGGAAAATTAGCCCTGAACTAACATCCATGCCCATCTTCCTCTACTTTGTATGGGACGCTGCCACAGCATGGCTTGATGAGCAGTGCATTGGTCCGCACCCGGGATCCGAACCCGTGAATCTGGGGCCACCGAAGCAAAGTGTGTGAAATTAACCACTATGCCGCTGGGCTGGCCCCATGAATCTTCTTTTTTAACTGGAACTGGATCAAAATTTTAATGATGGACATAATAAAGAAATGGAATACTGATTTTGAGGTGATCCATTTATTTAAGGAAAAAAATAGCAAATAAGAAAATATCTATCTCCTAGGCAAATATTCTAATATTGATTTTTACAGGAATTTAGATATGGTAGGGGATCATTGACTCGTAGCCATTTTGAGTAATAATTTTCATCTGTTTTTATTTCCTTTTACAAAAAATAAATAGAAAAAAAAGACAATGTGGATAAATTATTTGCTCTTTTATAATTTCCACTGCTCTAAACCTAGCTAGGAAACTTTCTGAGGAGAGGTATTTTCTGCTCACAAGCTTCCTACCAACTGGAGAAAAGGTGGAGCTGAGCTGTCTCCCAGGAGGAAGAATGAGATCACAGTCTGTGTCTTTGGGAGGCTAAAAAATGGCCCCAGAGATCTCAGGTCCTAATCCCTGGATCCCATGACTATCACCTTATCTGGAAAAATGGTCTTTGTGGGTGTGATTAAGTTAAGGGTCTTGAGATGGGGACAGTATCTTGGATTATCCATGTGAGCCCTAGATGCAATCGCAAGTGTTCTTATAAGTGGGAGGCGGAGGGAGACTGCAGATAGAACAGGAGAAGGCAGTGTGAGCAATGAGATAGAGATTGAAGAGATGTGGCCACAAGCCGGGGAAAACTAGCAGCCAGTAGATGTTGGAAAAACAATGAACTGATTCTCCCCTAGAACCTTTGGAGGGAGCATGGCCTGCTGCCACCTTGATTTTGACCCAGTGATACTGATTTTGAACATCTGGCCTATAGAACTTTGAGGGAATAAATTTCTTTTGTTTTAAGCCACCAAATTTGTCGTACTTTGTTACATTAGCCATAGGAGACAAATGCAATATCATTGCCTGCTTTTCCAGTGGTAGGTTTAATCTTGAGATACTTTTTAACAAATAAGTGAAACAGTTTGGAAGGAGATAAGATTGAGAGGTTATTTAGTTTATTTAATTGGAAAGATAAATGTAGCACTGTCATTGCCTTAATGTTTACTTTGTTAACTGACTTTTTTGGCTTTGTGGCTTCTATTTCTGATTTTGCATTTTGTTAATTAACTGAATTTTGATAAATGACACATATGCTTGTAAAATAGCATTGTATTAGAAATAGTTGGATGAGAATATACTTTCATAACGATGTATCTTGATTTCTAGACACAAAAATTATTTGAAATAAAAAGCAAATAAAGCAATTTGAATGTATAATTGCAATTTTATAATAGGTTTAGCTCTAGAATAATGAATGTAAGTCATTAATTGAAAGTTAATTGGTAGCATCGACAAAGTTTATCTTGTATTTTAGGGATTGCATGCTTCAGTTGATACCTAGTGTACAGTTGGGATTTATTTGCACCACACCTCTGGGTCTGATAGTGTATTAAGTTATGAAGAATACTAATATTGCTGCAGAACAATTACTTGTTCATTTGCTAACTGATTAAAATTCATGCATAATTTATTGAAATGAATAGAGATTTTATAAATAAGCCTCCTCATTCTCAAGGGCCTAAAAACAAAATATATATGCTAATATGAGGCTACTTTTTACCTCCAACATAAAAAATTTAATATGTAGTGGTATATTAGTCTCATTAATGGTAGGTTTCACTTCTTATAATCATGCTGTTTATCAATATATATGCTTCTAAGCCTCTCTGAACATTGCCGCAGCTCCAGATTTGAACTACGACTTTGATTACTGGGCTGCCCCTTTTGTTTGCTTGACCGCAGCAAGTGAGAAGTAAAACTGATCAGAGCGAAGCAGTGCTCTTCCTCGGGCCAAGAACTTGATTGCATCAAACTCGTTTCTTCACATACACAAAACACTAGTGTTGAATATTAATTTTTGGTTTTAAAATTTATATACTCTCTGGCAAAAACAAAACAAGGCAAAATAGCATCAAATATAGGGCTTGTTGACATATTTAGAAATGTAAAGTCTTTTAAAATTCTGAAAATAATGCCTAGTTTACCAGCGAAGAAATTGTAATGCCAAGGAGTTAAATAACATATTCAAGTTGACCCAGCTATTAGTGTATGCATTTTTTGAAACCAAATCTCCTGACTTCAAATTTCGTTTTCTTTTACGTCATTTCCTTAAAGATAGAAATGATAGAAGAAATCCTATGCTTTACTTTTTCACTTGTTTCTAATAATATGTTTTGCTGTAGCTCCCCCCTATTTCTCCCTCCCATCCTCTGCTCTCCCCCTTTTCTCTTCATTTTCTATGGCGATGGTGTGCAAAGTTTTGATGGGTGAGATTTAGCATTCAATATGCACTTATTAGGTCAGGTTTCAGAATATTTATACATTTATAGATTATTTGTTATTTATAATTCATTTGACAAATCGTTCCATCATGTTAAATATCAGGCCTCTTCAGATTGTTGTTTAGCAGTAATGTAAGGGAGGAATCGCTGTTTTGGGTGAAAACCCCGGTAAGCTGTGAATTTAGCAACATTTCCTACTTAACTTAAATTAGTCAGTATATGAGCCATCTGGAATGAAAACAAACATTGCACATCTGAGGCAACTCAGTTTATTCGCAAAATACAGACGGCTTCTTAAAATATGTGCAGTATTTAGATAGTCTGGGAAGACATTTGCATTTTTTCTATTATGTTCATTTCTCTATTCAGTTTCATTTTAGTTTAAGATTTAGAAAATACGTCAACTTTCTCTTTCTCTCTGTCTACCAAAACTTTTGTAAACTTGAAATATAAAAGATGTTAGACTAGTTGGTGAAATTTCATGATATGTAATATCTAGCTCTATCTTTCTTTAGCTGATAATTGGAAATTCTAAGCTATTTTTGGTTTTATTTAAGCTTTTTCTTTTTGAGTAACTTCTCAATTGAAGTCAGTTGTGAAATTGGAAATAGTTCACCCTCTACACAATTTTGACTATATTGTTGAGACCATTTTCAAATCATAAGGAACAGATTTTGTGGTTAAAGTTTATAAATCAGGTGTTAAGAACTACTTTTCAAAAGAAATAGGAATAATTATAAACATGAACAGTTTATATAGTACACATGTTGTCTTATTCAATCCTCGTTTTGTTTTCACTTTAAACATGAGCAGCATGAAGCACAAGTTCATACGGTTCTACCAAAAACTGGTGTGAAAGTTGTTGCCATAATGAGCTATGATTAATGATGGGAATAACTTAATATTCTTCAAATGATTTTGGATAGAAAAATAATTAGTGTTACTCACTAGATACTCTCCCCCCATCTGTTATTCTTTACCACAGTATCTGTTTTTTTATATAACTCTTAATTAAAAATGAATTTGTTGATTTATTGTTCCTGTGTCTCCCTTGGCATATTATATGAATACCCAACTTGAAGAACAGCCTAGCAATTAGTAGTTACTCAATAAATATTTGTCATATGTATTTTGGAGGAAAATTCTTGAAAATGACTTTAGCCTGTGTAGAGATCTAGGCCAGCTAGTCTCATCCCTTATGTTAGAGAGTTTGTAACTCAGGGGTACATAATGTGGAAACTATACTTTTACACAATCAGGGTTTAAAAGCAAATCCTGGGCTACAACTGAAAACTTTTGCTTCATTTAAACTTGTATCAGAAGGTAAGCCTGTTTATGGGCTTTTTGCATTGTGTGTTATTATAAGCATGCATCATCATTAAAATAGAAAATCCAGTTTGAAAGATATTGGCTGTCTGTTCTTAACTTCCCTCAGTCTGCATCTTCTCCAGCCTACCCCTACCTGGGGTGGGGGTGAAGGGGGGATTGTGTAGTTACATTTAATAGTTTTTCTTTATATGATTTGCTTTAACCCTTAAAAAAAAAAACCCTTTAACACAATTTTGGGGCAGTTACTACTTTTTTAAGATTAACACTCCTTTAAATTATTTTGGCTCCCCTGAGAAGTGTTCTTCCAGATATTCAAAGAAGACTCCACCTGATCACAATGTGCTAATTAGAACTTCACGACGTAGCCTTCCCTGTGGACAAAGCTAGGGCTGTGGCGGCCTTCATAAGGCCCAGGATCAAATTTTAGCTACATTGTTGTTAAGGAAAAAAAAAAGTGCTCTGATGCATCATTCATCATTTCTACAAGTTCAGACATTGAAATAATGTTTCCCAAAGTTTCTTTCAAGCAAAATATCTCAGCTATCCAAAATTAAATTGCAGTGCACCTTTGACATTTGAGTTTAATATTTGATGCATTGCCTTCTCACATGCTACTCCCAAAGGCCAGTGATATGTCGTGATTTGTGATTTTGCCTCGGTGTAAATTTCAGTTTCTTATGCGCTAAGGTGGGTGTGTGGAAGCATATCAGCACCTGGCATCAACTTCGGAGTTCACTTTTGCTCTGTCTTCCTCCTTATCTCGTCTGCAGGAACTCTGCAGGAGTAAAAAACAAAGCAAAAACAAAAACACCACTTGGCGATATTTCATGAATGAAATAATGAGTTATAGCAATATTCATTAATTTGGAGATTGGTAAAGGTTTTAGGACCTCAAGAATGTCAAAGATCAACTGTACTCTGTTAGTAGCTAATCAGAGCTATCCACCTCTAAGTATTTTCTGTTTATTTCCCTTGGTTACTGTGCCTTGACAAGTTTATCTCCTGGAGAGGCAGGTTTTTAAGAAAAGAAAACTGTGGTAAAATGGTCATATCCCATCTGTGAAAGTATTTGCTCTTTAAAAGTACAGTTGCCAGACCACTCATGTCCTGGTATTCTTTTAAGTATTTTTTATGTACTCCTAAATAAATTATTCATTAAGCCTTCAGGCTTCGAGAGACATTAATGTATCTGTGTATTATAGTCTTGTGGATTTTTAACTAATTAGATTGCGTGTCCATGTCTCCTAGAGCCGCCAAGACCCATTGCTCCTCCCCAGCTGCTTGGTGTTGGGCCTACATATTTGCTGATCCAGCTAAATGCCAACTCCATCATTGGCGATGGTCCCATTATCCTGAAAGAAGTGGAGTACCGAATGACATCGGGATCCTGGACAGAAACCCATGCAGTCAATGCTCCAACTTATAAACTATGGCATTTGGATCCAGATACTGAATACGAGATCCGTGTTCTCCTTACAAGACCAGGGGAGGGTGGAACCGGGCTCCCAGGACCTCCGCTAATCACCAGAACCAAATGTGCAGGTAAGACTGAACGGCAGGCCACTCTGCTCAGGGAAGGAATCTAGCACAAGGCATATAATATGCATAAAATATTAACAATTCTAATTATTTGGTACATGACATATTCACACTATTCCAAGAGTTCCAGTGAATTTGGTACATCATGGCCTTGATTATGTCGTAATTTGACTGATTTAAGAGCAATGTGAGTGTTTCTCTGTTGTTATTCAGTATTTTATGAGTCCATAATCTTCTCTCTCGTGGTAATTTTGCTGAGATTGCTTGTCCTAAGTCCCAAATCTCTCACAATGTAGATGAAAGTATTATTGAGAGACAAAAACTTTGCAGTTCAAGCAAAGTCTGAATACCTTTCTAATACGTGGAAATTGTTTTCCTTGATAATTTTCTTATAGTCAGTGCAGAAGCCGTATCTGATAATATAGATGAGACAAGTTACTCTGAACCAAGCCTCGATTAGAAATAACTCTTCTATCAGAAAATCCTGTTGTTGAGAAGTAAGTGAGCAGCTTGACAGACAGCTGTAGAATACAGAGAGGCTTTCCTATGTTTTTAAGCCTTGTTACTGCCCTCTCCATTCTGACACAGTGGGGTGAAAATAATAGCATATGGAGAAAACACAAAGAAAGAATAAAAAGTGAAATAAAAAGTAATATGTAAATATACATGCTAGTTCCTTATTGTACTATGCTGTTATAATGTGAGAAATTATTAGCTATTTATTAAAAGCCAGTGAAAGTTTTAATCATCTAAGTTATAAGTGCATTTTTTTAGTGCACTATTTATTATTGAAAATAGTTTAATTTTTAGTTTAGTTGAAAGAGACATTTTTTTAATCCATCAGACATTATTTTGAAATATCTGCAGAGCTAGTACATGGGTCTATGCACCTTGAACATTTAATAATTTAGGTTCTGAAAGTTGAAAACTAAGAGTGTGGAGATCTATGACAATGTAAATGCCTATAAATATCTTTAGTTTCTTGAACATCTGTTTAGCATTTATAATATTCTGGGGCTATCCACCGAGAGCACTGATGTAAAAATCAAAGTAAAACCCATTCAGTTACCTGATATTCTGATACTGATATGTGCTTAAATGTTTGCAAATCCAGCTCAATTTTTAGATATATGAATTGCACCTATTGAAAGATATTCACTACTAGGAAGTTTAACCACTCAATCATTAGTCTGAGATTTAGACAGTAGAGAGTCTGCTGATTTGATTGGTGTCATACCTTGATCCTGTGGCTGAAAAGCAGTAGGGTAGACATTGGGTAAATCCAGAAAAGAAAGACTAGAAGACATTGGGAAATCTCCATGACTCAGCCTAAATCACACAGTTTGCTTTTCAAATTTTCTGTACTGCTGAGTCCTTTTCATTCTAGGTGATGTGACAAATTATTCTTATTGTAGTAAGATGAACTTTTTGAGGGAGAAACAAGTTGACTCCACAGCTTCAACTAGTCAGAGAAATAATTTAAAGAGGAGACAGTGTGGAAACTGAGAAGTAGTTCACTCTGTTTTCCAAAATTAATATCCCATGCTAACAGGAAAAGGTGAATAATGGGTCGGGTTTACTGGGGATATTGTCTACACATGTTTTCTAATAAAATTAGCTTTCTTTCTACATTTAATCTTTATAAGGTATATGCAAATTAAAATGATGAATGGTAATTTTACTATTCCAGTGTTCTTCCTCTTGAATTCCCAAAAAGTGCCCAAACTTTTTTCTTTTAAATATCTCATCTGGGGACAGGCCCAGTGGTGTAGTGGTTAAGTTTGTGCACTCCGCTTCTGCGGCCCAGGGTTTGTGGGTTTGGATCCCGGGAGTGGACCTACACACCGCTCATCAAGCCATGCTGTGGCAGCATCCCATACATAAAATAGAAGAAGATGGGCACAGATGTTAGCTCAGGGCTAATCTTCCTCAGCAAAAAGAGGAAGGTTGGCAACAGATGTTAGCTTGGGGCTGATCTTCCTCACCAGAAAAAAGAGTCCCATCTGCCTTTTTATTTTCATCAAAAATAGACCATTAAAAATCAGCAGTGCCAAACAATGTACTGTTAATATAATGTAATTTTTGTTTAACCTAGGAATTATTTGAAATTGGTCATTGGTGTGAGGGCCAATGGCAATTTCAAGTAAATGAGATTGTGTTTTAAAGCTAGTTATGATGTTATTAAGTGGGTGAAAGCAACATATTAATGAGCATTGATTTATCCCTGTCAAGTACTTATGTTCAGAATGCACACTGAACTTCAGTAAGTAAAAATATGACTATAAAGTGTTTTGAGGTATTTTATTTTGAGAATAACCTTATCTACGTGGGTGGGTGGATCGAGTAAAAATAACTTACGCTCATAGCTGCTTTCAAATTTATAAATGTCGACATTTTGGTCTTTTTTTATGATTGTTTGAGAAACATTTAAATTGTGGGGTCTGTGGCATAAAATGCTATTAGGTTCACTCATAGTTTTACTTCCAACTGTAGAAAGTTTATTTGCTTCTAAAATTGTCTTTCACATGTGGTCTTTGTCACATATGTTTATTAATTTATTAATGTTCTCATAAGGTGTGTTTGGTGCCGGTTTTTATGGTAAAACAAAAATGTCCATAGACTAAATTTTTAAGTACATTGTAGATTTGAGAGAAACTGTGGTTATTGTTTTATTGGGAATGTCTACTAACCTTGCTCTATTATTAGAAAAGGAGGGAAAGCTTGTGGAAGTATATATGGTATTTATTTTTAAACAATCTCTGAAAAGTAGAAGTTGAATATAAGATCCTTCAGACTTTTCCAGCACCATCACTGGCCTCAGCCTGGTGTCCTAAAACTACAAAATAGAATACAACTTAATGCTAACTATGATATTAGCTGATATTTAGTACAGATTTCAAAAACCTAAAAATGCTTCATATTCTGGGGAAATGATTTCTTTGACACCCCAAACATAACCTTTGGAGAAGTTCCCATCCAACTGTGTTGAATTGTGCAAGCTCTGAATACTGGTTTTACAGGTGGCACTGAATACTGGTTCTGCACAAAGACTGGGAGAATGCCACACTGTAGTTGTAGTGTTCTACCATTAATACCATCTGACTGAACAAATATTGATTATTTTGAAATAGCTATTTTCATACCCTGCATGTTAGACCGCCAGAGGAACAATGTTTGACTACTAGGTGCCAATCGAAGAGTAAATTAGTTACTATTCACTGTGTTAAAAATTTCATTTTAATGGATTTAAGCCTTTGAAATTTTATTTCTGGCAATAGTAAACTTTGTTTTCTTGGCAGAAATCTGTCAATAAATAATTTTACAGCAAGTCAATTAAATGGTTTTACTTATGTATACATTTTACATTTTCAAATGCAAATGTAGATTTTCATAGTTATGTATTGATTAATACTGCTTTAAAATCAGCATATGAAGTGGATCTATATTTTATGTTCACAACAGTTTTGTGAGTTAGATATATTCTAATCCCAATTTTGTAGCTGGTAAATCTAAGACTCAGGAAAAACAAAACAATGACTTGTCTAATATCAGACAGGTAGGTAGTAGGGGCCCAAACGTATTGTCTGGTACTTGAAAAGCATGAATCTTATCCCTCTTTCTCCTACTATAGGTAATTGTTTTCCCTTTCCTAATAGGATAGCATGAATAAATGAAAGTACAACAGGTAAAGTCTTGGAGGGTCGTACATTTTTAAACATAGTATCTGCATGGCTACTTTATTCCCTGAGAAAACACAGCTTCATGTTGGCACCTTCACTTTTATTGAAAGCACAATTGATTAGTGTGTTTAACACTCCAATATGTGCTGTGTTTTAAATATTTGAAACAGTTAAAGAAGTGTAAAAAAAAAGTTTTCCTTTATTCTTTTCTGAAAACGTCCTGCCTAGTTGCTAAAGCTATTTTTTTGTTTGTTTTCTTTCTAAAGAACATTAAAATCGTTTGGCAAATGCAGTTACCTGCCTCTGGGTCTCCCAAGTCAGCAGAGGTAATTACAGCCTCCGGTGGCTGTAACCACCTACACTTGCCTCATGCTTCTCTATGCACCTGAGGGGTATGATTATTTTACCGTTAGCTTACAGCCTGACCCATGTTATTGTTCACATAATGCTTCTTCAGGCATTTTATAAATTTTAAAAAAGGTGTAAATGTGAAGTTGTCTTAAATTGGAAGTAATTCAAAAACTCCGTTGAACAATCAAAGAAAGTATACTTGTTTTTTTTCATGTGTCTGTTTCCTCTGGGTATACCATCTGGTGTAGAAGCTAAGAAAATACAGTTTCTCCTTCTCTTATTAAATGGAAATAAAATATGCCATCATCAGAAATTGTCTATATTGCATGCTTTGGCAATTGCATGTTAAAATTGCTCTTTTAAATTGCCTTCTGCTTCTGGGTAACCCATCATGGCACTGCTTTATGATTAACTGACATTTCAGCAGCATCTCCCTCATAGGGAAGGTCAAGAGTTCAGGGTGTCCAGAATGTAATATATTTACACAGTTGGAAAAACTACTCTCTGCTCCTAGATTGAAGTTCAATGCTCTTGGCAGTTTTCGGTGAAACATGTAGATCTATGAAGCAGTGAAAAATAGATCGTCTTATTTTAAATGTAAACATTTACTAAAAACGCATTTTCTCTCTCCTAAATCCAAAATGGAAGAAAACAAAACAAAACAAAACAGTACTCAGGTACATACCAGAAACCACAAGATGAGGAATTAAATTTTGGCTTTTTGGCTACAGTTTCATCAGCAAAATGGAACCATATATTGATTTTTATTGTGGTCCAAGATAGTTATCAATCACAAAGATTAGTTATCATTGAAACTCAGCCTTGAGGTTAAAACAAAATAAACAACTCTTGTAAGAATTGGTATATATGACAGTGTAAGGAGGACGTGGTATTTGATTTAAATTGAAGGCTTATCTCAATGCTGGTTTTAAAATTTTTTGAGATGTATTGATTTCCTATATATGATCTTTATGTGGCTTCTTTTTTGTTTTTGAGCAAGGATTTTAAAAGGCAATGCTATTATTACTGAAGTAGAAAAAAACTGTAGATAAAAAGCCATAAGAAAAATGATGAAAAACAGTTCTTCAGTTTTCTCAAAAATCTAAAAGAGTAAAATCTTTTTTTAGATTTCTTTCTTCGTAGTGAGTAATAACCTGATTTTTTTTTCAAATTCTGTAGAGAATATTTCAGTCCAAAAGACATTTGTTTATTAAATATTAAGTGTAAGAAAAACTTTTATTGACTTCTTTCTTTGCTAACAGCACTGGGTTAAGTACTAGGTCTTCAAAGTTATGCAAGCAATGCCTTGTATTTAAGCCCCTTGAAGTCACCAGGGACAGACCTATAAACAAGGAATAAAATGCAAAGTGATAGGAACTTAGAGGAAGAAGCTGTTCTTCAAGAGACAGTGTTTCAGAGAAGCTGTCACCAGGAAAGGATAGCTTTTAAACTGGATCTTCAAATTGACTATGAGGTTTTGAGGCAGAAAAGAACAGAAAATAGAATTAAAAACAGAGGAAACCACATGTTTAACCCAGTTGTAAACATTGCTGATTTTTGGGGGTTCTGAAAATAGATGGAGCGTTGGCTAACTCCAGGTTGTGGTAGAATCGAGGCTGCAGGTAGGATGTGGCCGGGTCTCACGTGATCTGGGCTGCTGTTCTGTTGTTTTTAAGAAGCAATCTGACATTACTAAATTTGCCTTTAGAAAGATCATCCCATCTCTGTGGAAGATGACTTGGAGCTAAGGAAAGACTGAGGGGCAGAGAGACCATGAAAACTGCTTATAATAATAAAAAAATATGATTCTCTATTTTTCTACAACAAGTAGAGAATGATTCTCTACAACATGTCTCTCTCATTTTAGATCGGAAAGAGGAAATCTGCAAATTCCTGGAAAATATTGTCATTCCTAACAATCAAGAAAGTTCCTTTCATTAAAGGGATTTTAATGACATTTTATAGGTGATCTAACTTTATTATTTGATTTACTTTTCTTTTTCAAATAAGTGGCTTGTCCAATGTCATTAACACCCATGTAAAACTCATAGGATAACCTCTTATTTTAGAAGAGAAAATTAGGAAGGATTGGAGAGAAATTCAAGAGCTACTGTGTATTTGATGGGATATTTATTTATTTCATTAATTTTATTGAGGGTCACAGTTGTATACATTGCCACATTTAAGATCGCAGAAGATATGACATTAATAAGACTGGTTTCCTACTCTTAAGGAACTGACAGTCAAGTGTTAGAACTATAATAACAACAAAAACATAATAAGTAACAGAATAAAAATACTAAGAACTTTGGAATCCAGACATGAGAGGGAAAATTTCTGACCAAAAAATAATTTTTCCCCAGCAATATGTTTGAAAACAATACTAACCTTTCTTTTCTGAACAGAGCTGGATTAACATTTCTGTTGAACAAACCCATAGGCTTATTCCTAATTTCTTAACTGTGAAATAATGCACAGAACAATGTGCAGCCAGTAATCACCATAAGGATGATTTGCCTTCTCTCTTCCCTTTCCACGTAGGGTATACACAGATGGAGGTATTAAATGGAAAATATAATTCATATCCTAATTTAAATCATCAAAGTAATTTGTTTGTTTGGTTTTGAATTCTCTGGGGCCCATAGATTATAGAAATGTTATGCTAAATTTCCGCGGAGCATATATATTCTAAATTTCCATATAGAGAGAGAGTTATAAAATAATCAACTTTTGTTAACTCTGCTAATGATCTATAATGCTAGGAACTCCCAGGGTACGAGTCAGGAAATTTGAACAAATACGAAATCATCTTTCCCACTATCTTTTTTGTTTTTTACCCCAGGCATGACATGTATAGTTAACCATACGTACAGTTCATGGCACATTTCCTTATATGGGCCATCATTAGTAGCTGTGTAATTAACTAAATAGAGTTGGTTGCTTTTAGCTTAAAATTGTCTTCTTCTGACTTACTTTGTTGCTAAAAAAGCATTTGGTAACCAGTGAAAATGACACTATTTTTATTTATCCATAGTGCCTTACTGCATGCTGAGTCTGTTAACAGTATCATTAAGTACTCTTTTTGTTGGCTTCATTTGTTTTTATTGAATTTTGCATACTGCACTAAAGCTGACAGGTGGAAATGAATTGAATAACGGCATCAGTCCCATTAAATGTCCTGGATTTCCCCTCTGGTCCTAGGTCTTTTATTTGATATCAGGAAGTAGAAATAAAAATAAAATTATATATTAATAATGTCTTAAATGATAATAACACAAGACTGTCTGAAGAAGAAAATGACCTAGGTAGAATTAAAAGCTGTGATACAGATAAGAAACATTCAGGGATGTGTTCATTATGAAGATGAGTTCAAAAGACTCAGCCTGTGAGCTTCAGATCTCTCTTCTACGGTGCCATTGTGGTTACACTGGTGCATAAACTTGTCCCTGATTTTCTTTCTTTTTACCCAGAGAATCTACCTCTGCCTTCAATTGTCACTCCCTGTTTATTTCCTTATTTGAATTATAATTTATTTTCTTTGCTTTGGAATAAGAAAGTAAACTCTATAATTAGATTCTGGCAAGGAAAAAAAAATTGCAGACACTTTTTCCTGCACAAGGGTTGGTGGGGAGGAGTACAGCTTCATGATTATTTTTGGAACTCACTTATCCAGACCCATCCTAGTTATAATTAGCATTTTTGGAGCATGTTGGTCACTCTGTACAATTTCTTGAATGGAAAAAATGACTTTATAAAGATGTATCTCTTATTTTCATCATTTAACTTGACTCTTAAAGATGGGATCATCATCTTAGAATCTCACTTTCTAGTCTTTAGTGTCTTCCTACAAGATATGCCCTTATTATAGCTAATAATTGTTGTAGGGATGACTGCTCCATCCTCTTTCCTCTTCACCAACCTGTATATAAGCTGCAGAGGGAAAAAGCATGTTCAAAGGAAGGAGATAATGAGTGAATTCTAATCTCGAGTGTTGTAAGTTATATTATACTTTGTGAACCCAATAAAAAATGAACTTCAAAGGGAAGAAATTCATGCCTTTCATGTCACCCTAAGCAAGATCTGTGCAAATTCAGCTGTCACTACGTATGATATGGCCTAGAAATCATTGAGTGATGTCCATTTTAATTGTTTCAGTGAAATCATCTGGGTGAAGTTTGAGTTTGAATAACTCATCTTACATTCTCTGGCTTTGTTACTGTTTCCCACCTCTATATAGTCCTTCACAATAGAGGAATAATAATCAGTCAGAA
This sequence comes from Ceratotherium simum simum, assembly GCF_057802395.1. NCBI lineage: Eukaryota > Metazoa > Chordata > Mammalia > Perissodactyla > Rhinocerotidae > Ceratotherium > Ceratotherium simum. The sequence goes on along the minus strand of NC_141918.1, from coordinate 48,064,168 downwards.
AAAAGTTTATTTTTACCTGTTAATTTACTTTATTTTTCAACAGGTACCGTATTGTCTTGTTAAATCTGCCTCTCAAAATATATAAACATCATATTTTTTGTACTAATGGTACATGTGAATCTATAATACTTTATTGTCAAAACATGGTTATATATATATATGTATGTATGTATAATAGGCTCCCCTTTGAACTGTAATTATAGAAGGAAAATGAAATAATTTCTGTGCCAATTATTAGATACTTCTTTAAGTCAAGAGCACCTAAAATGCTTGCTCAAGATTCAGTGTAACATTTCTTGGAAATCGTAGTTTATTACTTTGCTAGAAGTTTTTCTTCTCTGAGATAGACCTTATAGGTGAGTAAAGGAATGGATATCTAGTTTTGAGTTATAAATGGAAGTAGTCATTGAACAATTTGCTTAGATACTTCATTAATTTTTAACTCCGTTTTTGCCATCCAGTAAATTGTAACACTATAAGAAGTATAAGAATACGTTTTAAAGGTTTAATTTCTCCAATACAAAACAGTACTATCTTAAGCTGTTCTTCATTTTATCACCTTTGTATGATGGCATTTTAAAGCATGATGCTTTTGGGAAAAACCTAATATAACTTTAAAAAAATTGGTATATTGGTGAAGTTTTGATTTTTGGACAAGTATATTAGAGCTCTCTCCAGTAATTTAAGAATTACAAAATGAAGGTAACAATAGCTGTTCTCTCACCAGGAGATGAACCCTTCTTGTGCCGTCATGAAACACGACAGTGCTGTACAGCATGAAGCTATGTCCTTTTTAAACAAAACCAATCTGTTTCTATCAGATTATTAACACAGACTCTGATGGGTTGGGCCATTGATCCTGTTTTCCTTGATGATTTAGTCAATGAATTTTGAACTCCTTCCAGGCACCTCCTTCCAGGTAGAGCGGGGCATAAGGTGGTAAAGAGAAGACAACATTCTCATTTATCTTGTTTTTAAAAGTAAAGTTAACAGGTAATGTAGTTATCATGTAGATCCCCTTCTAGCAAGTGACAGAATGTGGAAACTGACTCATCATTCCATTTAATTTCTCTTAAATGTGCTTTTCCCCCGTTTTCCTACCTTACATAAAGTAGATCAGTAGAATACAGAAATCTACTTGTTTTGGAAAGCAACAAGAAGAGTTTTTCTCTGAATCTTCCTTCCAGCTGGCTCAGATAATCCTTGGACTTCTGCCTCCTCTTCGTTTCTGGCTTACTCCCCACCGCAGGAAAAACTCATTTTTTTTAAGGCTAAGTTCCATCAATGAACCAGTTACTTTTGGAAAAGGCCAGCCTATTGAATTAACTTAATATTTGATTTTTCAGCTTAATTGAACCAATTTAGGTTTTCTTTTAAAATTTTAGCAATTTGGGTACCAACTTAAAAATTATATTACTGAGGAATACTGAAAAGCAGAATCATTGTTCCAGAGTTCCCTTTTGTGTTTCTCCATTCTCTCCTCTGGTGGATTCTACATTACACATATGTGTGTCATTGTGCATGTGTCTGCTCTCTAAAACAACCAAAACCGCTCTGCTTAGGAGGAGAAAATGTGCTGGGGGTACACTAACTATCCCTAAGCTTAATTGTTTTGGAGGTCCATTGCTGGAAGTCCCAGATATTGTAAAGACTTTATTAGAATTCGTACACCCAAATTGTTTTCATAAATTATACATAACAAAGCATTACACCAAATTTCACAAGTAGAATTTTCTTTAAAAAACACTCATAGGGGGCCGGCCCCGTGGCATAGCGGTTAAGGGCGTGCACTCTGCTGCTGGCGGCCCGGGTTCAGATCCCGGGCACACACCGAGGCACCGCTTGTCAGGCCATGCTGGGGCAGCGTCCCATATAAAGTGGAGGAAGATAGGCTCAGATGTTAGCCCAGGGCCAGTCTTCCTCAACAAAGAGAGGAGGATTGGCATGGATGTTAGCTCAGGGCTGATCTTCCTCACAAAAAGAAAAAGACACATAATGCTACACTGTTTATACGACTATATATTGTCATTTTTGTCAATGCAGAATTATTATGCTCTGTGCTTGTGGTTTTTTCTGTAAGTTGTAAGTATAAGATGTATACAGTTATACATTCTGCTTATTTTACCTGCCATCATGTGAACTCATTTCCTGTGTTTCTACCAGACATTCTAACCATCATCTTTAATGATTGCTTAATATTCTATTAGATATATATACTAGAATATATTCAGCCGTTCTTCTAGTACTGAAAGTTTGGACTGACTCCAATGATTACTATTGTAAATGCTGCAATGATGATTATGCATGTATCTTTTTTCTATATGGTTGAAAAGCTCTTGGCACACACTGTTCAATTAGTCTGTAGGTGTTGGATCAATGCACTTTACTGACACCAGCAGGGGCATGCATGCAGTCACGCAGTTTTAGTACAAGCGACTACTTTATAATTAGTCAAATCCAGCTCCCCCATTTATCACCATTCTGGGCACTGGGACTCAGTAGTGAAGGAATTTGATCAATATCAAACAGATATTTGATGAGAAAACCAGGGCTATCATTCACAAAGTATTTTCTTGTTTTCTTTTATGTATCACCTATATGCCAAACATTGCCTTAAGTGCTGGGTATTCTAAGATGAAGACTCTGCTCTGCAGCCACTCAAAGGCTAGGGAATTACGGTCATAGCAGTTCATATGTACTGAGTACTTACCATGTGGCCGGCACTAGTGTAAACTCTTAGATTCGAATCCAGGCTGCCTGAGTGCATTTCTATGCTAAGCTGTCTAGAGATAGACAAATAGGCATGTAGGGAAATAATTAGACCTGTAAGTGGTATAATAGATGTGCTTTTAGGCTCTATGGGAGCACAAAGGAGCCTTGAAGTATGAGTAGAATGTCATCAAGCAACATATCATGAGAATTAGCAGTTATGAGTTAAGGTTCGTGAGTCAGTAAAATCTAGATTGAAAGCTGGCTCTAATACTTCCTACTGGGCAAGTAACTTAATCTATCTAATGTTTCATATTGTCATCTGTAAAATAATGATCAATGGTTGAATCTGCCCATCTTGGTGTTTGTGAACTAGTCAATGATGTGCTAAAGCTGAGAATTGATTACATTTTAGCAATTATACAATTATATTTCAAACAAAAGTAATACATACCTAAAACTTCCTAATTATTTTAATATATTGCACCATTATCTATGTTCGTGAGGCTATTTATGTCTATTTTATTTGTATTTTGGAGATAACTATATAATGATACACTAATGCTCATCTCTTCCAATTCTGTCTTGGGAAGCTTATAACTGTAGTGGGGGTATTACAGCATGGAAATTGGCAAATGCTGCAAATCAGGGCTTTTTTCCCTCACCACCTCCTCTGTTTTTTGGAGAGCCAAAAAAACATGTTGAAAGTGTTAAACATTTTCCTGCACACCACTAGAGAGAATGCATGCAAAATGCTTACTTAGCACATAAGAAGCCCACAGTAAATTTAGCCATTGCTACATTACAAACCATTTCATTAAAAATAACTTTTCTCTGATATTTTAAAAATTACAGACATGCAAAGAATTATTTAGTGAACACCCACGTATATCTACCACTGTAATTTTGCTATATATGTGATGTCACATATCTGTCCAGCAATCCATCATGTTCATCAGTCTGTCTTGATTTTTTAAACTAATACATTAAAATATTTTGTTCAAGAGAGTGATTTTTAAAGAATGATTAGTTTGAATGATTTTATTAAAATGTTTAGCATGATTTGTTTTTTGGAAATATTTTTCTAGTGGTAGTTTAGGAAAAGGGTTGAAAGGAGATTTCAGGGAGATTAGAAGGCTGCTACACCAGTCTAAGCAAAAATTGATCAGGGCTTGAACTGAAGCAGCGGAGATGAGAATTCCAATGAGGAGGCAGAGTTGAAAGAGATTTGAGAAGTGCAATCAGTAGAATTTTGTGACACATTGGGCGTGAAAATTAAGGTATAGGGACAGGTTTTAACTTGAAGGGGTAAAACATTGGGGAAAGTGTTAGAAGGGAAGTCGCTATGTTAGTTTTACAAATGAGATATTAGCATTTCGTTGATAGTGTCAGAGTCATGGGTATGCTTTCCTTGAATTAGAAATTCAAGTAGATTTTGTTCAGTCACATTTAAAAAATTATACTCTTTTTTGGGGGAGGGGAATTATATTGTATTAGTATCTTGTTGCATGAACTATTCAGATTACTAAAACTGTTAGTGTTTTTACACAGAAACAACTTTAAAATATATAATGCCCAAGGGCACAAACTGTTCATGTTTTTACATAGAACCAATTTTAAAATATACAATGGCTATTTTATATTTACAAGTGCATTAAACTTGTTCAGTATATGCTTTATAAAGACTGATTAGTTTGTCGAATTGTAACATCCATAGGTGCATAGGTGTATAAGTGTTCCCCAATAATGGACGGCTCAGAGCGTTATGCCAAGGACAGAACCAAAATGTGGTTTAGTGTTGGTTTTTACCAGCTGATCCTAGGCGAACCTACAAATAGGCTAATGTCTGTTGAGTGCACTTCTATCTTCTTCCCTCTATTGCCCTCTGACCTCCCATAGTACCTCATCTCAGATTCACGGTGCTCTTATGCAGAATGTGCATCCTTCAGGTAGTTACATACCACGACAGGAGAGTGTCATGAGCACATGTACCAGGGATTGACAATAGCGCTGGCGTGCCCATTCTTTGGGATGCTAGTATGGGACAAACAGTGTTGCACTGATATCTTACTAGAACTTTGAGTTATAACAACTTATTTTTTCAACTTTGTATCAAATTCTACACCGTATCAAATTGTACACCTGGGTGCTTTGAAAATGAACTAAAATAGTCTGATTCTGCAGCCAAAATGCTGTACTCCTGAGCTATACCCTCTGGCCGTAGTCTGATTCTTTAAACCTTCAAATCAGAAGCTTCTGTAGGACGAACTTAAATATCTAGACATTCGTAGGGTTTTCACCAGAGCAGGGGAAATAAAGCACCTATCTCTACTTGAGTGAAGAGCAGAAAATAAGTGTTTCTACTCTGTCAGATTTTAGTGGAATATTCTTATAAACTAAAAAGTAGGTCAGCAAGACTGAAATTGCATTATAAAACAGCAGTACAAATATGCTCTTGTGGAAATGACTCTACAATTGCCTATTATTAAAACAAAAACAGGGAGAATTTTTAGTAATTCATTCCTTAAGGTATTCTTTAGTCTTTGAGTATAATGCTAATTATATGGGCTAGGTTAATCGGATTTCTACTTTTTTAGCTGATCACTTTTTCTCGAAGTTCCAATATTTTTATCATTGTAAATTTGTAAATAATCAGTAAGTGCTGTTTAAAGTTATGTTCAATCTAATCAATTATTTAGTTGGGTACAGTTTCAGTGAAAAGATTCTCAAAATACATTCTAAAATTGGTTGATCAATTCCTCTGTTATATTTTAACAAAATGAGTTATTATCACCTCTATTATTAAAATGGCTGTGAGAGAAAATGTCAAATTTGGATGTCTGCTAAGCTCCTGGAAGTATGCTTTGACAGAAACATGTATATGTATATTTGTAACAATAAAGTTAAAATTGGGTGATATTACTATTATATTAAGTTAAAATCAAGAATTGGTCTGATGAAGAAATTCTTTCAGCATTAGAGATATTCTTTTAAAAAATAAGAGGGTATAATTACAGCCCTTAAATAGGTCAGTTGTCAAAAGTCGGAATAAGAGAGAAAATGATGTGTGCCTGCATGTAGCAGAACAGTGGAATGGAGCTGCTCCTGTATTACAAACAGTACATAATATTTTAATTTTCGTGGGACTAGTAAGGCATTTGTTATATTGTGATTTTTAGCAAGGAATATTGCATATGTCTTCAGTTAAAAATATATTCTCAGCTTGGACAGGTGGTATTTAAGGAGTTTGGAGTGAGAAATGGTTTGGCACTGTAACAAGGCATATTACAAGTGCCTACCTTGAAAGTAAAGAAAAAGAGAGACATTTTCCATTACTATCTACTGTTAAGGAGCTCGCATTATCCCCTAAACAACCTCATGCTTGTGGCAATAATCACGTATGGTCTTTTTTTTTGGTACTAATATGTAAGTGCAATTCAATCTTTTTGACAAACACTGCATCACTTCTGGCTTGGCAAATTTTCATCACTCAAACCCAGTTGGTGTATAAGTAGGTTGTGACACACTGGCTGAAATGACTTTGGATTAGCTGTATTGAGGAAAGTAAAATTTTACTTCAAGTGTTATTTTTCTCTCCCTTTCCCTTTCCTTCTCTCCCCACCCCACGCTACCCTCACTCTTGCCCTGAGTTCAGATTCATCCTACTTCCTTTTCCAGTATAAGCTGTATCATTTTGCTAAGGAAATGTCTTATAGTGAAACTGAAGGAGTTTTCCATGGAAGTGTGTAGTTTGCTTCTTTGTTTTATTATTTTCTCAGTTTTGTGTGTGCATAAGTGTTCACATGCACTAGTGCGCAATCTAAGGGATTCATAATTTTTTTGCTTTCTTGCAAGGGCTCTATTTCTAAAAAGCCCTGTTATACAGTTTCTATGACCCTAGTCTCTTAAAGTCATTCATAATCTGTTAGTTGGTGTGAAATATGAACATTTTGCCTTTTTGCTTTTATGATTTTATAGTTACAAGTTTTGTACTCTTAAAATGTCCTTTGCAATCATGCGTGGTTTGGAAGTAGTTGTTTTAATTTTTCTTCTTTAGCTGTTACGTCTGTATCTCTCAAGGAGTGGAAATGAAAGGTTTATTACATTATTACTTTAAAAGGTGTTGCAGAATTCTCAATGCTAACTCCCAAAGTGGCACTCCTGAGAAAGAGGTCATTTGTCTGGTAACTTAATATGTCAAGTAAGATTTGTTTGTATTTTAAATAAAGTTACTGCATTAGGAAATATTATCTTTAGAAAATGCAGGCTAAAATCAATAGTTTTTCTAACCATCCAAGTAAGACAACAAAGGAATTACCTATGTCTTCAGTCTCTTTATCATTTTCTCCCAGTAGAGTCGGCTATGCTGAGTAAAAGCATAAAAATAGTTATAGATATTGATATAGATATGGGTAGTTAGATATTAAAGGTAGGTATTGATATGAAGATGCAGACGTCTTCCCACTCACTTATTTGTGACCTGCGGGGAGTTCACCCTTCCCTGATACTCTCATGTCCTATGGGCAGCTCTTGGGGGGCAGCTTTGGTCTACTTTGTGGTAGCTGTGGCATGCAGTTTCTAATTCTATTTAATTTTGTGTTATTCAGAATTAAAATTTTACTTATGATATCTGAACCAATACTTCAAGAAAACCATATTGCCATTTTAAAATTTGTTCACAGTCTAAATAAATTTTGAGTAATAAAGCAATTAAAACAGAAGAAACCTCCTACTATAACTTGAAGATATTCATTCACTAGGATTTTGGCATTTTTGTCACTGCTAATTTATTTTGTGTTTCAAGTCAAATGTAAATGATTTTCTCCCATATTCTTCTAGAAAGTCCATGGCATTTGTTATTAAAATGTTTATATTTGTCATCTCAATTGTGATATTAGCCTTAAAATAACACACGCACGCACGCACACACACACACACACACACACAGTGTCATCTTTTTAAATAACATGGTAGATAGCAGTGGAAATTGGAAAGAAACTAAATGCTCAAAAGTAAGGAATGGTTTTATAAATTATGTCATCCATGCATTAAATATTGTGTAGCCACTGAAATTCTATATTATAAAGTCTTAATTTGAAATATGAATATATAATGTTAAGTGAGAAAATCAAGGTATGATGAAATAATAAAAGTCAGGTAATAATTTTACAGGTGATTTTGTTGTTTCTTAACTTTATTTAAAGCCATTTCATTTATAAAAGTAAGTAAGTATTTGTTAAAGAAGAAAATTTACCAAGAACAAAGTAGAAAGAAGAGATTGGTCTTGAACAACGGACGTGAATTTAACTAATTCATGGTTCACTTAAACTTTCTGACTTCAGTTTCCGTATCTTTAAAATTAGGGTGATTACACTAGCATAGAAGATCCATTTAAGGACTAAATATACTAATGATGTTGCAAGTTAATATTGAAAACTGAGTTCAGGATGCACACACACACGTTTTACTGTAAGTAAGTATAATTGAGGGCTTTATAAAGTCATATACTTGGAACTATGCAATTAATTTAGGCTTGTGGCTCTTTTTATTTTGAGCAAAATCCTTTTTCCTTTTCATTTCAGTCAAAATGTATGAGACGTTGAAATTGAACTGTTACGTATTTGAGAGATGTCACAAAATTTACTCCTAACATTCTGGCACTTATGGATCATCCAGCAGTATTTTCATTCCAGTAATTAGTTTGAAGGGAATTTCAACTTCTGTGTGCCATTTTCTGTTTTCAGGTTTTAAAAATATCACTTTCCTCTGCTTTTTGAATGTTGTTTTAAGTTAGATTTTTAAAAATTTCAAAACTGAAAATATTTGCCCCAGACTAGAACTCAATTAAACTTTTATTTAAAGGAAGGTTGTTGGTGACAATAAGTGCATTGACAAATCTTTAGTAGTTAATGCAGTAAAATGCTCGGACAGGTACAGCGGGTAGAATCAGTTTCTAAATTGAATTTGGAAAAGACATATAAATAGAAATAAGATAAAAAAAGCAAATGCATCTGTTGTGTGATAGGAATATTAATAAGTACAGCATATGATAATAACAAGAATCAAGCTTATGAAATGTCCGTTCTGCTTTTAAATTTTGACCTCCTGGAGTACTTAATAGAAGAGGATCTTACTACTGTTGGACTGCTTCATAATCCAATTTCTCTGAAAATTATCTAGGAACGATTTCTTTATAGGAAATTTGTCCATAACTCACATAGTTGTATGACCCATTTACATTTGATTAGTAGCCAAGTAATGTAAAATGTATTTTAACGCTATTGGGGAGGGGAGAGTGATATGGAAATACTGAACTGATATTAAACACAGTCAATGCCCAAATATCTCAAATGAAAAGAAAGATACCAGAATAGCGAATAGGAAAATAATTTTATGTATCGTTTTTGTTCAATTTAGAAATGAATCATCATAGTCGATTTTCATGGCAAATGGTAGTGTAATAAACTGTTTTTAACTTCTGGTATAATTTTCTATTTAAACTTGCATATTTATGATTTATTTCATTTGTTAGAGTGTTTGCCAGCAAACAATATGTTAATGTAATCTTTACTATTAAAATTGGATTATTTTTTCCTGGCTGCTTACATATTTCTGTGCCATTTTACTTTTGTCTCACCAACCAAGTTGTAATGGTATTTTGTGTTGTGGTAAGTTTTTTATTTATTTTTATGTATAAGGAATAGCACAGACTATGTCTCGGGTAAAACATTGGGCTGTGGTTCTTTGTTGTTATCACTGTTGAGTAATTTTGGGGCAGTTGAGTATTTTACCCTGAAGGGGTTATACTTTATTCTTAGTTGTTGCCTGATGCTATTGATAACCCAAGAGATCTTAGATAACAGAAAACATAATATCAATGTTAATTTTACAGGATATAAAAGATTATCCAAATAGCCTTTATTTTATTATTTATATATTTACATAAGAATATTTGAGTTATTTACGTGCTTCTTGATTTCCAGAATAATTTGACGTGATTTACTAGAACATGCAAGATTGAACAGAAGAATACTAAATTGATAAAGTCACTTGGGGAAAAAGAGACACTAGGGGAAAAAACAGATAAATTCAGGGGGTAATGAGAGTAAGCAAACATTTTTGGCATAAAATCTGGTGTTATTAAAGGAGACCATACATTTGGTTTTGAGTTTATTAGTAGTAAAAGCAAAACTTTTATCAATGAATAGCTATGATGTTTATTATTATTTATAATGAAAGAACTAATATTTATCAATCTCTTATAGCATTCTAAGAACTGTGCTCAGAATTTGACACATGATTGTGTTATTTAAGTGTTGCAACCATCTTGCAAAGTGGTAATGTTGTTATATTTTATATATGCAGAAAAATCTTAGAGAAGTTAAGTGTTTTGTTCAAGGTCACGCAACTATTAACTAATTGATCTGGGATGTAACTCCAGAACCTTCTAATTCCAAAATCCGTAATCTTATCCATGGAAGTCACAGTTTTCATAAGATAAAATAAATCAGTTGCTTCAGAAAAATATACCTTGTCTTAATTCCAAGCATAAGAAAAAAAATATCTTCTGTGGGTCTCAGGCTTGATTCAAGGATAAATTGGAGCCTGTGCAGAGGAATGTCTGTAATGCATATTCTTCAGGCACTCCTTGTGAATATCTCTTTGCTCTTTGTTGCTACCAAATTATCTTGTCTTGAGGCTATGAGCATATTGATTTTATAAAAGCTAAGTCTCCTATGAACAGTTAATATTATAGCCAAGAGGAAGACTTGCTGGTCAGAATTTTAGTACCTTTGTCTTCATCTTATCAAGATCTAGAAGAAATACTCTTATACGTGAGAGCTAAATCTGGAAATTTATCTATCACATAGAATTTTGATAAATATCCAGTGCTGTTTTTAAATTTTTTTACATATCTGTTTTACTTTTCTGTCATCTTTTACCTAACTATTGACTTATCAATTGTTCTATGACATAAACTTTTACAAAGAGAATAGATTAGGTTTTAGTTTCATTAATTTTTAGTAAATACTTGACCATTCATAGTATCTATGAATTTATAATAAATTTATTGCTGATTTTATTAAGGCAGAGATATATTTCAAAGTTTGTTTAAGTGAAGGCAATGTGAAAAAAGTTTTAAATCATTTTATTAGTTACAAAACTTGGTTAATTTACTTTCCTAATTGTGTGTACATTTTGGGCTGCTTTGTATTACATTGTATTTGTAAATATTTACAAAACAAGGTTCATATCTCCTAATTGTTTTCAGTGCCCATGAAGTTAATTTGATTTTTCTATTGTGTTTCTACCATAGTTTTAAAGATTGAAAGCAAACATATGAAGAAAAAGAAAATAAAATCACCCAAAATCTTATCATGCAGAAAAACGATCCTTAACTTTGAGTGAACTTAATTTCATACATCTCTTTCTCTGTGCATATGTGTGTGTGTGTATGTATATGTGCATAAGGAGGAAAAAGAGAGAGAGGAGAGGGGTTAATAGTTGGATAAAATAATTTGCAAAATGTATTCCATATACACTCGTTCTTAACAATAAATATTTAATTTTTCATATAAATATGCAATTAAGATAAAACTGAAATAATTACTGTCAGCTAGGTAAAATTTTCCCTTCGCAAATGTTTCATTCTTTCAGTTTTTTTCCTTTGGTTCCTTTCTTCATTTACATTTTTTTAATGAAAGGCACCAAAACTTCCTGGGTAATTTCATAGTAATTCTAAACATGACCTTGCACACGTAGAATTTATAGGATATATTTATTCATGCAAATATACATAAAATTGCATCTGTGAGATTTGTATGAAAGAGAGTTATATTTGTTATAATATAGGAAAACTAATCCAGTCGATGTCAGGAATATTTTAAAGATGACATAAGAAAATGTTATGAAAAATATTAAGGAGTCAAAATGATTATTTTTTAAATTCAGTTTTTATTTTGGATGGTAACTCTTGACTTTTACTATAAATATGAACATCCCAGTTCAGTACCACTTATTTATTAATTAATTAATAACATATTAGATACATTGTTATTTTACATTGTGATGTTATGCAACATTTGTCTCCCATTTTGTAGCCATAATTCTCACTGCTTTGTCATCCTACTTCCACATTTAAGCACTTATATACCACCAGTCATTTTACCATGATTTATCTACCCTTGTGTTCTTTATTTGATATATCCATTTTGGCTGAATTTTTTTTCCAGTGGATTGTTTTGGAGAATGTAGTGTTTTGAAGGAATTTTTTTTGTAAAGTACTAAATATATAAACAAATATATCAAATAACTTTTCTCTTAGTTTTAGGTTTTTGATATTTATCCATGTAGAAACATATTAATCTAGTTTATTAGTTTCATGGCTAAAAAATCATCTCACTCTGTGACTTGTCATTTATGTATCATTTCTGTATTGATGGTCATTTAAATTTTTTCCATTTTTTTTGAATTATAAACAATGCTGTTATGAACATTCTTCATATATGTCTTCTTGTAAATGTAAAAGATTTTCTATGGTGTAGAACTAAAATTGGAATGGTAGTGTCATATGGTATATTCATATTCACTTTTACTAGAAATTGTCAAATTACATTCCTAAGTCTCATATTTGTTAATACTCTCACTATCAGTTATTAGAGTCCCAGTTTCTATACTTCTTCACTAGTATTTGGTATTGTCAGACCTTAACTTTTGCAGCCTGAATGTAAAACTGAATTTCTATTCTTTACTTACATTTATTTTAATTATTTATCTAATTATCCCAAACTTGAACATCTCCTTTGGTCATTGGCCATTTGCATTTCCTTCTCAGTGAATTATGACAACTTAGTATTCATCCTTTTTGTTTTATATGCCCTTCTTTGAACTATCATTGTTTATAATTAGAGAGTTTTTTATTGTCTGAAATGTATTTGAAAATATGGAAAACACTTGAATGGTTCTCTGTTTTTCTTTGGCTAATTTCATTTTTATGTGTTTTGTCTGCCTTCTTACAAATGTTCCTTTCCCTTGGCCTTCCTCCCACCTTCAACAATTTGTTAAATGTTTTTAATCTTCCACAGTCCCCAACTGTATCTTTATTTTATGCTTTTTTTTAAGCATTGTTTATTATATGCACATCAGCAAACTGGTTCATTCCAGCTAATGATTAAAATGCAGAAATTAGGGCCGGCCCCGTGGCTTGGTGGTTAAGTGCACGCGCTCTGATGCTGGCAGCCCGGGTTCGGATCCCGGGCGCGCACCGAGGCACCACTTCTCCGTCCATCCTGAGGCCGAGTCCCACATACAGCAACTAGAAGGATGTGCAGCTATGACATACGACTATCTACTGGGGCTTTGGGGGAAAAAATAAATAAATAAAATCTTAAAAAAAAAAAAATGCAGAAATTAACTTAAGACCCAGTTCTGTATTTAATAACTTTTAAAGATGGAGATATTAATTCTGTATTAATGGTGTTGAAGCAGACTCATTGTATCTTTTATCACAAGTTAGAGGTTTTTGAGAGTTACGCTTGACCAGAATAAACCACAATAAAGTGGACGGCCAATTTCATAGTAATGTCAGGTACAAAACCCAATTAAAGTATAAAGCTATTAGTAATCCAATATAACCAGTGGGTGAAGATTTTCTTTTATGAAGAAAGCAGCTGAGAGATAAACATGGGGTTATAAATTGTCATAGCTAAGATTACAGGATCATGCTTCATTCAAGAACAGTTACCTTTCTTTCTCCATGATAAGAGTTATACCTCTGAATTTGAACAATTCTCTCAGAGTATTTCCTGTATCTGTGATTCATCATTAATGTTCCCTTTCAAATATCTTTATTTACACATGGATGTTTATATATGTGTATAAGAGTTGCCATACGATAGCTTCAGTGATGTCCGTTATTGGGGGATGTATAATTAGAGTTGGTTACAGGTCGTCCTCCACAAGATGATGAGGGGTGAGTGATTTGTGTGTGTGTGACGGGAGTGAGCTGTAAGGGAATATGATGGAGGAGACTGGAAACTATTCCTCTGTAACAGGGGTTCTTAACCTGGATGTCCTTGAATTGAACTCACACCATTGGAGAACTTATACATGAGAACAAGTATATGTTATTTCCACTAATCTCCAACTCTAATTTAGTATTTCCTTTACTTGTGAATATAGGTCATGACCTATGATACTACTTGTAGCACTGATGTCTCCAACAAACATCACAGATATTTTCGTATCACATTATAGATGTTGCAGGTAGCCTGAAAATATCATTTACTCTTATCACTACTATGAAATTACAGCAGTTATTAGACGTGCCTCTACTGAATGCATTACTAAATTAACAAATTTATTACTATATCGCATATTTTAAAGGTAATTTGATAGCTGTGTTTCATTATAACTGGTTTCCAGTGCAAGCCTCTGTATTTTATGTGTTCATACACATTATTTTCATAAGAGGACTGGACTTCAGTAGATTGCCAAAGGCAGCTATGGCATAAGAAAGTGTAAGAACCTTTGCTGTAAGAGGTGAGCTAACTCAGCTTGCTTAGCCTTCTTTTCCAAATATGAGAACATCTCTCCATTTTCTCTGGCATCAAACATAAAGTTCTAAGGGAAATTGAGAAATGTTTTTCTACTGAGCTGTTTAATCATGTTGTTGTCTTAATTTCATGGAATAAATGTATGCCATATAATGGGGGAAAAGAAAAATTGATAACTTATTTACGTCTGTTCCAGCCTAAAGACATTTAAACATCACAGTGAAGAAAAGGCAGAATGATAACTGCATTTACAGAAATCTCTCATTAGAAAGAAAGGATTTTGTTTTAATAAATAGTGGCATAGAAACATCACAGACTCTGTTCCTTAATAGTCTTAGGTTTCATCTTGATGATTTGAAATAATTCTAAGTAGAATAACTGATACAGTGATAAAGTAATAAGGACACCTAAAATTGTGCTAATCACATACATAAGAAAACAGAAAAGCCTGTCAGTGTTGATGTTCACGTTATATGTTTCTCTGAGATCTTGGTCACCATCTCTGAGAAGGAGACTGTGCAGATCTTGCCAATAGTTGCAGCTTCCTGCAATTTATCTCACTGCTCAATTTTCAACATTAATGGACCTCACCCAGATAGAGTTAACTGGAAAGAGTCCACTCTTTCTTTTATTAATTGAACATATAAAGAGGTATTTGGTTCATTCTTGAATTGAAATACAGCCTTCACCCAGGATTTGACAATTATTTCTAAATATAATTGGATCTATTGCTTTCAACTCAGTCTCTTTCTCTGTATGTGAAACGTGCAAGACAGTTTCAATGAGTGTATTAGCTGTGCCCACATTCAGGCTTTCCCACCACTTACAGACGTGGAAAAGCCTAGAAAGATCTAGCTCGATGTCTTTTCTCTCTCTTACACACACACAAACACACCTACAGACAGAAAGGAGAAAATGAGGTAAAATAGAGTAAAATTAGAAAAAAAAGGTAAGATTCAGTTCATTGGTAGTTGTGTTATATGTCATGCATTTTTATTCACACAGGTAAGGTTTATGTCTTGAATAATATCAAAAATTAGTTAATCCATTTGTAGAACGTCAGAGCCTTACAGTTCTACATAATAGATAAACATCAAAACTAATATCTCCATTAGGTTGTATAATAGTATATTGGCACTTGCTGTTATTTATATGTCATCTCCATTTTCTTATTGTAGTGCTGATGTTAACCTTGTGAGTCTAAATTGTCTGGAAGTTAATGGTCTGTTATATGAGTATAATAGTTCTTAGTGAAAGAATATTAGGTTATATTATGCAGTTTGAAATGTAACTTGATCTCCATCTCATAATCATAAATAATGACATAGTCTTGCTTGAAATTAAGGACATTTGTTTTTTTCTGCTGATGCTATACTTAGCGTTAAGTGGAGGATTTTTATTTTTTCTTTCTAACTTGGTAAACATATTTATTTGCCCATCATCACACCCTGGTTTAGGGGGAAAATAAGAGAATAAAAATGAGCATATGTTCTAAAGGGGTAGTGTTCTATGTGAAAATCAAAATTTGACAATTATTACATTCAAGTTGGTAAATTCAGAAGCATTATGTTCTGTCAGGACCCATATATGCCCTTGTCAGGCTTTGCGAGAGTTTTATTTCTTTAATTTTATAAGAGTTAAATTGGAATTGAAGCTAATGTAACTGACAAGAAGGAAATAGAAGCAATTGGCTTGCACTAAACAAGTTTGAATGGTTGTTAATGTGAATGACTTTCAGGCAGCGAATGTCAGAGTGCAGTAGATTACTTTCTTTACCTCAGGCGTTTTAAGCTATGGTAGACTGACATAATTTCTCTCCCTCTCTCTTGAAACTGGGAAGCAAAGTAATTGGAGTCTGGTAATTTTGGCCTATGGCTGATGAAGATAAATCATAACGATGTATGGAATACATACTGACAATTCACAGAGGGCTACTAGAATGTGAACTTTCACTGATACATTCATCAAATATTATTTCTTTCTGATTTATATTCAAGAAAGCCCTGGAACTGTTAATTATGAATGCAACCATCATTTGTTATTTTTGACAAAATTTCACACACTAAACAAATTATTTCAAAATGTAAGCTATAGTGTCCTTTAGAACATGGGCTCGAAGTTCTTATTCTTTCCATTATATCCATTATATATGATTTTAAGCTGACATATTTAACACAAACTATTTGAAGATTGAGAATAATAGAGGTGGAAGAGAATTCAAGACCATCTGGTCTAGCCCCTCTCCTTCAGGCTCATGAATGTATAAATCATCTTGAACAGATGGAGGTGTAGTCACCTAAAATTTTATAGAAGTAGAAGTTCTAAAACTTCCTTCAATAACTCATTTTTGAATTTGATCACTCTGATTGCTAAGGGAGTCTTTTATATTCAAACTATTATAATTTAAATCCATCTTCTAATGTCATTTTCTAGGCTTTTGAAAACTAAATTGCCTTCATATTTCAATTGGTTAATATAAATTTGTTAAATTATATACTTATTAATATTTATTTAATACCATACATTGATTATTTTCAATGCATTAGATGCTGCACTAAGTATTCATTTATGTTATTGCATTCAGTTCTACAATCTGATGAGCTTAGGTATTATCTCCGTCATAGATTTAGGAAAATGAGGATCAGGAAAGTTAGGTAATGTGGACAAGACACATGTCTAGTGAAAAGTTGAGCTGTAACTTAAATCAAAATTTTTCTGATTCAACTCTTTTTCCACTGAACCATCTCCTCAGTATTAGAGTCCAAATTCCTTCTTCACTCCTTGAGTTAAATTTCCATGGCTTTGTGGTTCCTCTACTTTGTATCATGTTACCGAGTCCTTTCCTTAGATAATGGCGGTATATTCAGTATTTCTCAACCTGTTTTCCATTATCACCTACTTCTTCCAGAGCCATTTTAGAATTTCTTTTATCTCCTCTCATGAAATTTTAATTCCACAAATATACTGTATACTTGTTTATGTAGTGTGAATAAAAAAATATTTTTTGTCCCCTCCGAGAACCAATTTTTACCCCCTTAGGGGTGAAATTGCTCCACTTGAGAATGAATGTGGTGTATTTCTGTTACTCTACTTTTTTGATTGCATAAGTGTACCTTTCTTTTACTTAATATGAAAAATATTTTTATTTGTTAGAGTGTGAGGAGTTTTAAAAAATCAATAGTAATTATCTTTTTCAAATTAAATGAGTTTTTCAGTGTCCTGAAATAAGCAGAATAATTTTGAAAAATTTTATATCAGGGCATAAATGAAATTTAATACTTCTGTGACAATATCTAATTTGTGCTATTGAAAAAAAAACTCAGGATATAAATAATGTGATCTGGCCTATTTTGTCTATTCTGTAGACCTTATGCCAAATTTTGTGTTTATCTACAGACATCCCATTCTTACTATAAATCCATATTCCTCTCTGTTTTGACATCACAATCCATTGCTATAGAAATGATTGATACCTTACATTTATTTTCCTCTCTTCACAGCAGATTCATAAGGAGATTGTCAGGAAAAAAATAGACTTTATGGGCACCAGCAGACTTTTAAAGATAACGTACCTTTTTTATGTTCATCTTCATCTTCCTTTAAAATACGAGAATTGCAAATTGGTACTTTAGAGAGTATATAAACTTTGCTTTTCATTCTATGAATTCTTTCAAAAACCGGATTGGATGATGATGTTTTGTAAGAATTCAGATAATGGGTTTTGTACAATTTTTCTTTTATACCTTAACTATAAAATTAGCTTGCGGCCACTGGCTAAGAAACTGTGGTAGCTGAACATTCAGCTTTATCTTGTTCTGTAAAAATACAGCGGTTAGGATTAAGCCTCAAGGAAAGTTCTTATACTGGGAAGGAAACCAGAAGATGGCAGAAGTTACCTGGAGCTTCTCTGCATAGTCTATGGGAAGTTTCTAGTCTGGGACTTTGATCTACCTCATTGGATCAAAAACATGCAAAATTGAATCTTAAAGCATTTTCATGCCTTCTTGGAGGAACACTCCATATTCAGTTATTCACATAGATGAAACTGACAAATTAGGTTTTAGAATCTTTTCCTTCTGTAATAGTCGCCACTTCTTTTTTCATGAAAGTTATTTTGTTCTATACTGAATTTTGCAACCCTTCAGATCTAAGAGAGGCATTTCAATAGTGTCCTTTGTCACTCAAAACTAATTTTGACCTCATTGACTACCCCATATATGTTCAGAAATTAAAAGAAGTGCTATATGTATAGTAAATCTAGAACTGTACAATTGGCCCCCAAAATGATTTTCATGTGTATTAGTCCTGATGAGTTCAAAGGAACTTCAGAAATTATCATCTGTGAGGGGTAACTTTTGCCAACTATTACATTTTCCAGGTACCTGTAGAAAAGAAGGATAGTATATATCTAAGCAAATGAAATGGAAGAATTAAACAGGTTTCTAGTTCAAATGGAGAGAAAGAAAAGAAATGTAATAAATGACTCTTTGATAAGGTGTGGGAAGAGGAAAAGAGAAACCTAAAGTAGCCACTGGGCAGATATGTTCTGAGTTACTCAGAGTCAAGTCAATTTGAGAGCACTAGTGCTTCATGTAGATTTACATGAAGAAAAAGAACAGGAAATGGGAAATGGGAACTGGGAAGTTTGTGTAGAGCTCTGTAATTTCACTCCTGGTGATTTATTTAGAAATGTCTGTGTGCTGTGGATGGAGCGTTTGGACCTTCCTCAGGGCTTTGTCCCTCCTCTATTAGATGTGTACCTCCTTGTCCACTTTCCAGGGTGAACACAGCTCAGTCCAGAAGAACTAGACGGAGAGGCCGTTCATTTAAAAAGTTGTCATTTTATTATAGATGCTTCGAAAATTATTTTCTTGAATTTTATATTTACTGCCTTTGGAAGAAAGATAGAGTTAGATATTCAAATGATTGTAGAATATTTTTGACCATTCACAAGCTGCATAATAATCCAAAACAAATCAGGTCACTCTTCTTAGAGGAATGTCATCCTTTGTAGTGCTTGTGTTTTTTCACTCAGATGTGATGTACTTCAAATATTTACTTTACATATGTATACCAATATAATATATATCAATAAATTACCATAATAAGACAACAATATCATTTATCTGTTTTACAAAATGAGATAATCCTGACAAGGCTTGAAGTACCTTTCCCATTTAAAAATGAAAAAGTGCTAGACAAGTGTTGAAAGGATACGATAATATTCACGGGATTTAAAGAGGCTTTGTGAAAAATCAATAGCCTATGCTCAGACATGAGAACATGAAAATTCTTCAGTGGGGTCTAGAGCAACATTCTGTGATCAGATACATTAATACCTCTGCAGAAAAACTAAGGGGGATGGTTAAAAACTATAAACTGCCTCATCGTAGTTCAGAATTTGGATAAATGATTATATGTATTAGCTCATTTAAATTCTCACAATAATAGGATGAGGTATTATCATCCCTCTTTTAAAGGAAATAAACTGGAAAAAAAAAGAGTTAGGTGCCTTCTTCTGAGTCACATACTTATTAAAAGAAGGAATCAGGATTTAAATCGAGGCAGCCTGGCTCCACACTCCATATTCTTAACCATGATGCTGCACTGCCTCTCTGACATGCATACATGCAGGCATGCATGCACGCATACAGACAGACACACTTATACATAAGCAAGCAGTTAATTAAGAACCATTTAGAAGTGGATCCTGAAAATTCTGTGCATTTATGTGATTGTTTTAAATAAAGTTTATATTCTCTTAATAACTATTTTATGTTGCATTTAATTTTTGTTGCTAATGGATATTAACTAAGTTTTCTAATCTAGATTAATACATTTTATTGAGGCTCGTATATACCTTATATTTAGTTTGTTTTTCTAGAAATTCCACATTTGGTATTTTTAGTATAGGTACAATTTATAAAGTATTAGCTTACACTAGAAATTGCAACTTTGTGGCAGATTACAGAAAAATGCTGAGATGACCAAACACAAAACGATCATAGTAAATCATGAGAAAAAAAAAAACACAATCAAAACTATAAAATTTAAGACTTTATAGAATTATTTCAACTAATGAATAAAGAAGAAATGATAGAACCATAATATTTCCACTTTGCAAAACTCAGTGAAAGAATGGATTTAGCTGATGATCATGATGGCTAATATCACAAAAGGAAAGACCATTTAACATCCGTGCCTCCTGATAGATGTCCATAACACCTACAAAATATTCTTGCCAAAACGTCAAACCTGAATCTGATTGAGCTTCTATAGCTAGCTAACCACCAGTATATAGGAAATTCTGGGCATTGAGAGATGTGTAAGTAATGCTAAGCATATGCAAGCAGAAAAATCTAGAATGTAGGAAATTCTACAGGATAAATGACCTAGTTTCTTTAATTATTAAAATGCAATATCAGAGAGAGAGAGGGAGAGGACTTACAGATTAAAAGGGACTTAAAAGACATCAACCAAATGCAGTGTGTAGATACTGCTTAGTTCAAGATTTGGACAAATAAACTAATAATTATTGAAGTTAGGCACATGAGGGTTTGGTACATTATTCTTCCTACTTTTCCATATGTTTAACATTTTCCATAATAAACATAGAAATGAAATATAACTTTGCGCATCTAATTGTAATTTCATCGTGCATTGCGACCCAAGCAACAAATTATGAGAATTTTTAGTAGCTGGAAATTGGGTTATTATTTCATTATTTTTGAAATTATCTCTAATTGCATTTTTATTTCCTCTTTGATGAAGTAGTTCCTTAGGTGAATCATTTATTTTTTCAAATCTCCAGTTAGTTTTAATTATTTGCATTACATTGTGGTCAGAAAATGAAGTAAGGCAATTTATGCCTTTTCAGAATTATTAAACTTTTCTTCATTAACCAAGCAAATGATGATTTTTTTGCACAGATATGTAGACTCTTAGAAGAAGGAGTTCTCTTTTAAAATGTAGTACTTTACCATTCGTCAATCTTCCTTGTCATTATATTATTAAGGTCAGCTATGTCATTTTTGGTTACAGTGCCCTTTTAGAGATGCTAGTGATGGAATTACAATAAAAATAAATTTTGATCAATTTCTTTTTTCACAAATTTTTTTTTGCTGTTGACATTCTGATGCTATATAGTCTTCAATACATAAATATTCATGATTGTTATACATTTATTATGAATTGAATTGTCTTTTTTGTAAATATACAATATCTCAAAATTATTAATTATTAATATATTGATTATTTATTAACAAATGCCTATATGAGACATGACATGCACGTGAAATAACTAAACTATACACCACAATTATGACCCATATGTTAAGTCTTAGTGGATAACCCTGACTCAGCTTTCTCTGCCCTTCTTATGGAATTTTTCTATCACACTCATAGCCTGCTCCAGTCATAAATCATGTCTTAGCTAAAGAATACATGCTTCTGAATTCCTAATCTTCCATCAGCATTATTGATAGTATTTATGGAGTTTCACTTTTTTCTTGGGACCATGGAGAGTGAAGCTTATTTTGATAAATGGAGGCCCTAACTACACCTTTATACTGGTTGTCATAAACGCCTTTTAGCTATTGTAATATTTCAGGGGAAGAAGCCATTTTTTTCCTGGGAATATTGAATGAATAAATTTCCATCAAGTGATATGATTAACAAGGCCTTGCTGAATTTCATATTTGTCATTTAGCAGACATTGTATCTAAAATGTTGTCATTGTCTGTCAGAACAGCCATGTAATGCCTTTATCTTAAATTCTTTCTACACTGGCTGATTCTTAAAGGAGAGGACAATGTATTTACTTATATCCATCGTAACCTGAAAGATGGATTTCAATCTGTAGAGCTGTGGTGAAAAATGTAATGCTAATTGTAGTTTGAATGGTCCAGTCACTTTCTGATAGTACATTTTTACACCCAAGTAATTTAAATCAAATTCCGGAAAACACATTTTCTTTCTTCTGATAGCAAATATATAATATGCTCTGACTAATAGAAAAACCCACATACTAGAGAAAGATCAACATGATTAAATAGATGTAATTATTTTTCTTATACTATATATTAATAGTTTTCTCGACTGTGTCCCAGTGGCTGCAGCATATCATGCTCTTTACCTTACTGAGAAAATGGTGGCGTTTTTTCAAACGGTCTTCACATCTTACCTGTTTTCACCTTTGCCATTTCAGCTTATTGAAATCCTCTCTCTCATGTCTCTGATCTTTTGATTTTTGTTTCACACATAATACACACATTTTGTCTTGTTAATTAACTAATTTCTTCATGTATTTTATTTTTCTTCCCAAACATATTCTATTTTCCTTGAAGGCAAAAACTGTCATAGGTTCTGGACCATATTCCTCATTGTATTCAGTTTTAGGGAAATGGAAGGTGCATGGCAAATTCTAGTTTAGTTGAATATTTAATTTTAAAAGGAGCAATTGCTGTTGTGGGGTCAGTTCTTCAGATGTGTTGGAGTGCTACTCTGTCCCAGCTCACTAAGTGCCTCCCCTGAGGCTTCAGCGAGGCCCGTTGGTCATTCTGTCACCTTTCTCTCTTCCATGAGTTGCTCCCCATGAGTCATGACATACAAATGCTACCTTCTTTCATCGTGACCTGCCAGCTCTCAGCAACCTTTTTCATTCTCAGTCACCATCTTGCCATCTAGACCATGCCTTTCCCCCGAACTTTCCCTCTACCACCGTCATAGGTGACTTAACTAGCCAAATAACTAACGCATTTCTTAGAGAACTTCTTTTTAGTGATCACCCATGCACTCCTCAGACCCTTTGATTTCTAGCATTAGAGTATCCATTCGACCTCTTCCTCTCCGCTACTCTTGATTCTGTTTTTTCTCGTCCCATTAGAGACCCCAATTCCTCCGTCTCTCTCTGTCTCTCTCTCTCCATCTCCCCTCAGTCAGACTCTGTTACTTGACTCTTTCCCCACTGTACTCACTCTAGCTAGGTTGCCCCTCCCTCTTGCCAGGGCTCATCCTTGAATAAACCCCACAGTCTCCCTTCATGGTACCATGTGACCAGAAGTGCCCGCGATCTCCCTTCCTGAAACCATGTGACCAGAAGTCCTTTCACTGTGCTGATTGGCTTTAGGACAAGCCCAGTTTACCCTCAATACTTTCATTTGTCTCTATTTGACTCCTTATTTCTGAGAGCAACTGGGGACCCTAATAATGTCCCTTTCTTTCAAATGCCTAAACGGTGTCTTAACTCTGTTGAAAATCTTTTAGTGAGAAAAATTAAAGACATTTGAACTCAACTCTATGATTACTCTTTCTTCTCTTTCCTTCTGCAACAAAACATTTTTTCAGAATTTACTCCCTCCTGCCTTCCTCCTGACCCTGTGGCAGGTCCATCCTATGTCCTTTTCAAGTACAGTAACCCCTTCCTAAGTCCTCTTAATACTAGCTGCTCATATCTTTCCAGTGACCTCTTCCTTCAAATAATTCATCTTATGTATTTCTCTTCATCCATTATGCCAATTCTTCTAACAGGCTACAAATGTTCATATTATTAAATCTCCTTATCAAAGAGAAAAAACCTTTTATTTTGACCCCAATTTTCCCTTACTGTGCTCTCTCCCTTTTTTCTTTCAGTAATAAAGGTCTCAAAAGTATTGCCTTTTTGTACTAGACTTTCTCTCTATAGTATTTACTCACTCATTAATCATCTGTTATTCTGTTTCTTTGACCACTTCATTAAACTTCTCTCTTAGAAGTTGGTAATAACCTTCCAATAGGCAAACCTAAGTCATTCCTCTTAAATACCACCTTTTCTACAGGAGAAGTTTTCGTGTAAAATACAATAAGCATAGATTTATAGAATATGTGTATCACTTGTATTTATGCTACATTTGACTGTCTGTATACAAACACATACAGAGAGAGAGAGAGAGAGAGAGAAAGCTATATGGATTTTTGAAGAACTATTTGATCAAAGGTTTTCATCTATGAAGAATTTATTGTCTTTTCTACTACTTGTTGTTATCACCTCATTAAGTGAATGTTGATCTCTGTCTGGGTTCTTTTACCATTTTTGTTTCCTTCTCATATCTAATATAACAAAATAATCTACTACAGAGTTGCCTAAAGCTACAGATTAGGATGAAGGACTGTTTCTTTAAGAATACCTTAATTTGTTCTCTCCCTTTCCCCTCCCCCTCTTGCTTAATTATTTTTTTATGGCTGTATACAACCATAAGATGAAGTAGTATACTAATCACATAGGAGTTTCTTGATTTGTTATAATTTAGAATGGACAGGAATAAAGCCGAAATGCATAAAAGAGGGGAAGATCTCTTTTTCCTTGTTTTGGTTTTTCAAAATTCTATCTGTCCTTTAACTCCCAGTTTAATTTCCAGCAGATCTGGAAATTCAAGCCAATTTAGCAAACATTTATTGAATTCCTAAATGGCAGTCTTCACACTTCTGACATCTCAATCAAAATGACTTTTTTACTTTGTATTCCTTTAGTGTTTTGTTTTTCTCCTACCAAAACACTTGTCACATGATATTCCATATTTGAGTTATTGACAATAATTAAATTAATAACTGACATTTTAAAACATAGTTCTCTTTGCCAGATACTGCGCTAATCACCTAACATAACTCATGTCAATAAGTTGTAACTAATCCTCAATATAGACCTGAAGGGTTGACCTTCCTGTTCTCCTGTGATGATGAGTAAACATAGGAAGTTGAACTAAACTCCCCCAGATCATATAGAAACAGTCAGAGTTGGACCTTGTTGATTTTATAGCCTTGCACTTCTTTCCTCTCATATTTGTATATTTATAAACTTGTGACTCCTCAATAAAAATGTGAGATGAAGGAAGGAAGGGATAGATAAACAGACGTTTGTGTAATAAGATAAGAGGGCGCGTTTTCAAAGCATTGGGAGCAGTCAACTGTTTGAAAGTTGCAGTGAAGCAGGGAAGGTTGACCAGAAGGAGTGGCATTTGGGATGCCTCTGGAAAGATAAGCAAGGCAGGCAGAGGAGGGAAGGCGTGACATACTCCCAAGAGAGGGCCTGGTGAGTGCAAAGGACAGACCCTGCAGAGTCCAGTGAATGTAAAATATAAGACATATACCAATATAGTTGTTTTGGGTTATTTGCTTCACAAACAATGGCAGGGTTATGTAGCTCCTCTCCACATCCAGTTTTTTGGGGAACACTCAATTTATTTGGCCTATTGCCTAGTATGTATTTGTGTAAGTCAAAAGGAATAAAATCAGAAATGATTTTATGTGATATTAAAAGCTTAAAAAAGCAGCACTAAGCCCAGTGTAGTAATTGTAGATCTATTACCCCATCCTCACCCCAACTCCTAGGGGTTTATTTTTTGGCTTGCTGCTAGATTGATTGTAGCAAAAATTACAGCCGAATCCACTGAACTTCTTGGCATTCCCTGTAACCCAAATTGAAACTAATGAAGGTCTTAAGACTACATCCTGCCTCTATCCCATAAGCAAGCATTCTCTCTTTCAACACCCAGTGGAATGATAAGACTCACTGAGGGTTACTGAGGAAGATCCCGTAATTCCTATAAAATCCTGGCATGTTATAACTCCCAGAACACCATTCCACACAGTGAACGTCTGCAATTAGTGGCAAGTGATCTCAGTTTTAAAAGCATTCAGCAATGATTATTGCTTCTCTTACCTATCATTTATTTGCACACAAATCCAAAGCTGATTTAGTTTCGGCAGAGACGAGGAAAGAGGGTGGAGTGATGAGAGTAGTACAAATGGGCTCCAGTGTCTCAAAATTGCAAGTTATACTACAAACATTGTGTAAAGCTTCCATTTATTGAGACTACTGAGTGCTAGGTTCTTTCCCAAGTACTTTTCATGCCTTATTTATTTTGATTCTTAAACCTTCCCTGTGATGTACGTATTATTAACCCTGTTTAAAATAGATGAAGAAATAACCTTAGTGAGATTTGGTAAGTGTCACACAGTGAATATTAGATTGAGATTGGACTCTGTGCCCATCAGATTGCAAAGCTGTTTACTGCATGTGTGCAACACTATATTGGTACAGCAATGTAATAACTTCAAAAATTAAAATATTGTTCTTAAGTGAGACAAATCTAAAACACCAACATAGTACATTTCACGTTTGGTATATTCACTTTAGTGCTATTATTATTATTTCATTAACTATGCTGTACCATAAACATTTTGTTTGATATTCAGGGACAGCCTGCATCATGGTATCAAGCAGGCTGATTCAGTTCGTGGTTCCCTTTGATTAAAATGCATCAGTCATTTATGTAAGATGTGAGATGAATTCCCCTTGAAATCATGGAAACAGGTAATTAAATTCTGTCATTTTTCCAAACTTTGGCTTTGTTCTTTTTCTGGAAAGACATTATATAATCTTAGAGTAAACTGGGTCTCATTCCCCAAAGTTAATTAACATGCAAATAAATTTCCTACACACTAGTGATTGTTCTAAGTAAATCGATGTGGCTGGAAACATTTTTAAGCAGAACTTAAAAAAATTTTTTTCATAACACTAAAATGTTTTGGAGAATTTGCAAAGGTAGAAATGGAAGGCTAGTGCATTTCTGTTGTACAATCAGCCAATTCTTGGTTTCTGTCCTGATTGGTATATTGAAGAAATGCTAAATAATGTCTCAGTAACCTGTTAGGGAATATCAAAGTCTCCTCAGGAAATGAGTGATAAAATGCTAATGGTCAGTATTAACCAATTGAGTTGGAAGGGATTAAAGAGGACCATTTGTGTATTCTCCCTGCCAAGGGAGGATTGCCCCCTACAATCATCCAACACAGGAATTACTGGTACTGCCAGATCATTGCTGGAGTAGAACTTCTTCGAGGGAAGAAATTTTTTTTATTAATACTAACTGTAATGCTATACTGCCTTACATAGCCTTTTACATAATATATGCTAATAAAATTTTTGAATGAATGAATATATTTAAATTCCAATAATCAAGATTTTCTACCTCACAAAGCAAGCCTTTTTATTTTTAGACAACATCTACCTGCTTAGGAAAATGTATTCTCATTCATCCTTCTGGCACCAGATAACAAAACCCTAATTATTCTTCCATGATAGCCCTGCAGATGTTTGTCATTCAAACAAGTTCACCAGTGTCCCTCTTACAATATGGCATGGAGAACTGACCTCCTGGCGCAGTGGTTCGAGCAATGTTGGGTGTAATGGGTTTTCTCCCCCCTTTTTCTGGTCACTAAGATTACATTGCAATTCTTGGCAGCTGTTTCTGGGCTCAAGTCTAGCAGCCAACTCAGATTCCTGTGTGTTTTTTGTTGTTTCTCTCTATCACGTTGTTATTACATAAATTGACCTTTTAACCCTCTCCACAACAATGAAGATCCCTTACGTTGTAAGAGCAGTGAAATGGGGGGAATCGAGCAGGCAGAAAAGTCTTTGCTTTAGCGGGTAGAGGAAGGAGGGACGACTATAAACTTATGTTAATGATTTTTGATCCATGGGCTATTTTCTTAGGCAGAATGCATTCTCACTTCTCTGGTTTTATTGTTTGTTGTGTTTTGTTCTTTATCTTTCTTGGTTTTCATATGAACTCTTGTTGAGCCACAGCGGCCACATATTTACTTCAATGAGAGAATTTTAAAAACATAATTACAGCACTCTGTGTTCAGCCCTCACAGTCAATGAAATGCTTGATAGGAAGATTTCTATGGATGAGTATTGAAGACTATTGAGGTTACTTTTTGCATCCATTTTCTTTAGAAGGTTTGGTGTTTATTCCTAATGATATTATGTTTTGTCAACTGAAGTGTTAGTACTTTATGAATTTCATAGATATTTGGAAATAGCTTCTGCCTTTGAAGAGAGGCACTGATGAACTTGTTTGATGAACATCTGAAGGACCATCCTGGACAAAGAATTAGGGTTTTGCTATTGAGTGCCCAAAGGATGAATGGTTTCTCTGAAACCATAAAATGCCCCTCGTTTCGTAGAATTTTAAATACAAAAACTATAAAAAAAAAGTGTAGCTATTTAGCCTTAAGCAGATTATTACTTTACTAAAGTGGTTAACATGTTTAAAATGTTTCTACATGTTATCTTTTTCTTTTTCTTTTTTTTTCGGTGAGGAAGATTGGCCCTGAGCTAACAGCTGTTGTCAATCTTCCTCTTTTTGCTTGAGGAAGACTGTCCCTGAGCTAACATCTGTGCCAGTCTTCCTCTACCTTTGGCATGTGGAATGCCGCCACAGCATGGCTTGATGAGCAGTAAATAGGTCCACACCCGGGATCCGAACCCACGAACCCCGGGCTGCCAAAGCAGAGCACGCGAACTTAACCACTACACCACCAGGCCGTCCCCTACATGTTGTCATTTTTATTCATAAGTATTTCCCATATCTATTTGCATAAGTCATGTGTAAATTTCTTGTTCTATATGGCATACATTTTTAGATATGGTAAGTAACAACATAGTTACTACTTAAGCGAATAGTTAAAAATGGGAGTAATATTCTTTTTATACAAAGCAATAATACCTCAGAAGATAAGAGCAGAGCAAACTGAGGTAGAAGAATGAGCTAATTAGATTAGAATAGGAGAAATGTTTCCACTTTAATTCTCAAGTGCCTGTTTTTTCAAGCTATTCATTTGTACTAAAACATGTTCCCAATTGAAGCAATTATATGATGCTTATAGATTGTGCAAACGAGATATGAAATTGTTGAGTATTATACACTGCTCCACAGAATGATATTAAAGTATTAATTTTAATACCTTTTCATGGCCTCATATATCATATTTGCAGATTAGAATGTGGAAAAATACTGTTTTGCTGAATTGGTATATATATTAAAACAATATGGTAAAACACAACTCCAACAAATAACGAATTATGTAAAGCAGTACATTGGATTTTAAAATTTTTAAATCAGATCAATTGAGATATATAATTAATATAGAGTAAAATTTATGCTTTTTAGCGTGCAGTCATATGAGTTATCACAAACCACTACCATAATCAAGATTAGAACATTTCCATCACCCCAGATAGTTCCCTTGTGCCCTGTTGTAGTCAAACTTCAATGTCAGTAGGTTTACTGTCTCCCATCTTACATAGCCATCCCCAGAAGGGAACAAGCCTCTAACTCCAGATCCAGTGGAAGGGCCCTGATTTGCCTGGCCTAGATCAGGGGCCACCCGCCCACCCATCATCCACCTGTAGAGGGCTAGGGTACCATACCTGAGCCAGCTGTGGCTAAGGCTGAGTTTGGGAGGAGATGGAGTGCCCATCAAACCAAGGAGAAAGAAGAAGGAGCATTTCCCAGAAGATGGCTGCGGTTCCCAAAGGCACAGGCTTAGAGTGCTGGGAACATAAAATAATGAATGTCTATTATTATACTAATTGGGTAAAAGTTAATTAACTTTCAACGAGATAGTTACAATTAATGTTTTTTTAAATAAGAAAGATGTTTTAATATGTTAACTGTAACATACCTCTGTTGTAAGGTAACAGGATACACATTATATCTAATGCAAAAGAAAATTTATTTATGGCAAAAATATAATCTGAAAAGATTTATGTTTAATGTGTTTTTTAAAAAATAAGGGAAATCTTTTTTATCATTTTTAACTCCTCCAAATAAAGTAGGTTTTTCACTCTTGCTTCTTTACCTCAAGAATAAGAAATGTGATATGATTTTTAATTGTAATTTATTTTCTTAATATTGTGAATTTCACTTAAATATATTTATTGTTTAATGTAACAAATACACAGTAAAATCAGCTTTGAACTGAAGTCAAATAGACTCTGGCCCCTCCATAGTAAAGGAGCGGTAATCTTATGAATTCACTTCTAATTTTCTTGAAAGGCAATGCGTTTTAATTGTTCATGCCGTCAGTTCATTAAACCGTTTCTTCTGTATAAAAGCTTGTTACAGTTGACTTCTTCTAAACAACACGTCTAATAGTTAAAATGTCTCCCTTGCCACCACAATATCATGCTTCCTGAGAGATAGAGCTGATGCCTGATTTTTTTCCCTAATTTCAGAGCACATGGTGAAAAAACATTATAAGTATATTATTGTGAAAGAAACTGCACATCAGTATTTACGGAATCACAGAAACCTTTTGCCATTATCCAAACACCTGTGAGAATACCATGCTAGTTATCTTCGGTGACATATTTGGTGAAATTCCTGCATTCAGTCAATACCATTGAATATCTAGTGTGTGCCGGGGAGAATTTAAATGTGGGGAACTCAGTGGCAAAAAATAAAGTCATTGACTTCACGGAACTGATCTTATATTGGGGAATAAACAATAAAAATCATTATGTAAGAATGCCAAGTAAATTATAAAGCCTATGAAGAAAAATAATGCAAAGGGATGGAAAGTGGCGGCAAGGTTTTGTTTTGATAGACAACATAGGAAGGTCAGGGAAGTCCTCTCTGAGGTGGTGACATTAGAGCTCAGATGAATATGATAAGGAGCAGGCCATGTGGCTCTCTGGGGGAGAATATTCCAGCAGACGAAACAACCAGAGCCAGGCAGCGCTACTCAAAATGTGCTCACTGGGCTGGTGCCTGTGGCAAGCTATTTATCACTGATACACAACAAGATAAACCGAACTCGAGAGTAAGGTTTTATAGCAATTTAATGTAGTAATTGTGTGTGTTGAATCTGATATTTGATACATGGTACATGTCTTTATTTTTTATTTTGT
Organism: Ceratotherium simum simum; assembly: GCF_057802395.1. NCBI lineage: Eukaryota > Metazoa > Chordata > Mammalia > Perissodactyla > Rhinocerotidae > Ceratotherium > Ceratotherium simum. Next base: position 48,033,169 of record NC_141918.1, on the reverse strand, counting down.
AGTTTATTTTTATTGTATTATACAAAGTATAGGTTCACATTAGATTGGGTTGTAGGAGCTGGTCCTTGACCACAGATGATTTGAGACGCACTATGTTAGAGGAAGAGAAGAGGACCACTGGTGTCACTTAGGAGAGAGAGGACTTGGATCACTTAGCTACTATAGGATGAGACGGATGTTCTGAGTGAAAAAGAACCAAGCTATAAGCAGCTAAGAGTGAGAGTGGGGAATAGAAAAAATATGAGGAGGGAGATTCACAGGAAATAGTCCTCCAGGAGAGTGACTAGATCAGAGAAATAGTGTAGTTGCCTGGCTGTCCTAAGGACCCACCTCAGATGTGTGGTCAAAATTGAATGTGAAACCAGTCGTCATAATTATGCATTTTTTTTTTCTTCAGCGACTTTCAGCTACTTCATTGCAAGTGCAGAATAGGCAGAGATAGGATTTAACTGGGAGCTGGGATTTCTCCAGGAAAGTATTAAGAGGAACAAAAGAGTTGAGAGCTTATGAAAGGATGTGATTCTAACGATGTGCTTGGAATTTAAGCTGGATAAGGAGGGAAGGGAGGTCATAAGGGGATGATGACCAATGAAAACGTGGCTGGATCAGTGGACCAGAAGTCCTAGTGAAGTGAAAGAAATCTGGGATGGGAGCATTGGAGAGCGTGAGCTGATTGGTGAGGGCATGGAGTCAATGAGAGGGATGCCCAAATTGGTGTTATGGAAATATTGCAACTATTGATATTGACTGAGGTGGGAAAGAGGTCATCATAACTGTGGTAATATGTTAAAATGCTAATAGAGAGCCTCATCTTCAGATGTACGTAGGACAGGATAGCTTTACACTACTCTGTTTTAGGAGAAGTCAGTCACCATTAAAAAGAAAAAGATTTATGTGTATTAATGACATTTAATGTTTCAAATCAAATTGTTAAAAAGGCTTTTTTCATCAAATGCTTTTCTTAGGTGAATGGATAGTCCCCTTCCATTTCTGTGTCTGGTGAGAGGTGAACTGTGTTCTGTATTTGGTGATAAGTCGAACTACTGGAAGAAAGAAGAGAGAGACAGAGAGGAGCTGAGTTATAATATTTGTGTCTGCTATCATGTAGCTCAGTGCCAATCTCTTGCTGTTTCCTTTAGCTCCTCTGTGTCTGGAAGGTGCAGAGGAGACATTTATAGTGGGCGGATCTGCATTATAGGAGAGAAAGGGGGCAGTGGTGTAATAAAAGTCAGGACCAATCAGTTTTGGAAAAACAATACTGAGTATTCTGATTCCTTTAACGTGGATGAGTTTTGAAAAGTATTTGAGAAATGTCACTATTTTAGATCAGAGACCATAAATATCTTGAATAGTTATATTACAATAATATAAAATTATATTAAAAAGCGATGTACCAAATTGTCTCTATTTGACTGTAGCTTAAAGTATAGCCTATCCTTTATATATGATAGTACCAAAGCTTCCCTGTGTGTGAAAAATGCATTTATATGTATGATGTCAGGACACCTAGATGATGAGGTCTCTTATGAATAGAAGAGTATTCACACCTTATTAGATTTAATCTATTTTTGTTGAAAACTAAGATTTACTGGTATTTTTCTTTTTATTTACAAATTCTAATTTTCTCGAGTTCACTTCTCTATGAAAAAGAAAAACACTTCAAAATTTTCCTCTCTATTACCATCTCTAAGAAATACATTTGCATTTGGAAGACATATGTCTTTGAAAGCAATATATATATACTTTGCAGTATTTATCTTCACAACTACTAATGGGATGTTGTATTCATCACTTCCAATGTACTTCAGTGTTTGACTGGGTGAGAGTTGTGACGGATTTGTTCACCTTAGATGATATTTATTCCTTTTACTTCATTACACATAATCCACCTGTGCAAGATCTTAAGGCCTATGGTAGACTTTATACTCTACTAGACAGCTTATCAGCTTCTCTGCAGGCTTCTCAATTTGAATTTTAAAGTAAAAATGAATGAATTTGTGTTGCTCGTTGAGCGCATGTTCTGAGCTATGTCTGCCCTCTGGTTCTGCGGTGATAACTAAAGAATGGAAAACAAGTTCATGGATTGCCATTTACAATGGCTGTATTATATCTATATGGTCTTATATATACGTACACACATATACATATTAATAATATATAACTATGCACACATATATTAATGTATTTTTTGGTATTTTAGCAGTAAGGGAGAAGAGCTGGTTATTGATTATCAGAAAGTTTGATGCTTGGAAGGAAGAAAAAATTATCTTAATTTAGATGGAGCAATATATTGCACCATCTGCTTTGAAAAAATGAACAGTCTTATAAAATTGAAAGTAAAACTGGAAAATCATTTAAATATTTTTCTTCTGGCTTCTGTATGAAGTAAGGATCAAAAAGATTGTTAGAATGCATCCAAATACATAAAAAAGGGGAAATTATCAGAGAGCCAAGGCCAAGATGAGATGCAACAATTTTGTAATCAAAACAAATAAACATAAAATGCTTTTGCAACCAAAATTGAATTAATACATCTCTAGCCACTCAAAATGGTTGCTTTAGCACGTAGAACAGCTATTTAAAATGTAGTCAAAAGGCTACACCTCAGGTTTGCACTCAGATCTAATATCTTTCTGATATTTTTGTAGCTGTTCAAAGACTCCATTCTCCAAAGCTCCAAGGGATTTTAGTTGAAGAGTTTTGTTTATGCTTTTTTTTTTCTAAAATGTACATTAATGACTAAAAGTATTCTAAAATCATCCTCACATTTATTTCGTTTAGAAGAGCTTATTATTTAATATGTTCTTTGCAACTTTTATGGTGGTAGTTGAAGATAAATGAGAATTTGTCCCACTTTAGTTTATAATATACATATCTCTTTCTCAATATATGTAGAAGGGTATTATTTTGTCTTTGGAGGTATGATAATATTAGTCAATAGTTTGTACTGAATTCTTAAGTTTCTTGGTCAAGATTATTCCTTTGAACTATAAAGAAATTTGTATTACTCTAACAAACAGAGTAAAATGTTAGTTATACATTTTCAAAGTTTCTTTAATGGTACAATAATTTTAAATGCTATTTAATAAAATAGAGCACAAAATAAAATAATATAGATCTTCCTTTGTAGTAGTTTAATTTCATCAAGACTCAAGCCTTCATGGGCTTAAATTTTTCTCACCAATCAAGAAATCACATTGTGTTTAATAGACAATCAAAATGCATTGAAGGTAAAAGTGCAAGTTAATAGGCTTACGAGAAGAAAAGAGAGAGACACAGAGACAGGCTTCAAGTCATAGAAATAATTCTCCTTTGTGATACTTGCTTTTAAGTAGAGTCTTCTGCTGTCTGGTAAATGCAAAATGCTGTGGTCATCTTTGAATAACTAATCTTCACATTTAAGGGATATACATCATTTCTGCCAATAGAATATTATTTCATTAAAATCAAAACTAAGCTTTTGTATGAATTTAAAAGTGTTTTCAATTGCAAAAGCCAAGGAAGAAATTAAACCTGGAAGTCCAATTGCATTATTTCCCAACTTTATTTGGATCTGGTCTTTTCTCCTGAAAATGTTTACCTGTAAAGTGGACATCCTAAATGCTAGCCATAATAATTCTGAGTATATTCAGTAGCTCAAATAATCAATTTACGCCTCCTTGAAAAAATAATTTCGCTCACAAATCACTGAAAAATTACATGTCTATGACTCAGTGGTCAGTGTATCCAAATCAGTTTTGCTGCAGGAATCATGGAAGCAAATGACACCATAGCAACAATTCAGGCTGGGAATGGGACTGGGAAAGTAGAGATGTCCTAGGCAAGCTCTTGACACTTACTGTGGGATATTTGATTACTGTAAAGGATACTTTGAGTTATTTATTTCAAGTGTAACGCTTGAAATTAAAGAAAAAAAGCAATGCTTATATATTTCATAATTTACTAATTTCAAAGCCCCTGTACAAATTATATCTCACGCCTATAGAATTTTAATATAGTCTCCCTATTTTGTTTATAAGACTCTAAATGATAACTTGTGGTTAGGGTTATTCTTCAAAGTGGTGTGAACAATAATATATACAACTGTCGTAAACGTTATTCATTTCCATCCAGACTGCCAGGTATATAATGAATTCTGCATAATGCCATTATTAAAGAGCTAGGAAGCAACGTTATGCATCTGGTTGGAAGACGAGGGTGCAGTAGCATTTTAAACAAGAAATGAGAAATATCTTCCTACACTGCAGAAAAGGGACGACGGGATGCCAGTGTCTGAGTGGTCCATGATTGTTCACAGCATTTTTTGACATCCTGCTTTCTGTTCTCTCCATTTTATTTTTAATTACTCAATGCCAGTTTATTTGCGTTAAAAAATTGTTACTAGAGAAATAAAAAGCAAACAACTGTGTCCTAAAGTATAGAATTAAAACCAAGCTATTAGTATCTGACAGCAGGTGAATTTGCAAAACTAGAGCAGTCTCCTCTCATTATCTCTTCAGTACCCTGTAGTTTACCCAGAGCTCCTGGATGTGGATACTGAAGTCCACACCGCTCATCAGAAACTGTCAATGAAAGGGAACCTGGTTTTAGATATGTTTGTATATTAAGATTAGTGTTAGAAAGACAGGGAGGGAGGGAGAGAGGAAGTGAGGAGAGAAGAGAGATTTATGGACTGCATTAACTTTATGATAAAAAGGAACCCCAGTCATTCAAAAGACTTTCCTCAAAGTTTCATATTTCTTTGTTAGTGTAGAAACCTATTTTCCTAACTCTGATGATCTCAATAGGGGATCTTTGAGAGCTAAAAGCAGATAGGAGCTCTTTAAACTATAGTTTCATGAAATTCCACATTTTATATGTTAGTGACATGTCTTTTATGTGACATTTTATTCTTAAAATGTCTGAGATAACTATAAAGCTATTTGGGCTCTCATTACTTCACACATGGACCACTGCAGCTGCTTCCAAGACAACCTGTCTTTTCTAGGCTTTCTTAGGGAAAAGAAATCTATTCTATATACCAACACATTTCTCTTTTTCTTACACTGCTTTTAACATACTTAATTCCCGTGCTCAAAACCTGCAAAGGCTTATCACTGTTTGCAGGAAGTCCAAATTCTTCATCTAGTGTTCAAGATTCTTGATAATGTGGCTGTTCCCTGTCTGTCTAAGTTTACATCCCATTGCTCTCTGACCAGAGCCTAACCTCCCACCAGGTACATTCTCTTCCTTCCTTACTGCCCCATGACCACACGGTTTGCTCACCCTGTTTTCTCCTGGCTGCTCCAGCTCGTGTTATTCTCTGAACTCTAACTGATAGATACCCCTGCATGTGTTGCTAGTTGCCTATCCCTCACGCCATTTGATTGAAGTCTCTTGGGGAGACAAAAGCCTTGCCATTTCTTTTGTATTTCCCACATCACTGCTGTGATGAGGAGTGCTGTCCGCAGAGAAAGCACTCAAGTGATTATAGAATCTGTCCATTAAGTTTCTGCAGTACAAGACCCTTACTTTATCTACCATTATGCTGCCACTCTGGAAACTAAGCAGAGGGTCTGAAAGGCTCAGGATTGCTGATGCTCCAAAGACAGGATGCCTAGTTCCCTGGAGTTCTAAATAATAGGTAGAAAAATCATTGTTTCAGTATAAAAATGAAATTGATTAGCAAATCAAATAGTATTAAAGAAAAATGAGGATGATTTAATTTAATTGAAGGAGAGGTGAAAAAACTCATATCCAAGACTAGTATTTAAAAAAACAAAAACAAATTAAGGTGATGAAAGCACCAAGGAGAATTTAAGAAGAAATTTTGGATAAGTCAATTGGACAGTAATCTCTAAGATGAAGCAGAAATGCAAACCATTTTGAATAAGAAGTGAAATTATGGAGATGTCAAACAAATAAATGAGACTTCATGAGGTTTCCCCATCTCTGTTCAGGAATCCACACCCAGGTTGCGTATCTCTTCTTCCCTATTGAAGGGCAGGAAAGAATCAAAAAAGAGCGAGAGGTGTAACCTAATTACATGGTTTGTATGACTACTTTATACTCCTCTAGGGTTGGCCAAAAAACAATGTCTTTCAGGCAAGATAAAATTATTCTGGCCAGTCTCAGATATTTACAGTGACAGTACATGTTCAACATCTCTTTCATGTTTGTTGTGTTCAATATCTCTTTCATGTTTCTTAATATCTCAACAAGAAGAACATGTATATGATTTCCATTTTTAACTTGGGGACTGCATATATATTAGCTCTTTTAAGAAAAGTAATTTGGCACAGATCCAGATACGCATCTCCCCTTGGTAATAATAAACCTTTATTTTTATAAAGCTATATATTTTGAAAATGAAATATCTGTTACTTAGTAAATATGTGGCAGGTGTTTATATTTCAAATGGGCAAGAAAAAACCTGAAGTGGGAGATACTCATTTTGTGGGATGATCCTCATTTGTTTCTCTTGATTAATACTTGGTATTTTTGAAATAATTCATAAGAGATATATAATCTTTGCATGCGCTGCTTGGAAAGTTTCATATTATCTACTACATCTACTACATTTTGCATTACTATATTATTTTAGCTTGTGGGAACATTTAGTATAATTGCTTTGGCTGTGTTCTTCATTAGATTGTGAGCCTCCCTTTGCTTTGAAAAGAGTATTTTGGATGCTGTTGGGTTCCGTAAATAACTGTTTGTTACTATTAAGAGATGCTGAGTTTTTACTTTAAATGGTGTTTGGCTAGCAGCCCTGGACCTAACATCCCTAAACTTCCACTAAATTGACTCAGAAGACCCAGAAAAAGATGACAATTCACAATATGGAAAACATAGACTGATGATCAACTTACTGCCAGAATTTGGGAGAAATTCTGCATTTTTTTCCTATATTTAGTTACATAACATTTCAAGGACATAGCAATTGAAGTAATTTTATAGTGAACACCTGTATACCCACCACCTAGATTTTACTATTATCATTTCACTCTACTTGCTTTGTCACACCTATATCCATATCTCTGTTGTTGGAACCGGATTTTAAAATGCAGTTGGTGGGTTACCCATGCTATGCTCTGGAAATAGAGCTAACTAAACTCGCCTTGAAGCAAGAAGTAAAAGCTGTATTGAACCCAGCTTAAAATAAAAGATTTCCTCAAAGTGAAAAACTGGGCAACAACTCAAATATTGTAGAGATTTTGCTTTTCAAAGTAAACCCCCTCTTCAAGTAACTCCCTATTGGTTTTAAACTCAATTCAAGAAAGTAACTGAGAGTAAATGAGAAATAGGGAGGAGAGAACTGATGGTTGTATTTGCAGAGTATAGTTCCCACAAGTGGGACGCTACAAGTAAAAGCGATAGGAAAGGCCAGATGGCCGTTTATGCAGGAGTTTCCAGGCTTTTAGGTGTTCCAGCTGTTCTGAACATTAGATCACTGGGCCATGGGAGAAGAATAAGATCCACCTCAGGGCTGTGGAGCTTCACCAGACCATAGTCTGCTAGGTTCTGGAGCTTGGATAAGGAGCCATGCATGTCAGCTAGTCATCAGGTTGCCCATCTGAGGAAGGGGTTCAGCCGTCACAGAAGGGCATATGGAGTGGGGCCGAGAGTACAGGATACATGGTCTTTGTTAGCTGTCACTCCAAGTTCAGTCTAGCTCCAGACTTGTCCACAAATACACAAACAGAAACTAGTAGCATAGGAGCTTTTTTAAGAAATAAAAAATACTGCAGGATTACTCTGCAACAATAAATATCTGAAGAAAATGCAACAGCATCTTCCATGTTTTGAGGAAAAGTAGCGAGCAAAGAATTTTATACCAGATCTAATTAGTATTCATATGAGAAGGCAACAAAAAGGCAATTTTATTAAGCAGGAGTTTAGAAAATACACTCTCGTGCAACTTCCGTGAAGAAATTAAGAGCCTGAAGGTGCCTTGCTATTCAGTGAGTCGGGCATCTTCCCTTACACATTCGGATCCGAGATCTCAGGACCTTAGTTGGGATGTGTGTTTGATAGGTGGACTGTGTTGTCCAGGAAGAACTTGGAGCCCTGCCTGTAATGCCTTTCTCAGATGTTCTGCTAGTTCCTCATTTTCTGATACCACATGTATCAGTTTGCCAGGGCTGCCATAACAAAATACCAAAGACAGGGTGGCTTAAATGACAAAAACTTATTTTCTCACAATTCTGAAGCCTAGAAGTTCAAAGATCACGATGTTGGTTTCTCCTGAGGCCTCTCTCCTTGGCTTGCAGATGGCAGTCTTCTTGCTGTGTCCTCACATGGTCTTTCCTCTTTGCACCTGCGTCTCTGGTGTCTCTCTGAGTGTCCAAATTTCCTCTTCTTATAAGGACACCCAGGGCCGACCCTAAGGGTCTCATTTTAACTTAATCACCTCATCAAAGGCACTATATCCCAATACAGTCACATTCTAAAGTACCGCATGTTAGGGCTTCAACATATGAATTCGGCGGGGGGGACACAGTTCAGCCCATAACACCATATTTATCATGTATCTGATAACCTCCTAAAACTACCAGATGCTATTCTTTTCTGAGCTCTTGATCACAGTAGCCAGCCTCTTTACATGATTGTAACACTCAGGGGCAAACACAGGGCACATCTCATAGACTTGGTTTCACTGTTGCAAAACAGCAGCATTTGAAATTAGCGGCACTGAGAGGTTCAGAAATCACAGGGATATCCGAGATGCAGAGTTAGCTAAGAAGGTTTTGTTCCTAAAAGAAAGTGACAGGTGCAGTCCCTAGCGCAACTCCACCAAGAATGTCCACTTTGAAAGTGTATCAGGGTGCAGCGGGGCAGGGGGGCATCACATCATTCAGGCTCACTTCCTAGGTTGAATCTCAACAGCATTGAAAAACATTGGAAAACCCAGAGTTCACTGGCTGTGTTAATAAGCAAAAAGTCAACAGGGCTTTTTTGTTGTAGAAGTAGCAAAAAGTTGCTAGGACACAGCAACTGCTTATGCCTGGGGGAGCCTAAGCCAAAGTGAAAGGTGTACCCTGACACAGTGGCTTCACCAAACCAAGAGGGAAGAGCTCCAGACCTCTGGCTCCAACTCCCCGCCAGCCAGCCCTCCAACCTGTCAACAAACAGATTTCAACAGCAGTTCCGTGAACTGTGAGGGTGGAAAGAGGAGATCCTACGTGCTTTGTTTGTGAGCACCCACATCAACAATCAGGATTAGATTTTTGCCTCATCTTTAAGACGAAATAAAGAAGAAAACAAATGTGGTTATGTATTAGTCAGGGTTCTCCAGAGAAACAGAACAATTAGAGTGTGTTTGTGTGTATTATATACATATATATATAGAGAGAGAGATGGATATATCGAGAGAGAGAGGGACAGAGAAAGAAAGAAAGATTTATTTTAAGGAATTGGCTCATGTGATTGTGAAGGCTGGTAAGTCCAAAATTTGCAAGGCAGGCTGGACATTCTGGCAGGAGTTGATGTTGCAGTGTTGAGTCTGGAGGCAGAATTTCTTTCTTTTTGGGGGACCTCAGTCTCTTCTCTTAAGGCCTTAAACTGACTGGATGAGACCCACTCACCTTATGGAGGGTAATCTGCCTTATTCAAAATCTACTAGTTAAATGTTAGTTACATCTAAAAAATTCCTTCACTGGGTCTAGATTGGTGTTTGCCAAAGAACAGGGCACCATGGCCTAGCCAAGTTAACTTGGCTGGTTAAAATCAACCATCACTGGTGACTATGAAAGATTCCTCAAATTTAATTAATAAAGAATGCAAAACTCACAATGCAGGAGTAGAGCAGAGTGTTGACAATATTATAAAAAGCCACTTTATAAAATATCGTATTTGTATTCTTAGTAGAATTTTTAAAAATAAAGGCTCTGAGACAAAGAGCAGTTAGAACTCAGGAATTTTTTTTTAAGGTTATACATGCCCAAGAGAAGCCAGGAATATGCATGTATGTTTGTTTTGGCATCACACAGATGTATTTGGGTATGGAAATGGAAATATATATGCATCACCACAAATATAGTTTACTCTGTTGCATTCACTGGTGAATATTTTTGTTAAGGGGTATTGCAATAATATTATTGTTGGAACCATTCAAAGTGAAAAATCAGAACTCATAGTTTGTCAAAATTGGTTTGGCAGTTTGGTTGTAAGGGGCAGTGTTTGGATCTTAAAATATTTGAAATTTTATGCCATTCCAGTGATTTATAGGTATAAAAAGCTAGAATATTTGACGTTGGGACCATTCTGTGAAATAAAAGACATAGAGTTGCTGTAAATATTTGAGATCCACAACATCAAATGTATTATTTTACATTGAAATATTTTCTTTAGTCATTATTCTATACAGATAGTTATTTATTTTATGTTTGCTTGTGGCTTTGCTATTTAACAGCATACTAAGTAAGATATCCAATTTGAATTTTTACATTGTGAAATGCAGCTTCTCAAAATATAAATTCTTGTCTTTTTCATCCTCCCAAAGAAGTGTAAAAATGTTATCTCAGATATAATTTTGCTCATCAATTATGGTTACATAAATTTAAGTCAAATATAATCACTTCATAAGGTTGTTTTGAAGTAAAAACTAAAATCTCAAGTGTCTGCATGTTTTGTTTTTAAAATTTTGTCCACAAAAGTGAGAAATACCAAGGTTCCTAATATTCTCATCTTTAGTCATCATCTGTGTATGTCGTGTGAAAATATGTTTTGTTTCTGATGTTTATGTTAGATATCAGAATAATACAAATTTTGAAGTGGAATAGACCTTATAAATCTGTTGTCAGGGTCATGTCTTGTAAATTACATCATTCTATTCATATTGTCCAAAGTAAACTTATTATATAGAGCCCGGGAAATCAAACTAATTTGTACGTTATATGCCTAAACTCTAAATGTTCATTTTTCAACATCTGATTTTAAGTAGCTGCTTTTAATCTCTTCCTGTATAAATACCCTGAGGTAAAATGCTCAGTAGGATCCTCTCTTCCTTAAGATTGCATTTTTGACTAATGACACCTTGTTAGATATGTATCATTTCCACTTCATTTTGTAACTGATGTGATAATGTGAGTAAATCTATCTCAGTAGCTTTTGAGTGTTTCTCTGTGGAGAGTTGCTCTCATACTGGAATGGAAGATGTTGACAGCCAGGTGTTAAAATCTGGCTGATGAGAAAATCAGGACCATTCTCTGGTTTATCTGGTATGAAGAATGGCTATTAATGTTTGCTATTTTATCAATTAGATTTGTGGTAGCATAGGTAGAATTCACGTTGTTTGTGGTGGGAAAGTTTTAGTGAGAGATAGAATGAATATGATATTCTTATTCTAAAGGAAAATCAAGTATGCTATAAATGTAACTAATGCTGCTTATATTTTGTCCATGTAACAGTGGTATCATCTGTATGATTCAGGAAAGATCTATGATAAAGCTCGATATTAGTATTATTCTCCAGGGTGGGCTCTAGTTGGGAAAAGAGAATCAGAAGAAGCAACTGTAACTGATGACACCACTTGTTTTAAAAACACACAGCCTGTAACTATGTCTTTACTTGACCTTTTATCTTAGACAATATTTTTAGTGTGCATTTTATTTCATTGCTTCGATTACAGATGTAGGGTTTTTTGCAGTACAGTGATTTATAATTATCTGTCTGAAAAGGTATTTCATCTTTGAAGACATAATTTGAGTACATCAATAGCAATAATTATTTAAATATTTTATATACAAATTATTAGCCAGTATCATATTTTTCTTTAGTGCAGAGATCAGAGCTAAAATAAAAACACTAATGACTCCGTTTGCAACTTTTGAATCACATTATCACAGCCTTGGTTGCCTCTAACTTAACATTATTAAATATAGTGAAAAAATAATTCTTGAAGAGTTTATCATGCTTTCTTATGAACTGGGAGATGGCGGTTTGGGGAAATCTCTTTTAAAACTCAGTCTCATTAAAAGAAAAAAAGGCACTATTATACAACTCAACTTGACTTGAAGGAGGGCATTTTGTTCCGCAGGTGTCCTAATTTCACTGCTGGCTGGAGGGGCATTAGAAGATTTTCAGCCAAAACTACAGTGAGAGTTGGATATCTATCCTATATTGAGATGCTGAGATGCCTGGGAACAGAAAAGAGCTAATTTTACTGTCGAGCAGTAGTTAATAGGCTACCTGTGTCCAAACGCACACCTGCCATCTCCCTCAAGCAGATGCAGACTAGAGCCTTCTTAGTGGTCGCCTCTCACCTCACGTGGCTCCTCATAGATTTTTATTAGGTCGTGTGACCTTTGCTCAGCCCCCACCTGATCACCCATGTTTTGCCACCACAGAAGTAGTTTTTCAAGCAATACACAGCCGAGACTTGGAAGATTGCCAAAGTCACAATTGCTGTTTTATTTTCGAGCGACTTTGAAAGAAAGCCATGGCATGAATTGAATGCTCGAAGCTCTGTCCCTGCACAATCTGTAGCATATTATTTCACTTATGCTTTTTACTGCTTCATAGGGAATTGATTTTTCTTTTCAGTGTACCACCCTCTCCTCAATTCTCTCCTCTTAAAATGGAAGAAAGAAAGAAAAAAACTAGTGCACAAGGTGTTTGGGAAGGGAAGCAGATAGTAGACATTTACAATCCCATGAGGATGTGAAATGGATGGAAATTATAAGATGGAAGACAACAATTGCTCTCTCATGCAACAGCAAATTGTATAATTCTGGAGTGGAGGAGCTGACCCCAGAATGTTGTAGCTTTCAAACCAGGTTCCTTATAATATAATTCAGTTATTCATTTGTTCAAATGGGTTTTATATCAAGTATTTCCTTATTTGTTAATGTGTCTGTATCCAGAGTCTTGGGTGTCTAATTAGAGGTGAAATCTCCCCATTTTCGTATACTTTCCATGCCAATGCTATCCTTTCGTTTGTGGAAAAATAATTCATTGTTTATTCAAGTAGTTCCCAAGCATTTAAGGTAATTGCCAAATGAATTTTCCAGGTGTGGTTTGGAGAGTTACAATGACAATAACCATGTTCAATGCTTAATAAGTCTTAAGGTAAATAACCTTGTTTAATTTGTCTAACCTGGCATTGCCTATATAAAACCCTTTATCCCATAATACCTATTTTTATCTCATTATCTTGGATTAATGTGTGGTTAAGAGAATTGCATAGATTCAAAAGACACAAAAGGAAAAATTGATAGGACTTGGTGAGAGAGGAATATGGAAGTAAGGTGAACCAGGCTTCTCAGTTTCCAGCTTGTAACTCAGGGTTCATGGTACTATTCACTGAGATGGGACACTGGGTGTATATTACGACATCCATATATGTCCTGGCAACAAGGTAAGACTATTGTTCTTGCTTTGAAGAAAAACAGGTCAATCTGTACATTGCAAGATTTATCATCAAGAGCACATCCTTAGAAGAAATGTAATATTTGCAAAAATAGATTTGGTATTCTAGCTATGTGAGGAAATTGAATTTAAAAATATGAGATAGAAAAATTATAGCCAGAATAATTATAGCCAGAATAATTAGAACAAATTATATTCCACATTAAGATGCTTTAATCTTTTGACCTAAGCAATTATTTAATTTCTGCATTATTGTCATCTGAAAATGTTCTGTGATTTAGACAAAATATACCATATCATACCTCTTACTGTATTCTTAAATCTTCTTGCCCAGCAATAGGAGCAGAGTTGTACATTCAGAACTGGCAAGATGATTGTCTGAATGTGACATTATCTGATGACACTCAGAAAGCCTTTAAACATAAAAGATATAGAGAAATGCTTCATTGCTTTCCTTGGATGGCATTTTTTTTTTCTTTGAGTCTGAGCAAGATTAATGTTCTCAACTAACACGATGACACATCTGGTCGTGAAATGACAATAAAGTGTATACAAAATTGGAGTAGGGACATGCCTAATAAAATGCACTACCTTAATTTTTTTCTAAATACTATTAGTTTGAGATTGTTCTGAAAGTAATGATGTTCAACTGGTAAATGGGTTGAATTTGCCATTATGTTTTTTCATTTATGTGCATACACTGTTTTTGTTAGCAGTGATAGATTACCTCACTTTTGCCTCGACTCCTCTATCTCAGAAAAGTGATGGCATATCTTATTCCCTTCGGTTCAATTTAGCAAACATTTATTGAGTAATTTCTCTGTTTAAGGTACTGTGAAACTGCCTCTTGGGTGAATGTAACAAAAAGGAAGAGAAGAACCTGAGAGCCTCAACTTAATTCACGCAAATCCTTAATTTCTGGTGATCAAAGCTAATTGGTGATCAAATGGAGAAAATAACTAACAGTATTACATTGAAGCAATAGATTCTAGTGCAGTAAGGCAAGACACAATTTTTTCATATAAGTCAATTTATTAGTGAAAACATGCACTACAAGTGAATGATACTCATGAGTATTATATCTTGAATAGCTATGATGAGATGGCTTACTCTGAGAGGTATGGAAAAATCATTTGAGGAGACGTTGAGTTTAAGTGTGGAATAATCAGAATTAAAAGAAATAAATAAGTGTAGGCAAAGTCACAAGCCAACTTCAACAGTTAAAGGATAAATCAAATTAAAGTAAATTGTATAATTTTCAAAGCGAGAAAGAAGACCTAAAGTAAATTAAGGTCTCTAGTTCTAGAAATCATGAGTCAAATAAGCAGTATATGCAATTCATGGAAACATTTCCTGGTGAAATCAATAGGCCCCTTTTAGCCTCACTTTTCAAAATGGGCACTGGTAGCATCTTTGAGAGAAAGAACTCCTGTTGCAGTATATTGAAGTATTGGTTCATGTAATTTCTGTGGCTTATTTAGCTCTCATTTATCATTCATTTCACAAACATCTTTTTGGTATTTTGTATTAGCTTGTGAATATACAAAAGTAACTTGACTGTCAGACTTTTCCATCAAAGATCTCCAGCTTTAGAGAGGAAGGACTGACTACCTCTGGGAGAGTTGTGGATATAGCCTGACTTCTTCATCTCTAATAGGACAATTCCTTTGAAAGTTATTGCTGTATCTTAAAAGTCCATGTGAATTTTGCATTCTTTCTTCTGGCATTATTGCCACAAATAGTGAGCCCAGATGGCAAGAAGTAATTATAAAATCTCCCATGTTGGATGAACCTTTGGCTCTGAGTGACCATTTGGGGTATATTGCTTTCATACTATTGGCAGTATTGTCTACACAGGTTGAAAAAACACATTGTCCAAATATGATTTGTTACTTATTATTAATCCTTATAATCTTGACTTTTCCATTATCAAATGTCATCAGGAATTGTCTAGTAATAAAGTATTTATTTCAACTTACTGGAAATATTTTAGTACTAAAATGTAAATAAGCAGTGCCCAAAATCCAGTAAATGTTGAGCCCAATAGATTTATTCATTCTGCAAGTATTTATCGAATCTCTGATATGTGCCAGGAAGTTGTTCAAGGTGTTTGGGACACATTGGTGAACAAAACAAAGATCCCCGCCCTTTTGGGACAATAACATGGTAAATAAACCAAATGTATAATATATTGGAAGGTGATAATAAGGAGAAAATTCTTCACCATGACAAGAACATGAGCCAAAAATACGTGCCTCAGCTTGGTTTGAAATTTAAATGAATGCACTGAAATGTAAAAGTAATGTCCTTTCCTTAGGAATGAGAACAAAGTAAAGATGTCCTTTTTACCACCCTATTTAACATCATGCTAGAAATCCTTACTAGTGTAGTAAGACAAGAAAAAGATATAACATGAATACAGATTGTAAAGGAAGACATAAAACTCTCCTTTTCAACAGATGACGTGATTGTTTATGTAGAACATAGTAAAGAACTTACCAAAAATCTCCTGGAAATAATAGTGAGTATAAAAATATCACACAATGCAAGGTTAATAATAAAAAAAAATAATATATGGTATTTTCCATATACCAACAATGAACAATTGGAATTTCAAATAAAAAAAAATACCACTTACATTAGTACTACCCCAAAAATGAACTACTTAGGTATAAATCTAACGTAACACATACAGGATCTGTATTTGGAAAACTAGAAAACACTGATGTAAAACATAAAGATCCAAATAAATAAAGAGATATTCTGTGTTCATGGAATAGAAGATTCAATATTGTTAAGATGTCAGTTCTTCCTAACTCAATCTATAAATTCAACAAAATCTCAATCTAAATCCAGCAAGTTGTTTTTTAGATGTTGATAAACTGATTCTAAAGTTTATATAGCAAGACAAAAGACCTAGAATAGCCACCATAGTTCTAAACAAGGAAAACAAAGTTGGAGTTCTTCCACTACCCAATTTCAAGAATTGCTATGTAGCTACAGTAGTCAAGATAGTGTTGTATTGGTGAAAAAATAAACAGACACATGGAAACAAACTACCCACATGTAGTCTACTGCTTTTTGACAAAGGGACAAAGAAAATTCAATGGATAAGACATAGTCTTTTCAACAATGCAAATTAATATGACAAGAGATACAAATACACAATTATTAGAATGCCAATATCCACAAAAAGTGAAAGTATCAATTGTTAGCAAGGATGTGGAGCAACAGAAATTTTCATTCATTACTAGTGAGAATGCAAATTGGTACAGTTACTTTGGAAGACAGTTTGGCATTTCTTACAAAGTTAAATGTAGTCTTAGTATACTATCTAGCATTTATAATCTTACCTATTTGATTGGGAAACTTACATCTGTACAAAAACTTGCATGCAAATGTTTATAGTAGCTGTATCCATAATCATTAAAAACTAAAAGCAACCAAGATTCTCTTCAATAGGTGAAAAGATAAAGAAACTGTGGTATATCCATGCAAGGGGATACTATTCAGCAGTAAAAAGGAATGAGCTGTCAAGCCACACATAGACATGACTGAATCTTAAATGCATATTGTTCCATGAAAATAGTCAGTCGGAAAAGGCTAAATATTATATGATTCCAATTATACAACATTCTGAAAAAGGCAAAACTATAGAGACATTGTAATAGTCAGGATTCTCCAGAGAAACTGAACCAATAGAATGTGTGTGCATATATATGTATATAGAAAGAGATTTATTATAGGGAATAGGATCACACAATTATGGAGGCTGGCAAGTCCAAAATCCACAGTTTAGGTTGGCAGGCTCAGGACCCAGGAGAGCTGATAGTGCAATTTCAGTCCAAAGGCCAGCAGCAAGAAGAGCCAATGACGCAGATCAAGTCGGAGGCAGTCTGCTGGAGATTCCCTCTTTGCTCACAGAGGCTCATCTTTTTGTTCTGTTCAGGCCTTTAACTGATTGAATGAGGCCAACCCACATTATGGAGAGCAGTCAGCTTACTCAGAGTTCAATGTTTAAAAGTTAATCTCGTCCAAAAACATCCTTCAAGTTCACACATAAAATTAACATCTTAGAAGGTTAAGGGATCAGTGGTTTCCTGGGGTTTGTGGAGGAAAAATGTTTGAATAGGTGAAGCAAGAGGGATCTTTTTTAGGGCAGTAAAACAATTCTGTATGATACTGTAATCTAACTATATTACAAATGTATGAAGCCAACTCTACTATAGAGAATGTGGGGAAAAGGTGATGACCTACATAACTCTGGAAATAACTGTAAAACTGAAGGCTAAAGGAACTGTACGTTACGTGCTGCACTCTAGTTGATAAACATGTGTCCTGAGGGGTAAAGGTTAAAAATTCTATATCTACTATACATGTATATGGGAAATGAGTGATTATGGAAGTAGATGGCAGATGGTGGGAGACAGTTTTCTCCCTGTTAGAATGGGAATTTACTGATAAGTAGTGGGGTGGGAGAAGGCAAGAATGATCCATGTGGTAATAGATCAGAGTTGGAGATATAAGTATGAACTCATGCTTAGGTAATTTAGATATAGATGGTTACGTATGGAAATGTGTATATGGCATATGTACATACATGGGTTAGTATACACACATATTTCTTGCTCTGTCAGCTGAGAGGGCTTAGAAGCAATGCCACACCAGTAGTCATGAGCATCCTTACCACCGAATACCAATCTCCAGTAAAAGGAACTAGCACTCCTTGGAGAAATGGCTGATTCTAAGACTGGAGCAGGAAAAATACAAGATGAGCCTGGAGCATATTATAGTGTCAGAAAGTAATGAAGTGCTCAATAAAAAAAGAAAAGAAAACCCCAAAAATGATGGGGGCAGGGTAATGTCAAAGGGACATAGGAAGCAACTGAAAGAGCTCTCGATGGCCAAAACAGAAACAATTCGAGCAAAATAAAGTATCATTGGATTATAATACAGGAATAAAAAAAAATATTCACGAGTCCATATTGATATAAATGATTGAATACATAAGTGAGGAAAAATAGGTAAATCTCCCATGCAGAATAATTCCAAATTATTTATGTAGATAATTCTGCCTTCAGCAAGGTGGAGCATAACTTCCCCACTCCTTGAGGCCGCGCTTTGCCTACTGACTTCCTTCCAAAGATTATAGTATGCAAAGTGGGGCAAAAAAGAGTAACATTGTAGTGGAGAAACCTGACAAACACTACTTCAGCCCGATGATTGATGTCAGCCTTAACAGTGATAAGTCACATTGATACTGTGTACCCTTGAAAGGATGTGAAGAGAATGGCACTTTGCCTCTCTGGTCTCTCTCCCAAAAATCCATAGACCCAGTCTAATCCTGAGAAAAAACATCAGACAGATCCCAGTAGATGGACATTCTTCAAAATATCCAGCCAATACTTTTCAAAACTGTCAGGGTCATCAAAAACAAGGAAAGTCTGAGAAACCATCTCAGATCTGAGGAGGCGCAGGAGACATGATGACTAAATGTAATGTGGTAACCTCGAACTTAAAAAGGACATTAGGTTAAAACCAAGTAACTCTAAGACTGAATAAAGTAAGGAGTTTAGGTAATAATAATGCATCAATATTAGTTCAATTTTGACGAAGTTACCATATCAGAGCAAGACATTAATAATAGGGGAAACTGGGTGTGGGATATATGAGAACTCTGTGCTATATTTGCAATTTTTCTGGAAATCTCTAAATATTCTTAAAAAATAAAAAGTTATGGTGGTGCTTGGGCAGTGTTATTGGAGTGGACAGGCGCGGCTGACTTGACAAAGACCAGTGCAAACAAAGCACCTCCTGACCATGTGTATTGATTTCCTAGGGCTGCCTTAATAAATGACCACCAACTGGGTGGCTTGAAACAGCAGAAATTTACTCTCTCACAGTTCTGGAGGCTAGAAGTCTGAAATTGAGGTGGCAGCATGGCCGTGCTCATTTCTGAAGGTTCTAGGGGAGAATCCTTCCTTGCTTCTTCTGGCTTCTGGTGACTCCTGGCTCTCCTTGGACTTTGGCTTGTAGCTGTATCACTCCGGTCTCTGCCTCTGTCTTCACATAACCCTCTTTCCTGTGTTTCTCTGTGTACTCCTTTTCTGTCTCTTATAAGGACACTCATCATTGAATTTAGGGCCCACCCTAATTCAGCATGATCTCATTTTGAGATCCTTACCTTGATTACCACTTTAAAGAGCCTTACTCCAAATAAGGTCCCATTCTGAAGTTCTAGATATTGATATCTGTTTTGGAGGCCACTATTCAACCTACTTACACCATGCCATATCCATAAGGTGTTCAAACACCCACATAAACATGGGAAAAGAAGCCTGTAGAAAAATAACTTAATCTGCAGTACGAATGAACATACTAGTGGGCCTCCAAGTGTTAGAATTGTCATAAAAATGATGATTATAATAATAATAGGTAATCATTATTGAACCCTCACTATGTGTTAGGCATGGATGTGAGTGCTCTATGTATATTCTCTCTCTTAAGCTTCATACTTCAGTTATCCTTAATGTATAGACGATGAAACTGAGGCATTGAGGAGTGATGAAACTTACCTAACTTCACACAGCTGGAAAATTTCAGACCTGTGTTAATAGCGTTTATTGCAGTTAAAAAAATTGCAAATAAAATGCATATTAAGCATTTGATATGTTTCAGTTAAGAGTTCTGAATCCCTCTGTGGAATCAGAGGATTCCACTTTAAGGCTTAAAGCCATGAGGGGCGTTGAATGTTTTTTCAGCTGTTCAGTGTGAAGATTTAACAATCCCTTTTGTTGGGGGTTCCTTGTGACAGAGATCAATAGTGCTTTTTTAATTTATAGGATTTCAGGTCAGATTCCATCTCAATTATCCAGCTCTCTTCCAATCAACTCTCACCTTCTCTATTAAATTTCTGTTTCCCTCTGAAAATGTCTTATTTGAGTGTGCCTCTCCCTAGAATAATTTCCTTCCCCTTCCTGCCTGCACATGCACACATCTGCTTTTTTATCTATTTAATTTGTGTCTTCCCCCAAAGACGTAAAAATTCCATCTTAATCATATAAAGACTTATAAACCCTGCTACAAGCAAAGGTAGCATTTCTAGAGGCTAGTAGAAGTATGTAGATGCCAAGTAAATGTATATGATGAAGTAAGTGATTCGAATAGAACAATTAACAGATGGCTGGAACAATTACGTATTCATATTCCTAGCCAACAGCATTTGGTAGATATAATTACCTTACAGGTGTTAACTGCCCTTCTCTCATGGAATGAGATGTCTCTGAACACCGGAGAGGCACAGTTAAATGACTGATGGCCACAAATTAGTGAAAATTCTATTGGCTCATTTTTTAGACATGAATTGGAAAGCTAAATTCAGTTCTTGGAGTCTAGGGCTAAGTTCAGAAAGATAGAAACTTGAACAGGCAAGCAGGTGTGGTGTAATCTTAACGTTGATTGCTGGGGTGGGAAAAAAAAAACCTGAACATTAAAAGACATTTAAAATTCACTCAACATTTGGAAGGTATAAAGTCCAACGGCAATCATTTAGGAAAAAGGAAGCAGCTGTTGTGAAGTATTCCTTTGAGTTTTTTTAAAATTACCTGTTTCATATGCAAAATAGTATTATTCTATTTTCAAGAAAAAATTTCTGTGTAGATAAGTTTGTATATGTTTCTTTATAGCCTTAAGAGTATTATACTAGAATGAGGAGAAAATATAATTTTGAATGCTATTATTTTTCACATTTTAATCACTTTGAAGGAAATATTTGAAAACATAGATAAACACACAAATTAGGTCATTCAAGCATTGTCACTTTTATTTTGTATTCCATTTAACATTTCTATCAATGGTAGCTATCAGCCCAAGGACGTAGTCAATAATTCTCAATCCTTACTGGTAAAGATATTGTCTAATTAAAATTGAGATACTTCCTCACTTCTTTTCCACCTTCCAGTCAACTCTGAATCTCTAAATTTGAGCTATACTCAGCACCATAATTTAATGCTTACTTATAATACTGTCATTTATCTTTTCAAGTTATTCTTTTCTTTTTAAATTTTGATTTTATTGTTTTACAAAGTAATGGTTTCACAACTATTTTGTAAAGTCCTTGAACATAAGTATGACTCTTCCTCAAGTATGTTATTTATTTCTGGACAACAGTTATTACTCAATAAATAATTGTTTCTTTTCTTTTTTAATGTATTTTTTTTTTACTGAGGTAACATTGGTTTATAACATTATATAAATTTCAGATGCACATCATTATATTTTGATTTCTGTGAAGACTACATTGTATTCACCAGCCAAAGTCTAATTGCCAACAACAGTTATTACTTAATGAGTAATTTTGATTGATTGATAAAAACCTATTTTAAATAACTATTTTTTACTTTTTTCTTTTCCAATTCTGTAGAAAAAAAGGGAATGGAGTTTTTCCTCTTGAAGTTAGGAGAAAATATTCCTTTAGTTAGTTTAGTACTTTAAAATATATTGTTTGGTAACACTCTTTCAAAGTTAAGTTGTCCACCTAATATACAGAGACAGATTGTTATGGGATAAAATATTTCTTGTGCTATATTCCTTTTTTCCTTGTAATGAAAAGTTTATTTTTAGTAACATAAACATTATCATTTTATTGAAATATGTTATAATTTTTCTCTAGCATTATATTCCCCATGGTAACAGTTGAAATCAAGTATGTGTTTAGATCCTTTTAAAAACAAAATTAAACTAAAAAGCAGGTTTTGACTTCTGTTTCTCCAACAAACCTGATGTTTTAATTTTCACCTTTTTCTTGTGTAGGTAAGGATATGACACTTTTCTGCCTTTTTTTCTCTAGCATTATATTCCCCATGGTAACAGTTGAAATCAAGTATGTGTTTAGATCCTTTTAAAAACAAAATTAAACTAAAAAGCAGGTTTTGACTTCTGTTTCTCCAACAAACCTGATGTTTTAATTTTCACCTTTTTCTTGTGTAGGTAAGGATATGACACTTTTCTGCCTTGATCATGGTGAATATTCAATAAGTAAAGAAACTTTTTCACAAACATTACATACAGAAAATACAATCATTAGGCTCACCCTCCACTCTTACCTGGTTTCTAGGTTATGAGTTTGATAATGCATTAGCATTAAAAAATTGTCACTCCACCTACATGACAATGTATATACAGTGTCTATTTGATAGATTTTGAAGAATGGAATTACTGTATTCAAAAGAAATAATCTGAAATTGAAATAAAAATTTATGTTCAATGACATTTGTTTTAGGTTGGAAAAACGTTTCTCAGCCGCGAATTGCTAAAAAAAAAAAAAGAAGGAAGCGGAACTTCCGCATAGAAGACATTTAAGACTAATATTTTCAAATATTTCTTGATATCAAGAGCAAAGTCATAGAAAATCATTATTGAGAATATAATCTCAATTTTTTTTTCTTTTTTTTTTTGTGTGAGGAGGACTAGCCCTGAGCTAACATCCGATGCCAATCCTCCCCTTTTTTCTTGAGGAAGACTGGCCCTGGGCTAACATCTGTGCCCACCTTCCTCTACTTTATATGGGACGCCGCCACAGCATGGCTTAACAAGCGGTGCCTTGGTGCGCGCCTGGGATCCGAACCCGTCAACCCCAGGCCACCGCAGCGGAGCGCGTGCACTTAACTGCTATGCCACCAGGCAACCCCTAATCTCGATTTTTAACCACACCTATGAGAAAGAGATTTGCATAGAAAAAGGCTAGAATTAGTATTTTCCAAAAAAATTAATAGTAGTCATCCTTGAAAGTAGGATTGTCTAAAATAATGTAATGGAGTACAAAATATTAAAAAATTGAAAAGTCTCTAGTAAATTAGTTAAGAACATTTATTTCAGTTAATATTTTTCAGATTTCATTGGATTATAACATTGAAGAATCAGACTTCTTCCTGCCAGTACTGTGACCTTGGACAAAACATTTAACCTTATTTCTAATATGGAGATAACAAGAGAAACAATCTTATATTGTTGTTAGAATTAGAGGAAATGACATGTAAAACACTTAGATAAGTGCCTAGTCTCGAGCTGTTGCTTAATACATGGTGTCATTAATTAATTTTTAAAATATGTCCATTAGTTCAATTGAAAATAGGGGATGTCTGGCGTGAATATATTAGATGCTATTCTCATAAGCATTGTAGTTACTCATTTTCCATTGTACGTAAACCCATCATGGTGTTGTGAAATTAATACGGAAACAGGAAAAAACATGATAAAGAAGCCTATATAAAACTGAAATCTTTCCCTTTTGGGATAAAGTCAAGTTGGTCCTTGAGTAAATTTACTTTTCTAGTTTTTTCTCATAGACAGCTTTAACTTATTTCTGGAAATAACTACCAAAGTCAGCAGCACTATTAGAAATAAATCCTTTGAGAAAATATTTTGAAGCCACTATTATATAGTTTTGAATTTTTTCAGTATGCCTAAGGAAGTTTGTGAGACGTTTTTTAGCAGCAGGTAAATATTCAAAACCTTTTATATTTTAAGAGACTTTAGATTCTTCATTTGGAGAATAAAATTGATACTTGAGTATCAATCCATCTAAAAAAGAATGTCATTTTGATCTTTGAAAATTTAATTTAAAGGAATAACAGTCAAAAGTATAAGTTTTTTAACAGATCCATGACTTGTCAATTTTTCTTTTTGTTTAGTTTTGTTTTCCTGCTAACATTGTTTAAAAGTATGTTTTTATTACTGGAGAGAATCAAGCCCATTTAGGTATGCTTTACCAGCATAGTAGATTTCATTTAATTAATGGATTGTGCATTAGTCTAGCAGATGGGTAAAATTTAAATTTACTCATGTCACTATAATTTGTTTGCCTGGCTTTTCCAAAACAGCTGATTTGTACTATTAGAGTATTTAAATAATGTTTCTGACTGTTCTGCTTAAGACTAAATAGACTCTTACCTGAGAGAAATCCAATAAATGAAGTGGATTGGCAAAAGTTATGTATGGGGAAGGGAAATGCTTCTGAGGTTCAAACTTCTGATGAAGTTCCTTACAAGTAAGACAAAGCTAAGGAAAGCTGATGACCAAGGATTAACAGGAAAATTCCATCTCAGATTTAAAACTGTAGAATGGATGGAAGCGAGCCTGGAAATAAATGGCTGATTTCTCAACTGGAAAGAGGTTAATAGGGGGTGCCCTCAGGATCAATTTTAGTACTGATGGTATTAAATCTCTTAATGATTTAGAAGATAAGATGGATTTTTGCTAATGTCATCATTTTATTTATCATAGTAAAAACAGGGAAAGATTAAGAACACAGCTAAAAACAGTGCCTCTTTTTTTAAATACATAGGTCATTGTAAACATAAAAATCAAAGGAATCAATTCCAAACTTCTGGCTGTCCTACACTCGCATATTAATGGCTCAAAGGAAGTTGATAGGGGAAAACTTTTCAAGTTTTATTGTTAACATAAGAGAAGAAGTTATATATAATTCAGCTTTCTTCTTGCTTTTCTGAATTCTGTATTTTATATTCATTAAAAGAAGCCTCCATATTAGAGAAAAACAATATATACATATATACCAAAATTGTACTGAGAGCAGAACTGCTTGGTTCTTTTACTTCCAGAATTAAGCCTGGAGCACTGACACAAGTATCATGATATTTGCTCAACACAGACGTGCCACAGTGCAAGTCCATGGTAACCTAGACTTATTGCCATTGGATCAAACTGAGTCATAGATCCCTTTACTGGAAAGTGTGATGGATAGAAGAGTTATTTTGAATCATAGGTCATTATGTCTATTACTTTTTAACATCATCGTTGTTTGCCTATGAATGTTGTTGTAATCAAAAAACCTTTGGCTGGTGCATGGATTCCTTCTACTTGCCGCACTGAAGCAGCCTCCTTGTGGAGTTCGTGCATTTTCTGGTTCTTGGATCATATTTATTCAATCACAAATAAATAGCTTAATTATGAAAATACAAGAATGTTTAGAACAAAATGAATACTTAAATCTTGAAATCTAGACACCATTTTTTTAAAAAGGTGCATAAATCTTAATGGATAAAAATAAATTAGACTGGAGACTTAAAATAAAGAAAGCTGCAGAATGTAATATAGCAGATTATGAGATGTCATTTTTAGGAAATACCTATTTCTGTAGCCAGTGTAATCAGACTTATTAATTTGAGATTCTTCCTTCTAAAGCTTGAAAGTCTGCACAACTAAAAATGTTACACTCCTTTCAGCAGTATTATCAGTCAATTTGTTTTGCTCAATTGTTGTTGAATACATATTGGTAATCACCCCAAGTTACAATCATGCAAAGCTTAGTATAGAAAATTGGTTTTCAAGCTGCATTTTACAGAACTCTGTCTTCCTGGGGGAAGTTTAGGGGATCATGAATGCTGTCATCCGTAATTCTGGAATTCAGATACAGTTGTTAATCCAACAGCTTTGCTATTCCCATTCATTAATTTATACTTAAAAATTCAGTGTTGTAAGTTTGAAATTTGAAACTAGGTTTTAATAATAACAACTTTGTCTCTTCTTATATTGTTGCTCAACTCGAGATCCCCTCTCTACTAGCATTTTACAGATGAGTGAACAACAGCTTGGAAAGGGTATGTAAGTTTCCCATGGTCACACAGCTAATCCTGGATCCAGATTTGAACCCAGCAGTCCAAGTGCAGAGACCCTGCTCCTGTCCACTGCATCCTATTGTTGCTTACTAGTTTAGGTACAGGGTTGTGGATTCCTTTTGTAGCCTTAGAAAGGATAATTTAGTTATTTTTAATTCAAGTTTTGGATTTGTTGTTCCGTGGTTCTGCCACATCATATTGGTTCCTCTTTGGCTGTGCCTTTGGTTGTATCTTCTTTTGGGTGTCTTATCTGTTTGAAAGATTATTGTGGAGAAGACTCCTGATTTTCCCCGCAATACATAGTTATCAATGTAGTAATGTGTATTTGTAGCATGATCTTTTCATAATCAAAGAATAAATCCAATGGCTTGATATTTTAAGTGAGTATCAGATAATATCACTACTACATTTCAAAGATTAAATATAGATAACATTAATTAATTATAAATTAAATATGGAAAGACAGGAAGTGTATAAAATTTCTAAGAGGTTATGAGTTCTAAATCTAAATTTAGATAATTCTATATCCCAGTTAACTTTAATCCATCCCTCACCAGCAACAGATACCGTAGATAGAAGACAGGTTAGAACTCAAGTGTAGAAAATACAATTAAAAGCATCATAGATTCTCTAAAAACATAAAAATGGAAGAACTCTTGTGAAAAGCAACAAATCACGGAGACAAGCTGTGACTTGCAAATATATTCACAGTGGTCTGTGATTAGGTTTGGGGAAGAATGTTGAAGGAGGGTAGTACTGGCAATTCAGGGTGAGAGTGGAGGAGGGTTTACTTGTAATTGTATACCATTGTATGTATTTGTTTTGCAATTAAAAAATACATTTTTAAGTTCATGGCTAGTATGCATTAAACATGGAAGAGTGAAAAAGATCTGCATTGCATGGCAAATTCAATTATGTCCTATCTATAGTATCCTTAAGGTAAGATTTGTTCAATATAAGAGCATGTGAACATTCAGATTTTTAATTCTAAGCTCAAAACTAATAATAAAATACACTTTTAGACATATTATATTTTTCAAATTCCTCATATATATTATTCCATGTCATAATTATATCAGCCTTGAGAGCTATTGTAAGATAGGTATTAATGTTCTCATTTTATTGCTAGAAAAAAGCTTTCATAAAACTATAGTGTGAAATTTCTCTCTTCACTCTTTTAATTTATGTTACATGGCTTATATTATATACCAGCTTCTTCCAAAGTTCATTTTTATAATAATAAAATCATTTCCCTTGTGGCTGTTTACATTTCTATATATTTTTTGGCATTCCACACATTTTTACTAAGTGTATGTTTAAATTGTGCCAGGGAGGCACACATGGGAAAATAAAGGCAGGCAGGGTGGAGAATCCTAATTTTATATGTGAGCACAGAGGGTATGTTGCCTGGAGGACTTGCTTTAGGAACTGGGACCTAAGTTCTGATTGTCCTACATGTATGAGCCAGAGGATCCTGGCAGACACGTGTGTTTGACTCAGAGACACAGAGAGTAAGTGACTATGTCCAGTCAGGGACCCTGAGCCGTCCAGGTTGGCTGAAGCCCAGCATGACTGTGGGGTGTGCTGAGAGGTGCAGGCCTATAGCCAGAACCTGCCACCCTGCAGAGTGTGCGGTGTGCTTTCAGGGCTCTTTGGCATTGTCCTGAGTGTGATAAGGAGCAGAGGAGTGACATGCGGGGATTACATTTTAGGAATATCACCCTAGGGAATGGGATTTTCATTTAATTTTTTCCATCACAACTTAAGACACATGTACAAACAGACTGGCGATTGCAGAAAAACATCAAGACTGTAATCTTTTTATATATGGCACAGTGTGACACAGGCACCCCCTCTTTCACAAGCCCCATGGCCAGCAATTTATACTCCTATTTCTTTCTTCCCACCACACCTGCCTTTATTTCCCTGGCCCCTCTGGGCTGCACTGTACTCTGCCTCTGGGCCTTCACACTGAGCTGCCTTCCTGGAATACTCCCCCAAACAACTCTGTCTAATCAACTCCTGTGCATCCTGCAAGGTGCAACTGACATGGTCCTTGTTCAGGGCAGCCTTTTTTGATGCCTTATCACCAATCAAAGCCCCTTGTTGTATGTTATCATAATTCCTTTTAGTTTTCCTTGATAACACTAATCACGATTTTAATTAAATAATATGTAATACCATTAGGAAATATACAGTATGTTATTATGGATAGTATGTATATGTGTGTGTCTATGTTTATATGCATGTGTTAAGTATATACATGTGTTTGTTATTGTGTGTGCACAAAAAAACAAATAACAACATTTTGTCATTCTTTCTACATGTTTTTCTATCTGTGTGTACATGTGTACATTGTATCAGGGTACAGTTAATTGGCACACCACCACAAACACATTTTGTATCCATCTTTAAATGACTATTATACTAAGAGTATTTTCCTGTGTAATTAGAAACAAGGGGATGACAGAGAGAACTAGAGGTAAGGAGGTTAGTTAGGAGGCTTTTCATTGTTCTAAGTGAGACCTGGGAGTAACGAGAAAGGGATGAATTTTAGAGTAACAAATAGTAAGATTTGGGGTTTGATTTGATGTAAGTGTATGGAAGAGGGGAAAAACTAGTGTATCTAGGGTGACTCTTGGGTTTGAGCAAATGAGTGGGTGACTGTAGAAGGAGGGAGCAGTCTGGGAAGAGAGATAGGGAAAGAGATGATGATTTCAGTTACTGACATGAGTTTGAGTTGCCTGTAAGAAATCAAACTGCCTTTACCCAGTGAATTAGGTTTACTGTAATTCTCCACTAAAGTGAAAGCAAAGAATATGGCCTCTGAACTCTATGTGCTAAACTATATTTAGGTACCGTGTTTAGAAAAGGCTTAGTGAATTATTAAGGGAGATTATGACTCCTCTTCCCCTAGAGGCATTTTTTAAGTACACAGAAGCATTTGTCTGCTCTGTTTTGAAAAAGATCTTGCCAAGGCAAGGGAATTGCCAGCTCAGATAACTTGTCAAAAGAGAGCTCTGAACCTGTGATAAACTTATTTTTATGTTGACTCTGTCACATACTTCTACTGTACCACAGTTTTCATACCCAAATGTTTTCCCTTTGCTAAGCCAATAAAAATTCATTGTAATTTACTAAAATATGTTCTCTCCATCATAAAATTAAACGCTGAGATCTCATATTAACTTAAAAAGTACTAATTCTTCAATACCTTGATTTTCTTTTTAATGTGTTTTCATCCTAGAAAATTATAATATATACTTCAAAAAACTATATACTAGTCTTGAATGCAGTTATTTTTGCATGTTTTACCCCATTCTCTTCATTAAATTTCTTTTTAGCGGATCCAGACTAAGTGCAGAAAGCAAGGGCTTGGTGTCATTAAAATAAAATACAAATTAAGAATGATATATTAAAAAGTTTGGATATTAAGTTAAAGTCAGTTTCTAAAAGTAATTTCTTTGTTAGGAAAATCTGTAACTTCCCTCATAATCAGCTGTCTGGATCCTCAAGATATACTTCACCATGCTCCAATGTGGATGGTGAGAGTAGTGATTAGAAGAATAAATTTATTAAAGCTATAAAAACCTTTACCAACACCCTCTCCTCCATCCTCACAGGTAAAATTGAGTATTCATTCAATCCTGAGTCGTTTGTGGATATACTTACTCTATATTAAATGTTGTGCTAGATTCTGGGATATAAAAATAAAAAAGAAATTAGAGGTGCTCACCTTCCAGTTGCAGAGATAAGCATATACACTGATGATTTAAAAGTTTAAGTTCCACGATATCAGTATCACAAAGCATTATAAGGGCATCTCACTGACCAAGGAGAAGATGTGGGATTAAGGAAGGATTCCTGGAGAACATTTGAGCTAATATAAAAATAAAAAGCTAAGTGATATTACTGAACTAAGTGATACTAAATGATGGCTAAGAGAAGTTAGCCAGATGGAATGGTTGAATGAGGGAAGAGCTATCAGAGAGGGAAGTATACTGTATCAGGGGAAATAGAAACAGAGTTATGGAGGTAAGAAAAATGCATGTGGATATGGAGAACTACAGATAGTTTGGTATTCCAGAAACATGAAGAGAGAGACAATGGTGAGAAGATAGTGAAGAGGTAGGCAGAGCTGGGATCAATGAGAGTATTACATACTTTGCTAAGGAATTTGAACTTTACCCAGTAGGTCAGTGTGTTTCTCAACTTTGTTACCTACAGATGACATAAGAGAGTTTAATGCAACTTGGAAAATACAGTTACAGGTAAATTTAAAAAAATAATAAAACAACTTATACATATATTTTTAATGAAGTACAGTTGACATACACTATTGTATTAGTTTCAGGTATACAGCATAGTAATTCGACATTTATATGCATTACAAAATGATCACCCTGTTAAGACTGGTAACCATCTGTCATCACACGAAGTTGTTACAATATTGTTGAGTATATTTCCTATGCTGTACACTTACATCCCCACGATTTATTTATTTTTATGACTGGAAGTTTGTACCTCTTTAATCACCTCCACCTATTTCCCCCTTTGCCCACTCCCCACCCCAAAGTAAAAATACGTTTTAAATTAAGTGATATTTGTTTTATATCAGAAAAATGTCATTAATTGCAATTTTCATTGTTACTTGTATGTAGATTTAAAATGAATATTCTGAGAAGCATCTTAAGTTCTAGATCCATTCTGTATTTTCTCTTTTCCTTATTTCCTCTAACTTACTAAGTACTAACTCATAATTACAGGTCAGTGGGAATGATCTCTAACAAGTGTTTGGTGACTGTCAGTTCTGGATGTTTGGATCTAATGTGGAACCAGAAATGATGACTAGATATTTCATTGGAAAGTACTTTTAGCAAATTGTCAAAGTTGACAAACATATCCTCAGAAGCTAGAGAGTTAAATGTTTTAACTTAGGACATAATGACAAACTGACTTTAATGTACTCTTTTGTTGAATTCAGGAGTAGAAATTATTTTTTCATGTTTTGCTGCAGCATTGGGTATGTTTTTAAATATACCTATCAATAGGACACAAATCTCTTTCTCTAAAAATAGAGAAAACCATTACGTGTTGAATTCGATTAAACTTGCAACAATTTGTGTCATTTGTATCACTATTCAGTCATCTTAAGAAATCTTTCTGATCCTCAGAATTAAATATGGTGATATTTTGACCTGATGTGATAGGGTTAGACTATTAAATAAATTGAATGTATTGCTGAAATTGGGTTATTTGGGCATGCCACTAGAAATCATGGAAATAGTCTTTAATGTGTTTATCACATCCTTCATTTTGACAACCTATGTGAGCCTCTTTCCCCTTGGTAGTCAGCATACTTCAGTATGGCAAGGCAGTCTTGCATTCACTGCTTATTTTTTCACTAAATACATGGAAAATACAAGGTGATTATATTCACTATTTTATTATTTCCTTTAACACTGAATCAAGATCAGGCAGCATTATGCTTGGCTCTTGGCTGTTCTTATGGAAAACATATCTTTATTGATGTTTGAGTTTTATTTAATTCTCTTTTCAAAGTGCCAGCTTTCCCCTCTGCGTGCATAGGTGTGTTCCACCAGTGTTGAACTCACTGCCTTGTTCCTGCAGCTGTGTGTAGTCCTGGTTTTCAGGGATGACTGGTACCAAAACTTACAGAGCACTGTGCCCTCAAATTTATTCCACACATCCATCAAGAGCACATCCTCTGCACATTCGTGGTTTGTTCAACTGTTCAATGGAATGTCTACTATGACTTCTGAGAGACAGGCATTGCTCTCCTACGTTGTATAGCTCCTCTATGTTGACATTATGCAGTGTTTAACAATGTTCATTGACGTAGACATTTTGTCAATAGTCTTTCCTGATTTTTTGAGTGCACAAATATTTATCATTAATATTCTTAGTGACTTTACGAGCCCATCAGAAATGGTGTGATTTGAAGTCTGCTTTTAGTACTTCTCATCTTTGGTGACTAAAGTTATCAATTTCATCATGGAAAATGTTATTTTTGCAAAAATTTATTTGGTTTGCTACAGAGGTTACTGAACCTGTTTTGAAAATGGTGAGAAAGTGTCAATAGATGTAAGCCACTATTTGACAATATTTTTTTAAAGACAGTACAATGAAATCTAGAACTGAATGGATCACCAATATAAGAAAATCCAAGTTTCAAGTACTCAAATTGTGCTTCATTTATTTATCTTATTTTGTTTTTTTGGCTGTTTAATCACTGCTTGTCCTAGCACAAAGAGATTCACATTATATTTTGACGCTTGACTCTTCTTTGCTCTTTATGTTAAGGACCTGGATATGTTCATCACCATTTTTAGGCTTTGATGAACCAATTCTGAGACACTGACAGATTTTAAATTGTTACCATATAGCAACAAAAAAGAAGCAATTAAAAAAGCAAATTTAACATGTGTGAATCATAGCACACACAGCTTGAAAATAAGTTAGATGAGAGAACTGGACCAGCCCAGTCTTTATGGCAGGTGTGTGCCATTAATAATGTAACAACTATTAAGAATGTAAGTGAGTTACATTGAAAATCATAATTAATCTTACATTTCAAACTTATGAAACATGTGAAAAAGGGCAAGGATGGGAAGGATGGAGCTCATTTAGAAGGCTGATGTGGCTTTTTATTTGCATTTAGCTACTTTGATGTTATTTAAAGAACTATGGTTACATCATTATAAATTAAATGTAACTACTGGCACATAGTAGGTATTTTACATTTTAAAAAATGTTCTAGTAAATTTTAATCATTTTCTGTGGAAACTTTATATATATCATTCCTTATATTTTCCAGATTTCTTAATATAAATTCTGTATACGGTTAGAAACTGAGTATTGTTTTTGAGTCTGCTAAAATTAAATTTGAATTCTGGCTGAACCACCAATAAGTTACTCAACCCCCTCCTCGTCTCAGTTTCATCTTTTACAAAATTGTAAGGAAAGGGATACCTGCCTGTTAGAGTTGCTGTGAGCGTTAAATGAAATAATGTACTACAGCTCTTTCCATAGCACACGGTATGTATTCAATACCTAAATGCTTCCACTTTTTTCTACACTATGTAATCACATCAAAAAGTTAAAATTTTGTTTTGCTTCTTTTGTTGTTTTATTGGGTTATTGACAATATTTAGTTGTTTGAGCTAATTTTTATTCACTAAAATGACTAAATTAGCTTGTTATTTATTATGGTTGTTGGTGCTGTCCAGTCAATTCCAACTCCTAGCATTCCTGTGAACGCAGAGCGGAACCCTGCCTGGTCTTTTTGGGCCATCCTCTCCCCCTCCGGCACTCTCTCAGACAATGCTCCACTGCTCTTCACAGGGTTTTCATGCCCAGTGTTTTCAGAAGTGGGTGGCCGGTCCTTCGTCCTAGCCTGTCTTAGTCTGGGAGCTCCACTGAAACCTGTCCACCATGGGTGACCCTGCTGGTATTTGAAACCCCAGAGGCATAGCTTTCAGCATCACAGCAACACGCAGCTGCCACAGTATAACTGACAGGCGGATGTTGTGGTTCCCTGACCAGGAAATGAACCCAGGCCAGGGCGGTGAGAGCCTTGCCAAACCTTAACCACTAGACCACCAGGGCTGGCTAGCATCATGTAGAGGAAGCAATAAACTTGGTATAATTTTTAAACTTAGTGCTAAGTCCAATATTAGAGCTAAAACAACAGAGGCTCTTAAGAATGTGCTTAGGAACAACAAAACATTGTGCATCTTTTTCTATTTAGGGCTTTGGTTTGGTTTGGGCATGGCCTGGTGGCATAATGAAGCAGTCGAAAGTTCACTTTCAGATCAGTGTAAAATTAAAAGAAACTTGCAATGATGAGGTGGTTAACAAATGAAAGGAAATACAGTTGTGTCAAAGAGAAAATAGAGGCCTCTTGCTGCACAGTCCCTGGCATGTGCCCTTGAAGGGGGCTGCTGTCTTGCTTAGCAGGTAGTGCCATCTCAATTATGCCCCTCAATGTGAGTTCTCACCCAGTGACGCAGAGCCGCAGTGAGGGAATCAGGGTTTCCATTGGAGAAGCTTGAAAATCTTTTTCTCAAATTGTTTCTCAAAATCATGTCTCATATTGTCACAAGTGTTATTAACATGTATTTTCATTATATTTTTAAAAGAAATGTGATAAAATAGTATGCTTGTAACAAATAAAGCAAATTGATGTTCTGTTCACACTTTTTTGTTTCAGTTCTCAGTCTTTCCTTTAAAATTTTGTTGGTTTTTTTACATGAACATAACTAATGTTTAAAGACATTGAATAAATACTGTTTATTTCCCCATCACTTTTTGCATTATACCACTTTGGGTTGGAGGACCTAATATAGGCATCTGCTCACTCAAGGGACATCTGTCAAAAAGATGAGATGGTTGTCTTCAAAGGACACATTTAATGTGTTCATTTACTGAAAACTCATGAAGTTATTTGTTGTTTCGTTCAATAGGTTAATTTTAAGTAAGTATCTACTGTGTGACATTGTGCTTGGATCCGTGATGGATGCAAAGAAATATGGCATAATTCTCATCTTCACTGAATGTACAGACCCCTTGTTTCAGAGAAGACATTCTAAAAGCCTGACAAATATTCAAATTAGAGAGTATTAACTTTACCAGGAGAACAACATCACAAACCATAGCCATGATGATGAGCGTGAATAATTATTTTAGTTAAAATTTTCAATATATGCAGTGTTTAAGATGTCAGGAACGTACGGATGACATTTTTGAAAAAGGATTCCCTAAATGGTTACAATAATCAAACTGTGAATGCTTTAAGGAAAATATTTCAAAATGCCTTTAGAGACGTTTATATTTAAAGACATATACATGTCTGGTATACTTCATTCCTTGATGAACCAGAGAAATGGATTATACTTTACTTTAGAAAATGCATACGAATATGCATTCTCTCAAACCATATAAAAGAAAAAAGAGAGTGAGACGGAACTGCCATACCTCAATTGCTGAGTACTACATTTTAATTGATTTTAAGGCCCTCCACTTATGGTGTAAATTTTTTTAAAAACAAACGGAAATCCTATCTGCTAGTGATGTATCAGTAACCTTAATTGTGGAAGTATAATTATTTGAGTTTTCAAATTTGGTTTATTTATGAGAATTTATTAGTAGATGGCTAGATATACTGTCCTATGTTCAAGACAAACCATTATAATTTCAGAAGAATACAAAAATTAGCTACTTGGATATTTCTTTAAACACAATTTTGAAGAATTCATAGTAAAGTATCTTTTGTTAGGTGCTCAGATTGTTTGTACTTACCAATTCTTTTTTTACACTTGTGAAAAACATACTAAAATGTTCCAAGAAAGCATTAGTGTATATTAGAATATTTTAAACAGCTACAGTTTGATCGTGACATTTGGTTTCTGGAAATGTCCTTGAGCGACCATTCATGTAGAAGAGAAATAAACAACAAAATCTTTTAAACAACTCTCCCTGTAGCCTTACATTCAAAACAAGAATTCTTTAAATTTTCAGGACTAATGTTTAATGATATATTGAAAACTTCGCTAGTGGAGGAAAAGAGTTTGCATTCATGTATGAAAATGAGTGGGTAGGCTCAAGGGATTTGGTTTAGCAGAAAAGCTTTATATTCAGCAGCGTTATCTGTTCTTTTGTAAAGTTTTCTATTTGCTAGATTTTAGGGCTGTTTTTTATTTCAAGTTAGGATGTTTTCCCTAGTACCTTACACAAATACACAAATATTCTTTTTTTTTTTTTTAATTTTTTGTTTATTGCAGTAACATTGGTTTATAACATTGTAAAAATTTCAGGTGTACATCATTGTACTTCTATTTCTGCATAGATTACATCATGTTCACCACCAAAATACTAATTACAACCCATCACCACACACATGTACCCAATTATCCCTTTCACCCTCCTCCCTCCCCCCTTCCCCTCTGGTAACCACCAATCCAATCTCTGTCCCTATGTGTTTGTTTATTGTTGTTATTATCTACTACTTAATGAAGGAAATCATACGGTATTTGACCTTCTCCCTCTGACTTATTTCACTTTGCATCATGCCCTCAATGTCCATCCATGTTGTCACAAATGGCTGGATTTCATCGTTTCTTATGGCTGAGTAGTATTCCATTGTGTATATATACCACAGCTTTTTTATCCATTCGTCCCTTGATGGGCACTTAGGTTGCTTCCAAGTCTTGGCTATCGTGAATAAGGCTGCAATGAACACAGGGGTGCATGTACCTTTGCAAATTGGTGTTTGCAAGTTCTTTGGATAAATACCCAACAGTGGAATAGCTGGATCATATGGTAGTTCTATCGTTGATTTTTTGAGGAATCTCCATACTGTTTTCCATAGTGGCTGCACCAGTTTGCACTCCCACCAGCAGTGTATGAGAGTTCCCTTCTCTCCACAACCTCTCCAACACATGTTGTTTCCTGTCTTGTTAATTATAGCCATTCTGACGGGCGTGAGGTGATATCTCATTGTAGTTTTGATTTGCATTTCCCTGATAGTTAGTGATTTTGAACATCTTTTCATGTGTCTGTTGGCCATCTGTATATCTTCTTTGGAGAAATGTCTGTTCAGGTCTTTTGCCCATTTTTAATTGGTTTGGTAGTTTTTTTGTTGTTGAGATGCATGAGTTCTTTATATATTTTGGAGATTAAGCCCTTATCAGAAGTATGGTTTGCAAATATCTTCTCCCAATTGTTAGGGTGTTTTTTGGTTTTGTTGATGCTTTGCTTTGCTGTGCAGAAGCTTTTTAGTTTGATGTAGTCCCATTTGTTTATTTTTTCTATTGTTTCTCTTGCCCGGTCAGATGTGGTGTTTGAAAAGATGTTGCTAAGACTGATGTCGAAGAGCGTACTGCCTATGTTTTCTTCTAGAACTTTCACAGTTTCAGGTCTTACATTCAAGTCTTTAATCCATTTGGAGTTAAGTTTTGTGTATGGTGTAAGGTAAGAGTCTACTTTCATTTTTTGCATATGGCTATCCAGTTTTCCCAACACCATTTGTTGAAGAGACTTTCTTTTCCCCATTGTATGTTCTTGGCTCCTTTGTCAAAGATTAGCTGTCCATAGATGTGTGGGTTTATTTCTGGGCTTTCGATTCTATTCCATTGATCTGTGTGTCTGTTTTTGTGCCAGTACCATGCTGTTTTGGTTACTATAGCTTTGTAGTATATTTTGAAATCAGGGAGTGTGATACCTCCAGCTTTGTTCTTTTTCTCAGGATTCCTTTAGCTATTCGGGGTCTTTTGTTGTTCCATATAAATTTTAGGATTCTTTGTTCTATTTCTGTGAAAAATGTTGTTGGAACTTTGATAGGGATTGCATTGAATCTATAGATGGCTTTAGGAAGTATGGACATCTTAACTATGTTAATTCTTCCAATCCAAGAGCACGGAATATCTTTCCATTTCTTTGTGTCTTCTTCAATTTCTTTCAGAAATGTTTTATAGTTTTCGTGTACAGATCTTTCACCTCTTTGGTTAAGTTTATTCCTAGGTATTTTATTCTTTTTGTTGCAATTGTAAATGGGATGGTATTCTTAATTTCTCTTTCTGCTACTTCGTTGTTAGTGTACAGAAATGCAACTGATTTTTGTATGTTGATTTTGTATCCTGCAACTTTCCCATATTCGTTTATTACTTCTAAAAGTTTTCTGGTGGATTCTTTAGGGTTTTCTATATATAAAATCATGTCATCTGCAAATAGTGACAGTTTCACTTCTTCCTTTCCAATTTGGATCCCTTTTATTTCTTTCTCTTGCCTGATTGCTCTGGCTAGGACTTCCAATACTATGTTAAATAGGAGTGGTGACAGTGGGCATCCTTGTCTGGTTCCTGTTCTTAGAGGGATAGCTTTCAGTTTTTCACCATTGAGGATGATATTAGCTGTGGGTTTCTCATATATGGTCTTTATTATGTTGAGGTACTTTCCTTCTATACCCATTTTATTCAGAGTTTTTATCATAAATGGATGCTGGATCTTGTCAAATGCTTTCTCTGCATCTATTGAGATGATCATGTGATTTTTGTTCTTCATTTTATTAATGTGGTGTATTACGTTGATTGATTTGCGAATGTTAAACCATCCCTGCATACCTGGAATAAATCCCACTTGATCATGGTGTATAATCTTTTAACGTATTGTTGTATGCGATTTGCTAGTATTTTGTTGAGGATTTTTGCATCGATGTTCATCAGTGATATTGGCCTGTAATTTTCTTTTTGTGTTGTCCTTGTCTGGTTTTGGTATCAGGGTAATGTCAGCTTCGTAGAATGAGTTAGGAGCTTCCCCCTCCTCAATTTTTTGGAAGAGTTTGAGAAGGATAGGTATTAAGTCTTCTTTGAATGTTTGGTAGAATTCACCAGGGAAGCCGTCTGGTCCTGGACTTTTATTTTTGGGGAGGTTTTTGATTACTGTTTCGATCTCCTTACTGGTGATTGGTCTATTCAAATTCTCTACTTCTTCTTGATCTAGTTTTGGAAGGTTGTATGATTCTAAGAATTTATCCATTTCTTCCAGATTGTCGAATTCCTTGGCATATAGTTTTTCATAGTATTCTCTTATAATCTTTTGTATTTCTGAGGTGTCTGTTGTAACCTCTCCTCTTTCATTTCTGATTTTACTTATTTGTGCCTTCTCTCTTTTTTTCTTGGTGAGTCTAGCTAAAGGTTTGTCTATTTTGTTGATCTTTTCAAAGAACCAGCTCTTGGTTTTATTAATTTTTTCTATTGCTTTTTTGGTCTCTATTTCATTTATTTCTGCTCTGATTTTTATGATTTCCCTTCTTCTACTGATTTTGGGCTTTGTTTGTTCTTCTTTTTCCAGTTCCTTTAGGTGCATTGTTAGATTGTTTATTTGAGATTTTTCTTGTTTGTTGAGATAGGCCTGTATTGCTATAAACTTCCCTCTTAGAACCGCTTTTGCTGTATCCCATAAATTCTGGCATGTCGTATTTTCATTTTCATTTGTCTCCAGGTATTTTTGATTTCTTCTTTGATTTCTTCATTAACCCAGTCGTTGTTCAGTAGCATTTTGTTTAATCTCCATGTATTTGTGGCTTTTCTGATTTTCTTCCTATAGTTGATTTCTAGTTTCATACCTTTGTGGTCAGAAAAAGATGCTTGGTATTATTTCAATCTTCTTAAATTTATGGAGACTTGTTTTGTGGCCTAATATGTGATCAATCCTGGAGAACGTTCCATGTGCATTTGAAAAGAACGTGTATTCTTCGGTTTTTGGATGGAATGCTCTGTATATATCTACTAGGTCCATCTGTTGTAGTGTGTCGTTTAAGGCCAATGTTTCCTTATTGATCTTCTGTTTGGATGATCTATCCGTTGGTGTAAGTGGAGTGTTAAAGTCCCCTACTATTATTGTGTTACTGTCTATTTCTGTTTTTATGTCTGTTAATAATTGCTTTATATATTTAGGTGCACCTACGTTGGGTGCGTAGATATTTACAAGTGTTATATCCTCTTGTTGGATTGTTCCCTTGATCATTATGTAATGCCCTTCTTTGTCTCGTTTTACAGTTTTTGTTTTAAAGTCTATTTTGTCTCGTTTTACAGTTTTTGTTTTAAAGTCTATTTTGTTTTAAAGTCTATGAGTACTGCTACCCCAGCTTTCTTTTCATTGCCATTTGCGTGGAGTATCTTTTTCCATCCCTTCACTTTCAGTTTGTGAGTGTCTTTAGGTCTGAAGTGTGTCT
Source organism: Ceratotherium simum simum (assembly GCF_057802395.1). Taxonomy (NCBI): domain Eukaryota; kingdom Metazoa; phylum Chordata; class Mammalia; order Perissodactyla; family Rhinocerotidae; genus Ceratotherium; species Ceratotherium simum. The sequence goes on along the minus strand of NC_141918.1, from coordinate 47,993,428 downwards.
CTTGTATGCAGCATATATATGGGTCTTGTTTTTTTATCCAGTCAGCCACCCTATGCCTTTTAATTGGAGCATTTAGTCCATTGACATTTAAAGTAGCTATTGATAAGTATGTACTTACTGCCATTTTTTAACTTTTTTTTTCTCAGTGTTTTAGTAGTCCTTCTCTGTTCCTTACTTCTTCTATACAGAATTGATGGTCACTTTAGTTTGACCTCTGTCTGAAAGCTGTACTCTTTAACTACCCTCCTCCCTCCTTTTATGTTTTAATATCATATCCAACCTCTTTTTTGTGCATTTGTATCCATTACGTTCTAATCGTGGAAATAGATAATTTTTCCTATTTGTGGTCTTCTCTTTTCCCCTTAAATCAGTCCCTTTAACATTTCTTGTAACACTGGTTTCTTGGTGACAAACTCCTTTAATTTTTGCTTATCTGGGAAAATTTTGATCTCTCCTTCCATTTTGAACGATAACCTTGCTGGGTAGAGTATTCTTGGCTGTAAGTTTTTTCCTTTTAGCACTTTAAATATATCATGCCATTCTCTTCTTCTAGCCTGTAAGGTTTCTGCTGAGAAGTCAGCTGATAGCCTTATGGGGTTTCCTTTGTATGTAACTTGACATTCTCTTGCGGCTTTTAGGATTCTCTCTTTATCTTTAATTCTGGACATTTTGATTATGATGTGTCTTGGTGTGGGCCTCTTTGGGTTTATCTTGTTTGGGGCTCTCTGTGCCTCCTGTACCTGGATGTCTGTTTCCTTCCTTAGGTTAGGGAAGTTTTCATCTATTATTTCTTGAAATAGATTCTCTGCCCCCTTGTCTCGCTCTTCTCCTTCCGGGACACCTTTAACACGGATGTTAGTGCGCTTGATGTTGTCCCAGAGGTCCCTTAGACTGTCCTCACTCTTTTTAATTCTTTTCTCTTTTACCTGTTCACCTTGAGTAATTTCTTCTAGTCTTTCTTCCAGCTCACAGATCCGTTCTTCTGTATCCTCTACTCTGCTTTTGAGTCCCTCTAATGAGTTTTTCATTTCCAGTATTGTAGTCTTCATTTCTGATTGGTTCTTTTTTATATCTTCCATTTCTTTGTTGACATTCTCACTGAGTCCATCTATTCTTCTCCCCAGATCAGTGAGCATCCTTAACACTCTTAGTTTGAACTCTCTGTCGGGTAGGTTGCTCATTTCTGTTTCACTAAGTTCCTTTTCTGGGGTTTTGTCCTGTTCCCTTACTTGGAATGTATTCTTTTGCCTCTTCATTTTTCCTCTTTCCCTGTGCTTGTGTCTACGTATTAGGTAGGTCAGCTACGTCTCCTGCTCTTGGATAGGTGACCTTATGTAAGTGATGGCTTAGGAGGCTTCCAGTGTGCTTCCCTCAGTTCTCAATGTTCCAGGGGTGACCCCTATGTGGGCTATGTGTATCCTTCTGCTGTGGCCTGTTTGCTCTCCCTGTAGGCTCCCAGGGAGGCTGAGTTATGCTCCTGGCCAGCTGTTGTAATGCTCAGCTGCTTGTAGTTGTTGTGGGCCCTTCAGTCTCTTTATCAGGTGTGGGGATCCCCAGCACAGTTGGCTGCAAGTTCTAATACCACATTTGTGTTGCAGTATTTCTTTTAAGTGAGTAGGCCCCCAGCGTGGCAGGTTGTTAGGCTCAGGGCCTTACAATTGCTGTAAGCCTCTAGCTTATTAGGTCCCTTGTCAGCTCTCTGAGGATTGCAGCTGGGTGGGGCTGGCCTCAGGCACAGGAGCACCCAATTGTTTCAGGTTTTGGAAGGTGGAGCAAACCTCCTATGTGGGTCTTTGAGAAGTACAAGTCTTCTGTGGCTGAGAAGCCCTGCCGCCCACAGGTCCACACACACAGTCAACACAGTCCTGCCCCGTGTGAGCGCCCCGACCTCCCCAAGTGGACCCAGTCTCTCCACGGCGGGAGCCCCACACACTCTGCCACAGCCCCACACTCTCCACCCGCTCCTTGTGCACACCCTGCCCTGCTCAAGTCAGCTCAGTTGCCAGGCTGCAGAGAATCCAGTCACCAATCTATGCAGGCCCACACGTTGCCTGAGGGCTTGTTGTTGGGTGGGGCTAGTCTCTAGGGTGGGCTGCCTGCCCTGGCTGAGCTGGATTAAATCGGTGCTCTAGCGGGTGGAGCAGACCCTGGGCTAGCAGGTCTCAGTGAGAACTCCAATGGCGTCTGTGTCAGCACGCTCACACCAGGCCACAACAATGGCCGCCGCCAATGTCCCAGTCCCTGGAGAGGTCTCACCCCTCACCGAGATGCACTCAGGGCCTATTAGGTGAGTCTCTTGTCACCGAAGCACTGTGCACCTTTCTTTCTGGTGATTTTAGGATGCTTTCTGGAACGGGTGAGTTTGTGCGCGGGCCCTTTAAGAGCCAGTTTTAGTTTCTTTGTGAACCGGGTTTTCTGGGGGTGCTACCTAATGCTTTAGTAGCAGGCAAAGTCAGATATTATGCTGCTGGTCTCAATTGTGCTGGGTCCACAAAATGCCCACAGCGGGGGCGCTCCCCGGCTCAGGGCCCCGCGCCTCCAGGGAGGCTGCGTACCTGTGAGCTGCTCCCGGCGGCCGTGAAGCTGGCGGCTTGTGAAGGCGGCGTTTTTCCTCTCCGGAAGGGAGTCTCTGCCTCTTCTACTCCAGTTAGGATTGTCCGTTGTTGCAGGAGTTCCTCTTATCCAGTTTTCAGTTCTGTCTCAGGGGTAATTTTTCCACGAGTAGTTGTAAATTGGCTGTGTCCACGGGAGGAGGTGAGTTCAGAGTCTGCCTATGCCGCCATCTTGACTCCGCCCCTCACAAATATTCTTTTTTTTTTTTTTTTTGTGAGGAAGATCAGCCCTGAGCTAACATCCACGCCAAGCCTCCTCTTTTTGCTGAGGAAGACCGGCTCGGAGCTAATATCTATTGCCAATCCTCCTCCTTTTTTTCCCTTTTTCCCCCCAAAGCCCCAGTAGGTAGTTGTGTGTCGTAGTTGCACATCCTTCTAGTTGCTGTTTGTGGGACGCGGCCTCAGCATGGCCGGAGAAGCGGTGTGTTGGTGCGCGCCCGGGCCGCTGGTAGCAGAGCGCGCGCACTGAACCGCTAAGCCACGGGCCGGCCCCCACACGTATTCTTAAAGAACCTGAAAGTGGACAGAGTAATCCAGAAACCATGCTTTTTTTCAACAACTTTTTAACTTGACATTTTGAAAATTACAAATGAATGCTTTTACTTTCTTCATGGAAAATAGAAGATAGATAAATAGCCACAGGTGACAGGGAATCCAGTTTGGAAAAAAAAAGCAAACCTTTTCCCAACTCTCCAGGATTTTATTCTTATAACTGATAATGGTAGTGGATCACTAGTATGGAATTATAATAGAATTAATAGTTAAATTTTATTCATAAAATGTGTCGGGTATTTTTCTTAGCACTTTACATGTGTAGCATCTTGTTTTATCCTTACTACAATTCTTTGAGGTAGGTACTATTTTTTTCCCTCCCATTGCGTGGATTTGGGAATGATGTGCATGGATCTTAGGTAACTTGCACTCACGTAACCAGAAGTCTGATTGCACAGCCCATTGCCTTTTGCCTATTCCGTGCACACATGTGGTCTTTCCACAAATGGCACTCTGCTCACCTATTGTGGCTACATTCAGTAATTTAAGAAA